>NC_069688.1:1851521-2160108 GCF_023699985.2 Odocoileus virginianus | reverse complement strand
TTGTATCTGTTTTGTGGTTTGTCAGCTTGAAGACAATTTCCAACATCTTTAGATAACTTCAACCCTTGGATTGATGTTAAGCTGAGTTACTGATACTCATTGGATGCCTAGAGAAGTTCTAGGTGAAATAGAATTCTGAAACCCAGATCACAGAGCCTGACTTTAAGCTTATGTGATTTTGCTTCTTGTTTTTGTACACTACTGCGAGGCCGCATCTTTGGGCCTGTTAAGAACAGGCTTGTTTGCCAAGGAGATGTTGTATAAGGAACGTGTGTGTCTAGCTGTTGTGTGTTTCCGTGAGCTCTGACAGGCTCAAACTCTGGTTTGCAGCACAGAGCTCTCATTTATCCCCCAGTTTTCTGTAAAATACTACTCAAATAACTAATATAGTTAGCATGCTAATTTATCAGATAAGTGTTTGATACTTGGGAGAGTGGTCGCACATGCATAACCATGCACGTGCTTCTATTTTGCAAGGAAGAGTAGTTTGTCCTAAAGCACAGTGTTGAAGGCATTTTTGTTCTCCAAACTGCCTTTCCATTCTTCAAAGTTCTATGGACTCCTTAGTTAAAAGTCTAATCCCAGATTCCTTATGAAAACTTCCAGCAAAGCAAGCTTAGGGCCTATATGGTAAATTAACAGACTAGGTGTACCTATGTATATAACCAGGCCCAAATTAATGAGACCAGCCTTACTCTGTGATCAAGAATAGTTTTTTAACTTTGATTAAACATGTGGGAAATGTATACTTCAATGCAAAATGATGGTGTATCTATCTATATACTCTTTCCCTCAAGTGATTCTGAATTTATGGAAGTTACATGACAACTCTGGAAGCTGGAGATAACTGACAACAGTGCAAAATCATTCTTGCAGTGAAATGCGATGAACCCTCCACCCCCTCCAGCATCAGACGAATCCATTTCAGCTCCATTGGCACATCCATTTCAGTACTTCAGATCTATAAATGTGTTCTTTGAATTCTCCTTTGCACTGGTTGTACCACCTCACCAGTTTTCTCATTATTCAGTTAAGCAAAATATTTAATGTTTTATCTTTACATCTGCGTGAGAATCATGATTGTGTTTTTAAAAATTATGATCTGATTTGCATACCTTGGAGAGCTCACTCCATGATAAAGACTATATTTCAATTCGATGGGAAAATAACTGTCTAGGTTGTGAATGTTATGGGTGTAATTGGCTCCTTATTTGGAAGAGAACAAAGCCAGACCCCCAAGTCATACCACATGCAAAACTGAGCACCAGGTGGATTAAAAATTGAAGTGTACATATGTGAAAAATGAACGTAAAGATGTAAAGATTTAAGTAATAACAAATGTGCATAATAAAACTCCTAAAAGAAAATTTAGGAAAAAAATCTAATAAGCTTGGTATGCTGGAGGCCTTCCTGAGTAGGACAGAAAAGTGTGTTACTTGAATATTAAAAATGCTAATTTTTATCTTTCATATGGGTTACATAAGACTCCTACCCATTAAACTGGTATTATAAAGATAAACACTGCCTCAGGCTATTATGTCTTTTGACTCTATAGTGCTTATTGTTATTCAAATTTTTAATCTTTTTAGTCAAGTTTCTCTTACTGTTCAGCTTATGAGTTTCCTATTTTGCTTTTGGAAAGTTGCCTTTAATTTTTTTGTTCTGTAACAATCACATTTTGCTTTTAGTTTATTTTTTTCTGTAACAATTCATATTTTACTTTAAGTTCAATTAGAAATGCTTTTTGCTATACAGTAGGCTCCGTTATCTATTTTATACATAGTATCAATAGTGCATAATACATCAGCTTCATTGCAGCACTATCTCAGTAGCCAGAACATAGAAACAAACCAAATGTCCAACAGAGGAATAGATAAAGATGTGGTACATATATACAGAGGGAAGGAAGGTGAAGTCGCTCAGTCATGCCTGACTCTTTGTAACCCCACGGACTCTAGCCCGCCAGGCTCTTCCATCCATGGGATTTTCCAGGCAAGAGTACTGGAGTGGGTTGCCAGAGGAGGGCATGCAACTCACTCCAGTATTCTTGCCTGGAGAATCCTATGGACAGAGGAACTTGGTGGGTTATAGTCCATGGGGTTGCAAAGAGTCAGATAAGACTGAAGTGACTTAGCACATATACACAGTGGAATATTACCCATAAAGAACAAAATCGGGTTATTTGCAGAGATGTGGATGGACCTAGAGTGTCATACAGAATGAGGTAAGTTGGGAAGTTGTTTTTATATTATTATTTAGTACTATTATTTTTATAAAGTTTTAAATTACTGTTGCACCAAAGTTATTTTCCTGTCCACATGTAGAGAGAGTTCTTTGTAGATTTTGAATAGAAAAAATGCATCCAGTTACACACCAAAGAATGCATGGTGACTTTTTCCTGGGGTAGGATTATGGATAATTTTATTCTCTTGGGTTCTGTTTGCTTATCCTCATTAAACAGGCAATACATGTTCATTATAAAACACACACACACAAGTTTTTTTTTTTTCCTAAGAAAATTTAAATGCCTTATCTTTAGAACGGTGTATATATTAAAAAAAAAAAAAACAGGCTAAATTGGTTGTCTGTGTGGCTGGGGACTAGATAGATGGAGACAGGAGTGAGAAAGAAACTTTTCACTGAGTCCTCTTTTGTGCTTCTTGAATTTTGAACTATGTAAATGAATTGTCTATTCAAAAAATTAAAATTGTGGTCCGTCTGGTGCAAGGGAAACCCCCTCCCTCCACACATGGTTTCAGGCACCAAGTTGCCTGCTATGTATCTCCCCAGCAGCAGCATCTTCATGCCAGGTCATAAGTACAGCCCACCCCGCATCTCTGCAACCAGGTCTGGGTACCAAAGGCCTGGGTCCGAAGCCCTGAGTGACAGGAGCCCAGGAGGAACCTGCTTTCCTCAGCGCATTTCCTCATCTCCAGAGTGAAGGTATGAACCTCAACAAGCCTCCAAGTCTAGAGTCGAGATACTCCCGTATCTCAACTGGACCATCAAATACCTCATTGCAATAGATGCTACTAGACTTCAATCAGGTGTCTTCCAGAGCAGGGTTCCACATACAGCATTACTGATGTTTTAGATGAAAATTCTTTTTCTTTTTTGGTGGGGCGAGGGGGGGGTGGTCTGTCCTGCACATAGTAGGGTGTTTAGCTGCATCCCTGGCCTCTACCCACTAGATTCCAGTAGCACTCCCACCCCCCAGGAGCTGCGACAACGAAATCTGTCCCCAAACTTGGCCAAACACCCCTCGAAGGCTAAACCAGCCCCAGTTGAGAGCCACTGACCTAGATGGTCCAGAAAAGTCCTCAGATGAGCTGACCACTACTAAGCTTTCACACACAGGCTGGTTCATCCTGAGCTTTGGGCAGCCTGGCTTCTGCAGAGCTCAAGGTCTCTCAGCTTGGCTGTCGCTGAACTTAGCCTCATAAGGAGGCTTCATTCAGAAAGCTTTACTCATTGTGTGTGCTGACACCGTGTCACCGGCTTTAGTACTCCAGGACAACACCAACCCTCAGGCACAAACTGTCCCTGTTGTTTTTCTCTCTTTGACACATTTTTAAAGCCCCTCTGTTGGCTATTCTCTTCCTCCACAAGCTTCCATGGTCTTCGTTCCCACCCAGGGTCACGACCTGTATCAACACAGACTTATGAGAAGCTCAGTCTCCTCTTCAGGACAAAGAGAGCAGAGACTGCCTGGAGACCAAGTCACACAGCGGTCTGTGGGCAGAGATGGGCAAGAGATGTGTTTTCTGAGGGTCTTGGATCTGAAACGTTCTGTCTGCCCTAAAGATGCCATATGGTGCAAATATATCTGTTTTCATTTTCTCCTAAGTCTCCACGAAAACTGCAGAGAAGAGAATTTTTCATCTCGGTATCTAGAAGGACAGGAGGAAAATAGTAGTGGACAGCAAGGGAAAAGCAGATGGGGTTTTCGTACCTAGCTCAGCCTCTCTGAGAAATCCAATTACTAACTGGGCAGTGGGAAAGCCAACAGACACAACTGGAGGTACCGCATCCTCAGAAGGCTCAGCAATCAACGTACTAGTTACTTGCAGAGGTGGACGGTGAGACGGGAGCTTAGAATGAGAAGGATTCAATGATAGTGATTTAGAAACATCCTGAGAAACCCCTTTTGCCCCACCTCCCTTCAGGGCTTCCCCTCCCCTATCCTGGCAGAAGACTGGAAATTCACTCACTGAAGTGAGTAAAACAGAGCATGTCTAACCTAGAAGATCCTTGGATACTTAGGGACAGAAGTATTAATGTAGAAAACCAGGGCAGTAAACGGTCACATGCACATCGAACAATGAAATATTCCAATTCCTTTTCTTTCTCGGCTTCTAACCACTGGCAGCCTAACCTCAGTCCTTCAGACAGGAGTTGGAAAGAGTGCTCTTTGCAAACCTCTGCCCACCATCAGGGGCTCATCCCCAAAATACCTTGTTTGATCACCCTACATTGAGGTTCACAGTCAGTAAGTCCCACCCTGTGCTCAGAGACCCCATCCACTTCATCGTTCCCCACTCTTAAACATAACAGCCAGCTGAAGAATACCAGAAATATGAGGGGAAAGCCTATAACATAAAAAGCAGAAGCCAAAATAGGAAGGAGAAACAGCATTGAAATGAGACAGAGCAGGAAGAAAAGTGGAGGAAATACACTTATATCCTCAGAGTCACTGCGTCCATGATGTAAAACAAAGTCATACTTGATTGATTTAAATCAGCAAGCACTTATTGAGTGCGTGCCGTTTGATAAGTACCCTGAGGACACAGCAATGACAATGTTACAGACTCTGCTCTCAGAGTTGGGAGACACACAGGTGTCCAATTCTTTGGCTACTGTCTTCTAACAAGTTGTCCCAAGTGCTGCGAATGAGAACATCTGCCTGCCAACTCAAGAGATGCAGAAGACATGAGTCTGATCCCTGGGTCAGGAAGATCCCCTGGAGGAGGGCATGGCAACCCACTCCAGTATTCTTGCCTGGAGAATCGCATGGACAGAGAAGCCTGGTGGGCTATAGTTCGTGGGGCCACAAAGAGTCGGACAGGACTGAGAGACAAAGCATGCACACATGAAAGAGATCTGGGGCATCAGGAGACAGTACAAGAGAAAACTAGAGTTTACAATGAGGGAACCTGGGGGCTATGGCCAAGAAAGCCGCCTCTGAGACCCAGAGGATGAATAGGGATTGGCCAGGCCCCAGGAGGGGGGACCCTCCATGCAGACCTAAGAGCAGGGCCCAGGCCCTGAGTTGGGAGAACACAGGTGACCTAAGGATACCAGGGAAAAAAAACGATTGTAGCTGGAGGGCAGGGAGCCAGGAGGAGTGTGTTGGAGGCTGGGCAGGACTTGCAGGGTCATTTCAGCTCAGTTCAGTTCAGTCTCTCATTCGTGTCCGACTCTTTGCGACCCCATGAATCGCAGCACGCCAGGCCTCTCTGTCCATCACAAACTCCCGGAGCTTACTCAAGCTCATGTCCATTGAGTCCGTGATGCCATCCAACCAACTCATCATCTGTTGTCCCCTTCTCCTCCTGCCCCCAATCCCTCCCAACATCAGGGTCTTTTCCAATGAGTCAGCTCTTCACATGAGGTGGCCAAAGGATTTGCGTTTCAGCTTCAGCATCAGTCCGTCCAATGAACACCCAGGACTGATCTCCTTTAGGATGGACTGGTTGGATCTCCTTGCAGTCCAAGGGACTCTCAAGAGTCTTCTCCAACACCACAGTTCAAAAGCATCAATTTTTCGGCGCTCAGCTTTCTTCACAGTCCAACTCTCACATCCATATATGACCACTGGAAAAACCATAGCCTTGACTAGATGGACCTTTGTTGGCAAAGTAATGTCTCTGCTTTTTAATATGCCATCTAGTTTCGTCATAACTTTCCTTCCAAGGAGTAAGCGTCTTTTAATTTCATGGCTGCAGTCACCATCTGCAGTGATTTTGGAGCCCAAAAAAATAAAATCTGACAGTTTCCACTGTTTCCCCATCTATTTCTCATGAAGTGATGGGACCAGATGCCATAATCTTAGTTTTCTGAATGTTGAGCTTTAAGCCAACTTTTTCACTCTCCTCTTTCACTTTCATCAAGAGGCTTTTTAGTTCCTCTTCACTTTCTGCCATAAAGGTGGTGTCATCTGCAGGGTCGTATAGTCTGTGGCAAATAATTCAGACAGTGGCCTTTCTCTGCCCAGAACCTGTCGATGGCTTCTCAGTGGCTTTGGACAACAGCAGCCTGCTGGTGGGGCCTGGTCATCAACCAGAGAAGGTGCTGAGAGGCTCCGCTTTGATTCAGAGCAGACAATGATCACTGGCTGCCTTCTGAGATTTGACATAACAGTGATGGGTAGGATCAGAGTTTGACAAATGCCTCAAAGTCACCCTCGGGGCTCAGGGTATGGACCTCGAGGAGGGCTCTCTCCCCCTGACACTGTTCTGATTGCCCTGGTCTGCCTAGAGACACTGGGAGGGTGACATGCCCACAGCAAGCCCTGAAACCACATACTCTGCGTCACTGGTCTGGTTCATTGCCATCTGCCCACCTCCCGCGGAGGCCTGGCGCAGAGTGAGCGCTCAGTGGGTTGTCTGCTGAGCCAGTGAGGGAGAGCACCAGGCTGATCACCCATGGGGCGAGGGAACAGTGCGTAAACGAGGGTGATGTAGCCCCATCCCTTGCCTGGCATCACGGACCCGACACACACCTCTGCTCATCCTTCCCCGTCAGGGCTGCAAGAGGAGGTGGCTTGTAAGTCGACAGTGTCCTTACAGCAATGAAGTGTGCCTAGGGAAATACAGACCCTCCAGGGAGATTGCAGAGGAGGAGCGCTTATCTCGTTGCCTTTTAATTATTATTAAATACTCGGTCATTGTGCCGGGCCCTGGGGTACAATCTGCCAAGCAATTAGACGCAGCCTTGCCTCAAAGAGAAGGGAGGAAGTGGCACTTCCAGGCTGTGGGGTCCCCGGGGAGGCGGGATGACAGGGTGGACTCCTGCCCCTTTCCCTCTGGGCCTCTATCTCTGCAGGTTGAGATGCTCTCATCTCCTCCGTGGAGCCAAGATCAGCCTCCTGGGCGTGAGTTTAGCCATCTCTCTGTTCCTAGAACCTTGGCTCCCTGTCCACTGATGCCAAGTAGAAACATGGAGACAGAGTCTAGAGGTAATAGGAAAGAGTGGCTTTATTTTTGCCAGGCAAAAGGGAAACACAGCAGGCTAGTGCCTCAAGAACTGTGCCCCCACCTTCTCGGGAATGGGGAGAGGTTTTACATCCTCATGTAGGTCTTGCACTTTTTTTTTCTTTTGAAAATTTCAAAACGGCCGCAGCTGACATCAGGCAACTCAACAACCTGGTCTGGTGTCCCTGAAGTTACTGGCCTGTGACCGTCTTTCTGAAATGCAGAATGTTACGAGAGAACGTAGGAGGAGAAGAATGCCAGGTACAGAGCACGATATGTATGGAGTGAGAGTAACTAGCTTTGCGAAGGACAAGTCCAGCTACAAGTGTTTGCTGGGAGTAACAACTAAAAAGGAACCAAGATGGTTTAACTCTTATAAGCCTGTGAGGCTGGTTTGAGCCAAAGGCTGTTCACTGTTTTTCTTGCAGCATCCCTGGGCAGCAAGGGCAGTGAGAGTCATGCACAGCAAAAGAGGGGTAACTTCACTCTGGGGGTGACCACTTGTCCCCATCTACCTGGGACTGGGGGACCCGAGAAGGCAGGGACACAACGTTAAAGCCCGCAGTGTCCCCAGAAAATCGTAATGACTTTGACACCCTGCTTCTCCCTCTCACTTCCAGGGGACCAGACTCCACTGATCCTATCAAAGGCTCATAAAGCATGTTGTCCTTTTGCAGAGGTTGGAACAGCCCTGCACCCCCAACTCCCTGCAGACTTTCCATCACCCAAGGTGGGCAGCCACGTCACAGTTCCCAGACCTAACCTCCTCTCGGGGCTCCAGCAGGAGATGATGGGGCGTGCGGAGGGTCTCCTCCGAAGGGGTGTAGTGAAGAGACCTTCAGTAGAGATGACAGCGGAGTGAAGGGGACAAGAAGGGAGGGTGAGGCGCCAGAGGTCTGAGAACCCTGGGAAACCCTTGCCTCTCTGGGGCCCAGCATGGTCTGGGGGAAAGACGTGAGGGGTGTTACCAAACCCAGAGAGAGACAGGCCACTACTGTTCCATGTCAAGGCAGGGAGGGGCCAAGGTCAGCTTACATGCTAATATCTCTCTTCTCCCGCTTCTGTCTCCTAGCAGTGTCTCCTCTTGACCAACTCCAGCGGGAAGCCAGAGGGAGCGTGGGAGATGAAGTTCACAGGGTCAGCCTCCCGGGGCACAGAGCAGGAAAGGGGTAGGCAGAGACCAGGTCTGGAGAGTGGCCAGCACACACATCCTTAGGGAAGTTATCCCAGATCCGAGCCCAGGAGCCTGAGTTAAAGTGCCCCAGGGCCAAACCAGGCACTGCCTCCAACAAGGCCAAGTACCAAGAGGCACAGACCGTGGGTCGACTCCTCCCCTGACCTACGGCCTCTGTGTGTCCAGTGATGACACAAGGACAACAACATCCACCGCAGGGGCAGGCGCTGAGGACAGGTGAGGGGACAGGGGAAGCAGGCAGGTGACGCCGGCTGTTCACAGAATGAGCCAAGGAGTGAGCACATAAAGGGTGTTTCTTTGCTCTGATCAGATGGAATTTAATCCTCTCAGCACTCTCATATGTAAAATGTCCAGCATACTGTTGGTTGCTCAGTCGTGGCTGACTTGTTGCGACCCCATGGAGTGCAGCCCACCAGGCTCCTCTGTCCATGAGATTTTCCAGACAAGGATACTGGAGTGGGTGGCTATTTCCTTCTCCAGGGAAAGGAATAGCATAGGGAAAGGTCCAGCATAGCACCTGGTTTAAAATGCTCCTTTATTTGACTTTTGGATCCTATAAATCTTAGACTCAGGTTAAATAACCTCTTTGGCCCATGAAGATCAAAATGATACCTACCAGATAGGCTCACAGCAAGGATGAAACAGGCACTTAGAATGTGCCAAGCACACAGTGAGTTTCCATGATTGTTGACTGTGGTTATCACTTGTCTTTATTGCTAGCATTAGGCTTAAATGAGATGCCACATATAAATCACGCAGTAAGCTCCCGCCACAGTCCACAGGCACTGGCCCCAGTTTATGGAGGAGCCACCAGCCCTGGCCTTCTTGTGTATCAAACAGTCCCCAACTTCTCAACCAAGCACTCATCTAGGTGTTGCTGGAAAGGTATTTTTGTAGATATGATTAAAGGCCACTCTCAGTTGACTTCCAGCAAGAAAGATCATCCTAGATAGTCTGGATGGGCCTTGTGCAGTCCACTGAAAGGCCTTGAAAGCAGAGCTGAGGCCTCCCTGAGAGGAAAAAAAACTCTACCTGTGGACAGCGGCCTGAGCCTGCGCTGGAGGAGTCCGGTCTGCCCTTCCTGGCGCTCTCCAGACTCAGCTGAGCCAGACCCCACTGTCATGTAAGCCAGCTCCTTGCAATAGGCCTCCTAAAACCTCATCTCCTCCTGCTTCTGCTTCTCTGGGGGATCCCAGAAGATTGCAGCACTGAGCCTTTGAGAGGTTGGGGCACTTGCCTGGGGCTTGCTCAGCAAGACGACGAGGACCCGGATAAAGACTCAGGCCCATGTGACCCCAGGCTTTGAGCTTTGCCTTTAACTGCGGAAGGCCATGTGGTTGGGGTGTGCCCTGGCCTCCAGGGCTCAGAGGTGAATGGGTCTTGATTAACCCCCATCCTTCCCTAGGGGTTCACACCTCACTCCGCATTGTGCCCAGACTCTCACCTGTGCTCCATGAAAGTGGCTGATGTTTGTCTCGAGGATGTGAGGAACAGCTGCTTGTTGGCGGGACGGGGTGGAAGGGGGCAGCTCCGCACCGGGTGGGCAGCCCAGGCCCCTGTGCCCACTCAGCCCCTCCCTCCCCCGCAGTTGCTAATATTTCTCACAAGATGCCAGCCCCCCCCCCCTTTTTAAAAACCATCTATTCCTGGTGCTGCACTGGGGCGTCGCCATGGCAACAGGGCAACGCGGGCGGCCTGGTAAGCGGGCTTGCTTCGCTGATGGTTCTGTGGGGACCTCACGGTTCGCAGAGTGGCTCTACAAGCCCACACCATCTGCTCCGCGCAGTGGATGCACACCCTCCCCGCCAACCCCCACCTCACTGAGTTTACCTCATGGCTAACCCAGTGCCCAAGGTCTGAGGACCCCGTCAGAGGGGCCGCAGAAGAAGGGTCACCTGAGAAATGCAGAAAACCAAGGTCCTGATTCCAGTGCTGGAGCTAGGAGTGGGGTGGGCTCTATAGCTCAGGAGTGGGAGGTTTGTATCTCCAGGGAGGAATCGGCCCTATTTCCCCCTGAAGGCAACATGGGGCGGGCAGTGCTTCCTAAGAGGAGAGTGGGGGGAAGTGCCCACATAAGCTGCGTCCTGTCCCTTAAGTCCAGAGCCGTGCTGGGGCCAGCCACCCTGAACCCTGGGAAGTCAGGGGCCAGCTGGGCCTCGGGGGTGGAAACAGGCCTGAATCTCACCAAGCTGTGCTTTTGTGTCCAAGCTAAGGAAGGATAGGTTCTGTCCTCCATGTCCCCCTGCGTCCACGGGGCCGCATCACAGGTCAGCAGAGGTGTCCCGTGGACTGGGTCAGCACGGCTCCCGTCTTGCCGGTGAGCACTGAGGTGACTGCTGGGGAGCCCCAGGTCCTCTCCACTGTCCTCCCCACTCCCCCGTCCATCCTCCACTCCCAGTCTCAGCCTGCTCGCCTTTCTCCCAGCAGATAATGGGTTCTGGTTTTGCAGGAGACATGGCCACATAATCCTGGGGATGATCAATCACAACCCTCATGTCCTAATCACTCATATACTAAGCAATTGCTCTCCTTTCCTGGACAGCCGAAGTTGACTGCTCCAAGATCAGTGCCTCAGCAGAGGTGCGCACCAGCTCTCAGGATGAGATGATCACAGGGTGATGTTTTGCCCACTTAGGTTGAGTTGCCTGAGTGTAGCAGTCATGACTCGTTGGAAAAGACCCTGATGCTGTGAAAGATTGAGGGAAGAGGGAGAAGGGGGAGGCAGGACAAGATGCTTGGAAATCATCACAACTCAATGGGCATGAGTTTGAGCAAGCTGCAGGAGATAGTGAGGGACAGGGAAGCCTGGCGTGCTGCAGTCCACGGGGTTTCAGAGAGTCGGACACAACTGAGAGACTGAACACCAACAAGAAGCAGCCAGGCAGTGTATGTAGCTGGCAGGGTCTGCCAGAAGATAGATCGCATGCTCACACTGGGTGGACCATTTTTAAGTCTTTATTGAATGTGTTACAATATTGCTTCTGTTTTATGTTTTGGTTTTTTTTTGGCTGTGAGGCACGTGGAATCTTAGCTCCCCAACCAGGGATCAAACCCATACCCCCTGCTCTGGAAGGCAAAGTCTTAACCACTGGACCTCCAGGCAAGTCCTGAGAACAGTGTAATGAAGGGACTATTTTCAAAAGCTTAAGAGTACAAGGAAGCCATGGGGAATACATGTAAATCCATGGCTAATTCATTTCAATGTATGACAAAAACCACTGCAATGATGTAAAGTAATTAGCCTCCAACTAATAAAAATAAATGGAAAAAAAAAAAATAAAGACAGTGCAGTACCAGGAGCTACTAATGTCAGGCCCCTGCTGCCCCCTGAGTCAGGGAAAGAGGGGCAGTTCTGGACCTGGGAGCAGAGGCTGTGTGGAGAAGGCCACCCAGGAGCGGACGGGACCCTTGCCGTAGGAAACACCCAGACCCCAGCAAAGGGAATAGGTGCTGCCCCCATCCCCACCCCACCCTGCTACTTCCAACCTCCTGACTTCCTGACGGAGCTCCCCATTGGCTGAATCTAAATGGAAGCCACACAGGTTCGTTTCCATGGACACAGGCCAGACTGGATAAAGGTGGAGAGAGATTTGGAGGAGAGAACAGGAGCATTCCAGCAAGCGTTTGACACAGGACAGTCGAGTCCAGTCCAAGTTCGCACGGGCTTGTTGAAATTGATTAGCTTACATCAGCAGCGAAAGGGCAGGGGAAGATGTGGTCTCGGGTATAACTTGATTCAAGACTTGAATACTCTCAGGCTCTGTGTCTGAACGCCAGCTTCACCTTCTCAGCCCGCTTGCTTCGAGAGGCCCCAGCTGGTAGCAGACACAGCTCTTCCACCAAGTCCTGCTGTGGGGAAGAAAAGAGTGGGCTCATACTGGCTGCTTTAGGATCACGTGTCCACCCCTGGAGTGATCGCCGTGGTGGCCCAGGGGACACGGTGCTGTCAGCAGCCCAGCCTGGGTGGCAGACCACGCCTGTGGCTGGGAGCGGGAACCAGTGCAGAGAGCTCACCAATGCTGAGTGCCCCTGCCCGTCGCTGCAGTCCCAAACTTGAAGCAGCCCACGCTGGGCGACTCGGGGACCCACTGGATCCACTGCGAGACAGGCTCGACCTCGTTGATCACCTGACCTGCATAAGCTCCTACTCTGACAGTGGGACCACAGTGATGTTTTGGAGTCTCTTGGAATTAGTGTCAGCTCAGAGCCAGTGTCTAGGAATCCCCCCCAAAAAAAAGTCTATTTCCCTTTCCCCACTGCACAGTCACCCTGGTAAATGGCCACAGGTCCCTTCAAGGAAGGCTGGGAGGAAGATCAGTAGTATACACTGTTGGCCATGGACTCGGCTACTTCCTCAAGGGCACCCGGCCTCCCCTTCCTTCGAAGCGTTCTGGGTCAGTAATTTGGCTCAAGTCTGGACTATTGCTAGAAGAAAGAGCACAAGAGGGCAGGCACCAGACGAATAAACACACTGGAAGCCACTTTTCATAGTAGACACACAGCCCACGGCAGACACACAGTCAAAGGGAATGTGTGTGGAATGCATACAGCGGAACTTAAAATAACTGCAAGCACAGGGTCTCAGAACAGCACTGGCACACAGCTAGCATTTATTATGAGCATTGCATGTATTATCTCAGTAGGTACCCTGACTCATGGGGTGATGTCAATAATAATAATGCCTCAAAAGAGGCCTGCTTTACACATGGGGAACCTGCGGTGTAGCAAGGTTAAGCAGCATTGCCATGGAAGACTGTGGGCGCCGAGCTGGGAGGCTGACCCAGAGCTCCCCACTCCCCACCCCCCAAATGTGTCCAAACCTGCAGGCGGGCCCAGTGAGAAAGTCTTACATCCTCGGGCTCTTTGGGTTTGGTTGAGGCTGAGCTGATCAGAGCTGCTAACACAGTGGACTCAAGGTTCTCAGACAGTTTAATAGCTGAGTCTATATAGACTAACTCCTCAGGGGGAGGGGACTTGGAAAGGACGCCCAGGCTGTGTCACTGACCCTTGCCTAGAGCTCCCCACAGACATCTCATGTTCTCACTTTGGATGAATGATTTGAGCTCTCAGGAGGGCTTGGTGGGGCTGGGATCACGGCCAGGCTGAGGTTTGTTCCCTGCTGCTACCAGCGCTAGACACATTATGAAAAGCAAGATCTGGATTTTATCCACAGCCAGCGCTGCTGGTCCCTCTTCTGCCGCTGCTGACTGAACGATATTGAGGAGCCTGGAAAGGTAGTGGCTTTCTCAACATCCTCATTTGTAGAGGGTGTCACTACCCCTGGTGTGGGCTCCTCTGCATGTACGGGAGACGCTGGACATGCCAAAAGTGGGAATGGGGTTGGAGTAGCTTGTGCTTAACCCAGATAAGTAAGATGTGGAACTGATTTCACTGCATGCAGCTGTCTCCAGGAAGATGCTGCAGGTGGGCCGCTTACTCAACTCATAGATAATCATGATCGTTACACAACCAGAATTGGGTCCACTTGCCCACGGGCAGTAAAGTCAATCTACTGACACTGGGCTGTGCTGGAGAAAGTACAGCACTTATTGCAGGGTGCCAAGCAAGGAGAATGGACAGCTTGGGCTGAACTCCCCAATGCCTTCCAAGGAAGCGGCTTCAAAGGCAGGGTGTGGGAAGAGTTGCAAGGTGCACGATCAGCTTATGGACAATTCTCAGATGCGTTAGCATCAGGGTGAAGTTTCAAGCATTGTCAACCTTCTGGTTTCAACGCTCTAGGGTCTAGGTGGTGTGGTCAACAGTTTTCACCTGCAGGGTGTCTGCTTCCTAGAAAAACAACCTAGGAATGTGTATCAGGCTGTTATCTTTCAGGGAACTGGGGGTTTGGTAACTCTGCCCCGTGGGGGGTTTATAGTATAAATTGTCACCTGGCAGCAGTTGGATTTGGTTTCTACTTCTTCACATCTCTAACCCTGCAGCCAGGCTTTTGAGACTCGTGGGAGGCCTGAGAGACTAAAACAAAGGCCATTTATTTCCAAGGACAGGGACGCAAGGGTTTGTATATGGTTTCAATGGTGAACTCAGCAGAGGAGCCTGGTTTCTTTATGAACCAAACACATACCAGGCACCACCCACTCGAGAAACCAGTGTCCCGAGGCATGTGGCTCAGTCAGGAAATAGGTCGTGGACAGTCCCTGACATCTCGTTGGACATTAAAGGTATTTTTCTCCCTCCCTTTCTGTGCCCACATGGGCCAAGCGGGTCTCGATGCCCCACCTCTTCACTTCAGGACGTGGATTTAACAGCCACCAAAGCTGTCAGCATGGTGTTCTGGAGGGTCTCACAGCGACAGTCCTGCAGCTGAGCAGGGACGAAGGCCACCGCTCATGATTCGTCGGCCAGAGCTAGTCACGTGATTCCATCCACCCAGTGGCCCAGGAGGTGCCAGCCGTCTGTGCCTGAGGAGCGGGGCACTGGGAAGAACTGATGCACCAGGGTGTGCTGGGTGCGGTCCTGATGCTTATAAAGAGGTGCCCTGGGGAGGGAGGCCTCCTTTACCCCTTACGCTTGGGAGTCACTGGGTGAACAAAGTTCTGAGGTTCTTCATATAGTAACGGCTTGGAGGAGCTGTTATGTAGTGAGTTGCCAGCCTCCAGGAAAGGGGCTTGACCTTAGTCACACACTAGAAGGATTGCTCTAAGTTTCTGCATGTTGTCAGAATTTGGAAAACTCTATATTCAGAAAGGGTGATTTGTTCTGTGTGTGTTATGTCTCATTAAGCCTGAGTTTAAAATGCAAAGGCATTCTTTGGCTTCTATAATAAAAACAGGGGGTTAGGGGAGGAGAAGGGGATGACAGAGGATGAGATGGTTGGATGCCATCACTGACTTGATGGACATGAGTTTGAGCAAGCTCCAGGAGTTGGTGACAGACAGGGAAGCCTGGCGTGCCACAATCCATGGGGTCACAGAGGGTCTGATATGACTGAGTGACTGAACTAGGGGATTGGGGGAAGGGGGAGGGCTGACACAATAATCCAGGGAGACATGGTCACGGGGACCAGGGGGATTGGTAGAGGTGAGGAGGGAGGAGTCAGATTCCAGATAAAGGTTGAAGGTAGAACCGACAGGACTTTGGGTTGAATTTGGGGTAGAAAAGAGAGGAGTCAAGGATAATTCCAAAGTTCTTTGGCCCAAACAACCAGAAGGATGGTGCTGACTTAGATGAGATGCCCTTCAAGAGAAGCAGGAATCTGGGGAGATGGGTGGAGGGGATGAGCAGGGGTTCATGTTGGGCCCATGAAGTTGGAGATGCCTGATGGAAACCCAGGTGGACACATGCAACAGGCAGCTGGATACACAGACTGGAGATTTTTATGTGTGTGTTGAATGCGAGGGGAGGGAGAGAGGGGGGAGGGGAGGGAGGGAGAGAGAGCAGGAGGAAGCCACCCCTGACTGTTGTCCCGTCCAGGACCACCTGGGTCCCCAGCAGCCCAGCCGGGCTGACACAGGATGGATGCCCATCACCGCACCCTGAGACTCGTGGAGCAGGGAGAGACTGTCATCTCTGAAATGTCGACACACACTGTAGAACCCTCTGCCAGGTGCTGCCTGCTATCTTCTTGGAAACCTCCCAGAGGCAGGACAAGGAGACCAGACTCGGCAGGTTTTCTCTGAGGCGGCATCACTGGGAACAACGGCCTGGGCTTCCGACCTCACCTGGGGGTGGGGGCGGGGAGGCTGCATCGGGCCCTTACGTGTACCTGCTGCGTTTCTGCAGCGTCTTCACTGATGCTCGAGTTCAGGTGGGGGTGGGGTGGTGCAGAGCAAGGAACAGAACCACGGGGTGAGGGTCAGGGAAGGCTGGCCTGGGCCGGCTGGGCTGGTCATCTTTCTGAACCCTGCCAAAGGCGGAAGTCCCTGTAGGAGGAGGAAAACAAAAGCTCCTCTGACCCGTGAACTGATTTCTGGTCCTTGCTGCTGCTGTGAGAACGCTGGCTCAGATGAGAACGCTGGGTGGTGATAATATTGTCAGGCTTGGACTTGTGGGAAGATAAAATGAGTCTGTATCTGGAGAAGAGCTAAGGGCAGGGGTCTGCAAACTGAGGCCTCCAGATCTCAAACATCTGGCCCACAGTCTCCCTGTTGCCCACTAACTAAGAATGAATTTGACGTGATTAAATGGTGATGGTGGCGGGGAGGGGGGGGGGGTGGTGGTATGAGTCACTCAGTCGTCCAGCTCTTTGTGACCCCATGAAGCCCGCCAGGCTCCTCTGTCCGTGGAATTTTCCAGGCAAGAATACTGCAGTGGGTTGCCATTTCCTCTTCCAGGAGATCTTCCCAACCTAGGGATCGAAGCCAGGTCTCCTGCATTGCAGGCAGATTCTTTACCATCTGAGCCCCAGGGATGGGAAGGGGCGGGGCAGGGCAGGGTGGGGCTGATACCAAAGATGAAGAATATTTGTGACCCATGAAAATGCATGTGAAATTCACGTCTCAGTCTCCATAAAGGCAGGTGTACTGCACACTGGCCTGTGCATATCTATGTATCATCTCTGGATGACTTCCTGCTATAGCAGCAGAGCTAGGGGATTGTATTAAGTCTAAAATACATACTATCTGGCTCTTTACAGTCAAAGGTGTCCAGCTTCTGGCCTAGAAGACCCTGCCCCCAAACAAGGTGTTCTATCAGGGGACAAACTGGTGATGTGATATCAATCATTAAGAATCAAAATTCTTACCAGGGACAGGCATGTTCCCTGCATGAGCCTCTGTTATGGGGAAGCAGAGCAGAGCAGGCAGCAGGTACCCCAAGAATGAGTGCACTTCCCACCAGACAGGTAGAAAGACAGGTCACACCTGTGGCCACGAAGTGCTTTGGTCCAGAATCTCTCCTCCATCTTGGAGCTGGGACCGTATGGAGAAGATCAGGTTCCTCAAGGTGTGGGCCCCCATCCAGCAGCATCAGGACCGCTGAGACCTTGTTAGAAATGCACAGTCGTGGCCCCATCCTGGACCACGCTGAGGGTGAGCCCGGCAATCTGTGTTTTCAAGGGGCCTTCCGAATGAAGGCAAAATCGGAGAACTACCACCCCTGATGCAAAGAGCTGACTCATTGGAAAAGACTCTGTTGCTGGGAAAGATTGAAGGCAGAAGGAGAAGGGGATGACAGAGGATGAGATGGTTGGATGGCATCACCGACTTGATGGACATGGGTTTAAACAAGCTCCTGGAGTTGGTGATGGACAGGGAAGCCTGCTGTGCTGCAGTCCATGGGGTCGCAATGAGTCAGACATGACTGAGCAACTAAACACCACGACCACCACCCCTCTGGGAATCTCTGGCCCTGCCCTCCCTCCCCTCACCAGACAGAGGTCCACAACACCCAGGCCTCTGCAACATGAGTGAAGTCAGAAGACTCCAACGTTTCAGCAGCTACTGTAGGTTGTCAGGAGCAGAGTTTTCCTTTGATGGAGAGATGATTTGAGCATCTTTATCTGCCTGATTTTCCCTCTTTCTTCCATACACACAGAGGCAGGTAGAAAAAGTGCCAAAGGAGTCGTCTCGTGTTTTGCAGTCAAATTCCTCAGCCCGAAAAACAAAAAGTGGCAAATCAGATCTCAGTCAATTTTATTTGAAGTCCTTGCTGGGGTTTTTAGCAGCAAGGCTTCTCAGCTAGCCTGCCCACCATGAGGAAGACCAGTGACAAGACGGATGCCCAGTTTTGTTTGAGAAAATTTTCCAGATGTGAGATCAAAGCAGGAAAAAGCTGGATGAAAACAGCTCCTAGCTCCCCATTCTCAGTGAAGGAAGACCAAGACACATATGCAAACGTGCCATAGAGATTTTAATGAAAAAATTAGAAAAGTGCATTATTTTACAACACTACAGTAAATGATTCTTTCTTTTTTTCTGTAAAGACATTGTAAAATATATACAGGGTTGCTTAGTGCATTCGTTACAAAAGAAAGATGCAATCCCTTGCATAAATTACATATTTTACATGGGCTGGATGTCTACTCGGACTTGTAAACATTGGTGATACAGTTTTGTTTTTGTTTTTCATTCTTCAGATAAGCTGCAATAGTAAATACCTCTGATATTCATTAGATGGTTGTCTCATTCTGTTAAACTTCAGAACGGCATTCTAAGGCCATTTGTGAAGGCACCCTCTCCACAGGCGGAGAAGGCCAGAGAAGAGAAACAAAAGAAAAACAAACAGGAACAGGAACAGTAGGCTTCTCTGAATTTGGTTCACTGTGGTCCACTGGGGATCACTGGCTTTGCCAAATCTGGTGCGGCTTCCCACCCAAGGTCTGATGCCTTGACCATACTCGGGCCTGTGGTCCAAATCCCAGATGCCCACTAACGTGGGAAGGGAGGTCCCTGCTAGGGGGTGCAGGACAAACCATTCCATCCTCCAGGAGCGTGGCCAGGCTGACCCAGCTTCTGGTCGAAACTTCCTATGTCATCACTCCCAGGGAGCGAGTTCTGGAGGCCTTCCAGACAGCAGCAGCAGCATCACCATCAGAAAACACCAGGTCCTTTTACCAACGCAATCATGAGAATGTCCAGCAATGCCCCCCAAACAGACAAAATCCAGAGACCCAAAGACACCCAGTCGGTGCATATGCGCGCGCACACAAAGGAATCAGTGACGGTCACACCTCTGTGCCCCCACCCCCCAGAATGAATCCCCTGTGCATACGGGCTAATCATTTTAACCAGTGTGAGTTTGGATTTAATTCAAGCTTAACTTCTTCTACGCCTAGGGTCACAAACGATGCTTCCGTAATGTTTAATGTTTTGAGGTACAAGAATACACAGTTGGTTGAAGTTTAAAAAGTATAGAGGGAGTATCAGCAATTTCTTGGCCTGCTGGGAATAGACTAGGAACTCTTCCTCCTTGTTAAGCAGTTCAGTGGCGTAAAACCTCCTCATCCTCTGGCATCTTTGCCCACCTGCAAACCTTCTGACCAACATTTATGGACACACGAGAGAGCCTCAGCCTCTCAGTTGGGGTCAGTCTGTTCTCCTATTTCAATTTCACTCGATAAGGCCAATAGCTTCACCTAACCCAATGCATTTTCTATTTTGTGGAGGTTTCTGATAAAGCACAGGGTGGACTCAGATGGCCCCTGGAGGTCCCTTCCAGCCCCAAACGGCTGTCAAAATGCTATTTGTGGGGCTGAATAAGCAAAATATATAATTAGCCTTTTTCGGGACTGTGTTCTTCTCTGAGGAGCCATCAAATTATAGAGAAATCTTGTTAATTGTGGGTTCTGCTTCATTGGGTTCCCACTAATCGTGTTTTGCCTTTCACTGGATTATTTTTATTTTTCTAAAATTCAGCTCAAGAAAATGCAGCAAGAGCTGAACCACATTCTGCTTCCAAGAGCAGCTCATCCAACTCTGTTTCGAGGCCTTGTGCATCTTGGGAGCGTACAGTCCATTGGAATTTTAGCCTTATGAGGCCAGGGAGCATGACCGCCCAGCTGACCACAATGGCCTCCTGCTTGGTGTTGGCTTATGGCAGATGCCCAACGGCTCTGTGAATAATCGCTGGATAAGGGAACCAATCAGCAGGGAACACTGCTCAGAGGGGGCCCTGCGGCGCCACCAGGCCCCTGGGGCCGCAGCTCAGAGGTCGCTGAGTGGTCTCTCGGGTTAAGGAAGGGTGGGACACTCCCCAAGGTTTGTCCGGGAAAGGTGGGCTTTGGTTTACTGGGAAATGTCCCCCTCAACACCATCACCGAGCATCCGGCCCACTGGGGACTGAGCAGGGCTGCAAAGAGAACCCATCAAAAGAAGAGCCAGAGGAGCTGGTAAAGACACGATTCTTTGGTGCAAGGAAGGTTCTAGACTACCTGGAAAAGGTGATGTCCCCAGGGGGAGAGAGCCCAGCTTAGGATCCCTGTGTTGGGAGGACTTGGTCATCTCCCCTCCAAAGCCGCCCCTCAAGGAAATGTCAGCCAAGAGCCGGGTACACGGCGACCTCTGCCTCCTTTCGTCTCCGCCAGTATCTGTCTGGGGACGCCTGCCCCTCCCCTGCCTCTCCGTCCTGTGTAGAAAAGGAGAGGGAAGGATTGGCCAAGGCCACGTGGCCTGGTTACAAAGAGGCAGGAAGGGAAGCCCTTGTCAGGGGTGCTTAAGAAGGCCCGAGGAGCTGAAAGGGGCAGAGCTGAGGTTGTACGCTTTTTTAGCAGCCAAGGCTTGTGGCTAAACTCCGCAAGACCTCCCTCTTCAAGACCAAGAGTGGCTGTCTGGATGGTAGGGGTCTTCAGGAAACTGGACTAGAGTCTCTGGAGAGGCCGGGGTTAGGACCCAAGAGTGAATGGGATGATGTGGGGAATAAAATCTCCCCAAGTACAAAGTGCCCTCACCTTTAAATGTGTCCTCCTCTCCTCCCTGATTCCTGGTCACAGGAAGTCGCAAAGTCTGATGCTCAGAGGTTCCATCAGGAAACGGCAAATTCTTCATGCCAAGGAAGCCCAAGAATTATATAACATTTTCCTTTTACTGGTTTCATGCTAACCTTTGGTCAAGTTGTCAGAAGTCCTCATCAGAACAAGCCCCAGAATGCTTCAGAAGGTGCTAGACAAGATCTTATCCAGAAATATTCCCATATGCAAACTATAGCTAATGTCTAGAAGATGGAGGGGGTGGGGGGACATCTAAACAATGGAACACCATAGAATTCAAGTTGGATGAGACTTGAGACTCCAGGATCTGTTTTCAGGCTTATTATCAGACGAGGACCCAGTAGGGACATCAGGATGGATGACTCCGCCATCAGGATGGATGACTCCGCCATCAGAGACCAAGACTCAGGCTATGGTTGTTAGAGTGGAAGGGACCCTGAAATAAACATGTGTGGGCACTGGGGAGCCATGGAAGGTTCCTGAGCAGGAGCATGGCCTGGATAACTTAATATGTGACCAGCTTGTGAAGGGCCTGGACAGTTTGCCGCCTTGTCTGTCAGATGTGACTGTGGCAGAATATTCTGACTACTGGATAAGACCTCTGCTCCGCCCACTTTCACACACCTGTGCCTTTGCCTAAAACAGTGCCCACTTGCTCCTTCAAGGCGCCCCTCAGAGATCCCCCAGGGGTTCCTCCTCCTCCATGAAGCCCTACCTGAGTGCCCCCACTGGACCAATCCACCTCCGCTCACAGCTGGACTGGCAAGTCCAAGCTCAGGAGTAACCTTGCAGGAGGCTCAGACTGGCCATTATGAGAAACACAAATGGCATAAGAAGTCTGGCTCGGCACTCGGCTCAGAGCAGGGGCCCGTGAACGCCATCATACATTGCCCTTGAACCCTGCTGCACACAGTGGCTGCTTCTGGAACCTCCAACTTAAGGACGGGAACACTGAGCCTCGGAGAGCGCAAACCACCACCTGCCTGTGAGAAGCAGAAGCTGGCCCCCGGTACGCGTGTAGCTTTGCTCCCCTGCCGCCCTGTGAGGAAAAGGAGCCTGCCCCGGCCTGTCTCAGGGGCCCAGAGTGCGTGCTGGGCAGGCGCGGAGTGGAGGCCGGGGGTCCCATCACCTTATGTGTCGCACTCAGCATCTGTAGAAGTACCGCAGTGAGAAGACGGTGCTGACCTGCCTCCAGGAGACATGCACATCTCAGGGCTCACTCGCTGCCCCGTGAAATGTCACAAGTATGAGCCTGCCGTCTGACCGAACCTGAGTCTCCTGAGTTGCAGGCAGACTCTTCACCGTCTGAGCCACCAGGGAAGCCCCTGTGGACACACCGACCATGTTTTATGGGAAATGCCCCGCTGTGGACTGCTCATGGCCCTATCTTGTGTGGCCCACCCAACACTACCGGCCAAATACCACTGAGTTGCCAATGGTAGGGTGATGGTTTGCAAAGGGGCAATGCTGAGGTTTTGTGTGTTTTTTTAACACAGAGAATGTGTGTTGGTTTCCAAAGATGGAGCAAAGGTCTGAAATGAAGTTAAGACATGCCTCGATGACAGCCACAGATGGCCATTTAGGCAAGATGCTGGAAATCTAATTGTATTTATCCCCTGCTGTGGGCGCTGCCCAGCACTTAACAGTCAGGACCATTGGCAGTCTACTTCTTATCCTGGTATTGTTAATGTTGTTGTTAGTCACTAAGTTGCTGTTTAGTCGCTAAGTCCTGTCCGACTCTTTGCAATCCCACGGACTGCAGCACACCAGGCTCCCCATCCTTCACTATCTCCCAGAGTTTGCTCAAACTCGTGGGCATTGAGTTAGTGATGCCATCCAACAATCTCATCCTCTGTCGCCCCCTTCTCCTCCAGCCTTCAGTCTTTCCCAGCATCAGAGTCATTCCCAACATAGTCCCAGAATATTCATCCATTATGGAAAGAAGGACTGGGGACCCCAAAGGAGGGCATCACTGAGTCCTTCATGAGCAAATTGTCAGGAGAAGCTGTGAAAGGATTCATGAGATGCTCCCATCTCCACGTCCACACTGGAGAGTGGGAACAGCATGGGCGGAGGCTTGGAGGCAGGAACCCACGGGGACGTATTTTCTTGATCAAAATAAAAGGGACTGAGCCACAGCGGGCGGGTTGCTGTGTGCTACTGGAACTGACAAGACCATGCTATAGAACTTGCCAGTGCAAACAGTGTCTCAAACAGAGGTCACCAGTCTTAGCACTTAATGGCCAGGAAGAGTGCCATGCCAACAAATTACATTTTTGAGTACTGATTGAAAAGGCGCTCACCACCACTCATTGAAAAGCTCCTGGGTGCCAAGTACCCCACTGGCTCACAGGTACCCTTCCGGCCACCTACGGGTCTCTACCTGCCAGCCCTTTATAACGGGTAAAAGGATGTTTGTGCTTTGTCTACTTATAGCTGGACCATCCCCACAGGTGTTTAGGGGAATGATTGCTGACTCTCAGCACAGAAAAGAGATCTATGTGAGAAGTTAGAAATAGCAGAGCCTGATTCGGCTTTGGTGACGAGACCCAGCATCCAGGGGCTCCTGGACACCTCTCCTGCGGCTTCAGTTAGCGTCTCCCAGAGAGGAGAACGGCATTTAACGTGCCTTGTTTATCTACAACGCAAGAGGCAACCACAGGTCTCCAGGGAGCCAGACTCCGCAACTGCATTCACCATTACAACATCAATTAGGTGGTTCTCTTGCCTAAAATTCTTTAACCTAAGGAAACAGAGTCAGGTTGTGGGCCAGCCCACAGCACAACTGGTCCAGACTCCAAACCAGCAACATCATGACAAACCAAAACAGAGGAGAAAAGTGTCCTAGTTTGGAGGGGTCTGGCGCAAGCAGACAAACAATGTGAGATGCAACCTTGGATTGTCAGATTCACATAAAAGCCCTGGAGGACAATTTTGGGACAAAGTAGGAAATGTGAATATGGGTTGCCTTTTAGATAATTTTATTGTACAAATGCTAAACTTCTTAGCGGTGATTACAGCACTGTTACCAAAGAGAATGCTCTTGTTCCTGTGAGAGAAAGTTTTTCCTTTGGCCCAACCACCTAGAAGTTAGAGAGGCCACTTCCTCCTCCCAGTATCTCTGGGTATGAAGGGGGTGATGTGGAGGGTGGGAGGGGATTAAGCAAATATGGCGAAGTAGTGAAGGCTGGTGAGTCTGCGTGAAAGGGGTACGGAATTTCATCTTTCTGGTCTTCCAGTTTTTCTGTGAATCTGGCTTTTCATTACCGAAAGTTGGATGCGGTGGGGGAGGTGGGGGGGCAGGGAGGAATCATGGTAATAGGTGTTTCCCACCCACCCCCCCCCCCCCCCCCGAAACAGCAACCTCTATTAAGGTGTGCTCACATAACCACCACATAAAATGGATGTACGCCCAGGGCGTGGAGGAACCCAGCCCACACAGGTTCTTGGTGTTCACGATGACCACTGTTCTCAATGCCTCTGCCTATTCCTTCCCCATCTTCCCAGCTCCTAGAATGCTGCCAAACAAATGATTTGGGATTTTCATTCTTGTGGCTCAAATCTGCCCAGTGACCAGAACATCAGGCCAATGTCTCTCGTCAAACTGATTCTGCGCTAAAGGCTCACAAATTCCACCCAAGCTGGCCCACTGTGTGGATGGGACACCACCAAGGCCCAGGGAGGGGACAGGACTTCCAGGAGCCCAGAGACACAGAAGTGAGAGCCAGGTTGTCCTCCCAACCTTTTCCTGCCTGGGATGCTCCTGGTTCCCACATACTCTTTGGCTCTGTAAAGAATCAGTCTTTAGCATCCCCAGGCAGCAGGCCCCAAGTCCCACCCTTCAGAGTACAGACACGATTCCCTGCCATGTTTGACAGATGATGTGGTCCATCCCATCAAGAGGAGGGACATGGTCTGGCACCGGCCTCAAACCCACACCTCCATAGATGCCCTTAACTAGGGTACCCTAATTAGGACCTATTCTATGAAAAAAAGAAAAAGATCACCTAAAGACATAGGACCAGAAACCTCAGTGATAGATGGTTTTCCTCCTATAATCATTTTCACCTCTCTTTTTTTTTCTCTCTCACATAATGTGTACAATGAATGCCTTTAAACCATTCTTCCCTCTAACTTTGAGCTGCTAGTGATCAGGAATCAGGACCCACAAGGCTTTTGGATCTGGAGGCAGAGAAGAATGACCTGCCTGGGCTTATCTGTGGGTTTCCAAGTCATCATCCAGTCTCCCAATTGAGGCCCCATGTGCAGAGACCCAGCGGTAAGCCAAGATTAAGCAGTCAACTTGCCCTTTTATATGGATGGGTTTTAGTGAGCACCTGCAAAGGCAGGCATCCTGGGCAGCAGTCTACATCCATCTGCTGCTTTTCCTGCAAGGATTAGGGACCCAGGGGGGATTCTCAGGCTGCAAGTGATCTGCTGTGATCATTCCAAAGTGCTGGTACCCTTCTCCCCAATGGGCGATGCACAAGAGTAATACAACAGATGCTTCACAGAGTGTGTTTTAATTTAGAGCTGTATTTCCCGGGCTGCTGCCTGAGTTTCAGGATGGAGTGTGGAAGGAAAGAACTCTGATCTCAGCCCTGGTGCTGACTAGGTACCTCAAAACCCAAACAGATTGGTTCACTCCTATGTAAAGAGACTAGCAGGGCAGTGTGACAGCACCATCCACCCAGGATGGATGTCATAACGATTAAAATGGTATGGTCTCTAGAAACCATGGTGCCCAGAGCTGCTAGGATAATCAATACCATTGCCTAGCTTCCTTTGGTCTTTGACGGAGGGGATGGATTGAGATCTCCTAGTGAGAAAGCATTCAAGCGAGAATCCAAAACATCTAAGTATCTACGTGGTGTGTTGATCTCTAGACCCCATCAGGGACTGGGTGGCAGGCCTATTTCCTGTGATTCTGGTAGAATGTGGCTCTTCCTCAGCTCGCTTTAACACAAGTTGAAGCCCAAATCCAAACAACCTGTTGAGACTTCTTCCCACTCCCTGAGTGGGCGTGGTCAACCGGAAGAAGAGTGTGGGAAACCTGGGCTGAAAGAAGGAAGTCACCAGATATGAGAGGTGGAAAGACTTGGGTCTGAGATGCTAAGAAGTCCAGCAACAGGGACTGTTGGGAGCGCATGAGTAACAGCCTTAATAAAGCAGCCAGGAAAGCGGCAGGAGGAGAAGCAAGTGGGAAGACCGAGGTTCTGGCTGTGGGGCCTCAGATTTGTGCCCAGAGCCTTTCTGGACTCAGATGAAGCGTCCCTCTGGCTTTTGAGGACTCCAGTGCTGATCAGGAGGGCCATGCTCTGGGTGGAGAGGCCCCGGGCCAGGTTTATCAAGAAGAGAATCCTGGAGAACCCCTGACTCAGCATCCCCATCAGAACACCTCATTGTATGCATCTGGAGGACTCCTTGGCCAGAGAGCATGGCAGGGAAGAGCTGGACCATCTGAGAAAAAGACGGCCATCACAAGGGAGGCCAACCAAGGCTCACCTCCACCCCTGAACAGTCTGAGTATAAGCAAGGATGTCTGACTTCAGAGGCGAAGGCTTGGTAAGTGGCCTTCAGGGGGCCACGCAGGTATCAAAGGGTGGGGGGCAGGGGAAGGGATACAGAACTAAGAGAGATTTCAGGTTGGTTCGGACACTTAAGTTGGTGGTCATGCAACATAAAAGACTTCACCCTACCATCCTTAATCCTACAAAGAAGAGTCAGTTCTATGGAAACAGAGATCATGGGATGTTTTCCAAACTTTCTTGCAAAGGGAGGAGCTCCCTATCATTTGGAAGCATTCAAGCAGAAGCAGTTCCCTTTATGACCACTGTACCCTGGTGGGGGCAATAGTCCTGAGTGAAGGGTTGAGCCCATGTTCCTCTGACTTTAAGAACCTGGTGTATTTACGTGCGGAGAAAGAGAAGCAGGTTCCCTCACCCGAGGGCTGAATGAGGGTGTCATGGTATGGTGGAGTCAGTTTCTTGGACCCTCTTGGGGGTCCAGACTGAAACTAAAGTCTCGTTCTAGTCAAGGCTAGTTTTCTGACACTGAGCAAATCACTTACCTTCCCTGTTGCTTTACAGATAAAGATTATCACGCACCCATCCGAGGGCAAGTCTTACAAAGGTTTTCATGAGAAACCCACACTTACTCCAAGCACCTTCCCCCAGAGCATGAAACAATCTGCAAATACGCACGGGTACTCTTGCTCCTGTGATGCCCTAGAGCCAACGAGCTCTTTCAAGAGAGAAACAATTTAAAGAGCAACAGCTTCTATTCTCTAGGCAGATTTTAGAGACCTCAATTTTTTCTTTTAATCTTAAAAATGAGTTAATCAATATGGCCTTGAAGGTTGGTAACTGTGCATTTTAGTCTAGAGAATCAGGTTCCCAGACTCCTTCCACAGACCCTGTGTCCCAGACAAAGGGATTAAAGTGCTTGCCTTTCCAGGGAAATCTCGAGGGCTGTGTTCAGTCCAATGGCCCAAACACTTGAGATGGGCCCACTGGGGCCGTCTCTCAGGAAATCTTGGAGGTCTGATCTTCCTAGGCAGCAGACCCTCCATTCTGGGAGACCACACTGGGGCTCCCACTTCCCCTTCTAAGTGGCCCAGCCAAAGCCCATCTCCATCCCAGAGCCGTGAACTTCCAGTTTTTGAAAAAGGGGAATGAGGATGGCTGATTTTTTAGAGGTGGCAGAGACAGTGACGGGGGAATGAAGGTCCCCTCCATGAATCTGGAGGTCACACTTTCCTTTATTCCTGCGTGGGAAGGGCCTTCAAGGTGCCACGTTCTACAGCCCAACTGGCCCCCAGGAGATAAGGAGGCCTTCACTTTGGGGGTCATCCCCTATTGAGAGTGGGGAGGAATTTCTCCATTACTCAGAAAAAGTCATCCCCTGAGATTGACAGGTTCCCAGCAGGCCAAGACGCAGCTCCTTGCCTCCAAACTTTTCCTGAGACCAACATCAACATTCCCTTGTTTACAAATCAAATGTGGTGGGAGACACGCTTTAAAATACATTATATATATTCTTTAAAATGAGGAATGCCCTGTCATTGTTCATTAGGAAAAGAAACCACAACCACTTACTAACACCCATTCTCACTGAAGCATCCCAGACTATAATTCTCACTCATATAGGTAGACGCTGCACACATCATCCACATTGTCACATAAATAAGAGAGAAATAATAAAATAGATACTCCACAGTTGCAACAATTTTCCAGCTTCCCCTGACACTTCCAGTTACATGGAAAATTGTTGGAACTAGAGATGGCAAAATTAAAAATGTCTCTAATAAATTAATATTATTGGCTTTTGATTATTCCATTGCTAGTTTTTTGTTTTCTTGTGTTGTTAACGCATACCAGTTTAACAAAGTGCATGCTTGTTTAAAAAATTTTTGAACTGGCAAGATACAATGATCCATGACGGCTTGCCCACCCACCCCCTAAAAAGAAGTTAATAGAATTTAGAACCTAGCAGTTAAAAAATGGGATCATGACACGCCTGGGATAAAGGCTGCTTATGGAACATGCTTGATTCGGCAAGATGATAAATCAAGAACCTCCTGGGTTTTGTTTTCCCCTTTTTGTTTGGAAGCAGCCAAAAGCGGGCTATTAACAGAACTGTGTGATGGAAAAGAAAGATGAACACCTGGCACCTTCCATCTCGTCACACGTACACACACAGACGCACACTGGGGTGTGCCCTCACTCGCACACACTCAGACCACACACGTACGGCCACCCGCTGCTTGGGAGGAGAGAGGAGCTGGGTCAGAGACGCCACTGTCACTCAGTGGGGTGTGCAACTTTGGGTCGGTATCCTCTGGGCTGTCTCCTTGTCTGGGTCTCACACCTGTCCTGGGAAAGCCACCCCTCCCCACCCCGAGATACGGGGCAGGCTGGGGAGAAATGTAAGGCATACTTTGCTGGGAAGAAGGACAAAATCCATGCTTCATGCTCAGATGCGAGTTTCAGAGGAAGACGGGCTTTCTTTTCCCTTTGGCCTGCTCTGTCTCGCTGGAAAGGTGGGGAAGAAATGAAACCAAGAAAGGAAGGAAGGAGAGAAAGGAAAAAAAAAATGATGACGATAATCATAATCATAAAGGATAATCATAATAAATAAGACAAGTTGGGCCCATGAGACTGAACGTCAAAGAGGACACAAGACTCGGGCTTGTATTCCCCGCCCCAGACCTAGATGGACTTCCGTCGTCTCATTAGCCTGTGGTTGTCGGTAAAGCTGTGTAACCCGGGGGAGATGGAGCTGATAGGGGACGGAAAGAGGCTGTTTTTTAATGTGCTTGGCGAGATCTCCTCGATCTTGTAAGAGATGGAGTGGAAGTACTGGGGGGCGAGCTTGGCGCTGAAGGAGTTCTGATGTGCCGCCGAGCGGCCACCGTACTCCTGCGGGCGGTAGCAGGTGCAGGAGCACACGGACTGCAGGTCCGCCGCGTCTGCCTTGTACCGGGGCCGGCCCTGCCGCGCCTCCTCGGGGATGTGGATGACCATGCTGCTGCGGTTGCCGGCCAGGGACGCCCGCTCCTCGGCGTCCCGCCGCTCGTCCTCGCTGTTCATGGTCAGGAACCTGAGGACCACCAGGTTGAGGAAGGCCCCGATGACTGTCAGCCCCACCAGGATATACATAAAGCTAAAGGCCACGTAGAGCGGCTTCTTTTGCAGGGCGCCCTTGGTCTGCAGGGCCACGTAGTCCCCGAACCCAATGGTAGTCAACGTGATGAAGCAGTAGTAGTAGGCGTGGAAGAAGCTCCACTCCTCGCACTGGGAGAAGGCGGCCGCGCCGATGCACAGCGTCCCCATGCAGGAAAAGAAGCCCACGGTCACCATGTTCTCCATGGACACCTCCGTGTTGCGCAGGCCGCAGCACCTCTTGATGCGCTTCAGCAGGTAGCGCACAAACGTGTTCATCCGCTCGCCCAGGCTCTGGAACATGACCAGCGTCAGCGGGATGCCCAGCACCGCGTAGAACATGCAGAAGGCCTTGCCCGCGTCCGTGCCGGGAGCAGCATGCCCGTAACCTGCGGGAGGAGATGAGAAAACGGGGAGGCAGTGAGGCAGGGTCTCCTCAAGTCAAGGTGGTGTGGGGTGGGGTGGGGTGGATGTGTGGGCATTGCAGTTGGGGCGTAACCTGAGGTGGGGTGGTGGGAAAAACAGGCAAGAATCAATGAAGAAATGTACCTCCAAGTTTGGAGCACTTAATTTAGGGCAGTTGGAGGAGGAGTTTGGGAGTCATTTTACTGTTCTTAGAGTAACACAAAGGCTTTCCAAACAAAAGCAGCATATTCACTCATTCGATTTTGCAGAGAGCTGCAGACGTAGCCAGCCCAAGGGATAAAAATGAAATACGCTCACTGTGTATCATCCCTAAGAGCAAACAGTCCAAGAATGCTAACTGGGTTTTCTTGTTACTGTTGACCACCGTAGTTGTATTCTCAAATAAACGCTGGGCCTATGGCCCGGTTAGGCGGACAGGTGGGTGGAAAGCCGGGAAGTGTGAATCCTTGCGCCTCCCCCACTGGGAGCAGTGGGGCCACCCAGGGAGGCGGGGACACCTTGGAAGGTAAGAGGGGTGCACAGGGCGGAAGGGGACGGTGGATCCACTTGAGTCGTTTCTGCGTGTGCTGGTAAGGGGGGAGAAAGAACCCCAGTTTCCACAGCCTCAAGGGTGGTGCCAGGAAGCTCAGCATGGTCTGGAGAAGCCCGGGCCTCCTGCCAAGGCTCCCTCGTGCCCAGCTCAGGAAGCCAATCAACTAGTTGGTCTGTGCGACCCCCATCATACACCAGCTCTTTCTAACCTTGTGCTGACCCTGTAAAACAGACAATGCAGACACAATGCATCTGACACCACTGGCAGGAAAAGTTATTTAATAGCTGGGTAACTTGATTTCTTCAGAATTGGGATTTAAACCCAGAGTTTTCAGCAAATGAGGCTTAAAAGCAGAGGTCTTGAACCTAAAGGTCCCTGCTGAGTGGAGCATAAACACCACCGGGGCAAAGATGTTTGCCTCCTTTGTTCCCTGCAGTATCCCCACACCTAGAGAAATACCAAGCACACAAAATACCTCTTTAACAAAGGACAGTAAATCCGTGCCACTGTGTGAATGTGGCCTTGTCAGAGTCGAGGGGACACAATCCTGAAAGACCCCACATGTGTGGGTGCCTCTGAAACTCTTCGCGCAGCTCCACAGAACACCCCTCTGTGGATTCCCTGCATGAGCTATGCAAAGCTGAGCCTGCATTCCCTCAGGTTCAACTGAGCATGGTGGTGCTGGAAAGGTGAAATTCCAGGGTCACTCAGCTGCACAGTGATCATGTCAGAGCCCGGGCAGGGTTGCCACAATATGGCAGGAGGAACCTAAGGCTAGTTCAAGTTCCGGGACTAACACTGTCCGGGGGAAAAAAAACCAGGATCACAGGAGGTATGTGGACTACAAACTTGGAGGATGAACATGGCCTTCCAACATCTCCAATCCTGCCCCACCAAGAAGGGTTTCCCTGGTGCTCCCCTGAGCCACATGCTCATGGTCATTTAACCCAGGTGTATTACCATGGGCTGCAGACCACCTCTCCCAGCCTGGGTGTCCTCACCTGTTACACAGGATAATAACTTTGAGGTAGGTGGTTGTGCAGATCTGCTGAGACCAAAGAGCAGGGCCTGGGACTCAGTAGGGACCTGCTCCCTCCCACTGCCTCCTTCAGGAAGCCTACCCTGACTGCTCTAGCCCACACCTCTCCACCAGGGATTCATCACTTACATTCAGCCTGCCTGCGTCTCCCCTGCCATGAACTTGTGCCACGTCCTGCCTGACCAGGAGTCACACTTTCACTGCAGAGGTGACATCACAAACTCCTACCCTCTCTGGCCCTCAGTCCCATTGAGGCAGCACAGAGATCCGACCCCCTCAGAGACCCCACGGCCTTTATGAAAGAGGAGGAATGGCAGGACAACATTGGAGTTGGACCAGAAAGGTCAGACGAGGACACAGCAAGAAGAAAATCACAGGCATATCAATAGAAATTATCTGAAGAGAGGAATAAGTCAGTCAGAAAAACAAATTTTGTATTAACGCATATTGATGCTTTCACATTGTGGTGCTGGAGAAGAGTCTTGAGAGTCCCTTGGACAGCAAGGAGATCACAATCCTAAAGGAAATAAATCCCGAATATTCATCAGAAGGCCTGATGCTAAAGCTCCAATACTTTGGCCACCTGACACAAAGAGTCAGCTCACTAGAAAATCTCCTGATGCTGGGAAAGATTGAAGGTAAAAGGAGAAGGGGACAGCAGAGGATAAGGTGGTTGGATAGTATCACCAACTCAATGGACATGAGTTTGAGCAAACTCCAGGAGAGAGTAAAGGACAGGGAAGCCTGGTGCGCTGCAGTCCATGAGGTCGTAAAGAGTTGGACACAACTGAGCAACTGAACAACAATGCATACATGTAGAATCTAGAAAATGGTACAGATGAACCTATTTCCAGGACAGGCATAGAAACACAGACACAGAGAATGGACATGCGGACATAGGGCAAGGGGAGGGTGGGGGGGGGGATGGGCTGAATGAGGGGTTAGGACTGAACATACACACCACCATGTGTAAGGAGGTTAGCGGGAACCTGCTGCTTAGCACAGGAAGCCCAGCCCAGTGCTCCACGGTGGCCTGTGGGGGGGGGTGGGGGTGGGGGTGGGTGGGTGGGGCTGTGTATACACGCATAGATAATTCACTTCATTGCACTGTTAGCAGAAACTAACACAGCATTGTAAAGCGATCATATTCCAATTTTTAAAAATTAAATCAAAAATGGGATTATGTCCTCAATTTCTCTTTCTCATCTTTTATTGTTAGCATATAGAAATGTAGCAGGTTTCTGTATGTTAACTATGATTTCTTCTTGGGAAGGAGAGGCCACCGTTCCTCACTCGTGGCAGATGTGCATTTTGTAAGCCCTCCGCTGCGTCTCTTGTACCGTGATCTGTAGATAGCATGAATGCTATTGAGAGCTTCCCTGGTGGCTCAGTAGTAAAGAATCCGCCTGCCAATGTAGGGGATGTGGGTTCCATCCCTGGGTCAGGAGGACCCCCTGAAGGAGGAAAAGGCAACCCACTTAAGCATTCTTGCCTGGGAAATCCCATGGACAGAGGAGCCTGGTGGGCTACAGTCCATGGGGTCACAAAGAGTTGGATGCGACTTAGGAACTAAACAGTACTGTTGAGATACGATGTGTGCGGCCCCCTCAGCCTGGGCACACATGTGGTGCACAGATCCCGTGTCCTGAGTGCTCTCCACGCCTACCAGCATCCTACACCAAGTGTGTGTGCTGTGGGGATGCAGGAGATCTCTGCACGCCAGTTAGTCTAACATATGTAGATGGTATGTGGCTTTCGCCTCTGCGCTTCCCATCCGCATCCCTTTCCTTTAACACGTCCACCTTTCACAAAGTTCCAAGCATATACCACGTGTATTTGCATAATGCGTCCACAGGTGCCATGTCTGTGCCTTCCATAGACACTTAATGAATATTCCATATGTAGGCTTCACATGCGTCCTGTTTGCATGCAGTGCCCACCACACTGCATCATAAGAAGATATGGGGAGTGGATCCAGTGGAGCATACACATGGCATATCAGCCAAGGGCTCTGCTTGTCCCAGGCCACCACACCTTCTACCCTCCTCACACTCCCACGCTATAAATAGCCCATTAATTAACTGTTCAAGTTGAGAGTGCCACCTCCTGCAGTCATGGAGAACTGTCGGTCTACACACTGTGGATGTAGCTGCTGGCACTTGTAGAGAGTCACTCCAGGACGTGAATCCGCTGAAGAGGTCAACTACCAAGGTCCTCATCTCCCTCCCTTCCTCAGACCTCCTGCTGGGGCTGTCCCATGGATGAACTCGGCTGGACACCAGAGGGCCAAGAAGCCCTAGAGGTGTCTCAGACAGACTTAGCCTCCCCAGTGGGGAGCACAGTGAAGATGGGTGCATCTCAATGGGGAGACTGAAGGCATCCAGCACAGCGTCCTTCTTCCTGGAAGGCTCTGTGAGACGGCAGCTGCAGCGGGGACAGTCCTGCACCCTGGACCACTGGGGCCCTGGGAGACTTACTCACCTGGAAAACCCTAAGCTTTGGGGTGTTCTAGGCCCACACGCTTGTGAACCTGTCTTGCTAAGGGGTGTCATCACTGTAACAAACCAGTGAGATATACCATGGGCTGTCAAAATGATGGCCTTCTTTCTTTCTGCAGGGTGGCAGGCTGCAGAACTGACACCCCCAGGGACAAGATACACAGGCATAGTGCTGTCCAGGCCCTGAGAAGGGCCACTGCTTCACTCATCACAGGAAGGGCTGGGGGCCGGGCACCTGGTTTTGACCCAGCAAATACTATGCTGGTTTCCTTCCCGTAAATAGATCTCATCCAGAACCACTAGCTAATTTACCGCCTTATTAAGTTGCCAACCATCTACTGTTTTCCAGCATCCATCTGGGTTTTATATCAGCCGCACAGGTGAGCTATATGGAGATGTCATGGGACTCCCACCCCTGCATTTTGTATAAATATAAACCCACTTGTTTACCAAGATGTGCTTCGTTCTTTCCTGAAGACCTCAGTCTCCATCTGGCATCATTTCCCTCCAGACAGAAGCACCTCCTTTAGAAATCACGCTGCTCTTCAGAGCGGCTGGAAACAAGTTTTGATTCTGAGAGTGGATTTTGTCTTCATTCTCAAAAGATATTTTCCCTGGATAGAGTTGTGGGTTATGGTATTTAAAAGTCTCTTTAAAGATGTTGTTCCACTGTTTCCTGGCCTCTGGTGTTTATGATTAAGAAGTAAGTGCTGTTCAAATAGTTGTTTCACGTATGTGATACACTGTTTCTCTCTGATGCTTTCAAGATTTTCTCTCTGGTTTTTGGCAGCTTGATTCTGATGTTTTCTTTGTATTTATCTTGCTTGAAGTTTACCGAGTTTCTTGAATCTGTAAATTTGTGTCTTTCACCAAATTTGATGAGTTTTGCCTATTATTTCTTCTGTTTCTTTTGACTTATTCTCTTTCTTCTAGGACACCTGGTAAGTGCCCTACAGGTCTCTGAGGCCTTTCACTATTGAGTGAATAGACAAGGCAATCTTGAGAAAGAAAAATGGACTAGGAGGAATCAGGCTCCCTGACTTCAGACTATACTACAAGGCTACAGTAATCAAAACAGTATGGCACCGGCACAAAAACAGACCAATAGCTCAATGCAACAGGATAGAAAACCCAAAAGGAGAACCAGCTACAAATACTCGATGCCATCACAAAACCTATGTGACAACTCAAATCCTAAAAGACTGTCTTTTTTTTTCTAATCTGTGAGTGAATGAAGGCAGCCTGGCCTCCTTAGGCAGAGCTGGATTCAAGCATCTAGTCATATGTTATCCAGACTCACCCTGAGCCTTGACTATGCACACTACCTGTGCTTGGTGCGGGGGGCCCGCAGGGGCTTTTCGTCTTCCCCTGGTATCTTAGGGCCGCCAGCCAGCCCACAGCCAGAGCTCCCCTCGGTGGAGGGCATGGGAGTCACAATGCCACCGAGGACTCCCAGGCTGGTGCGTGCTCTCCTCGGTTACCTTCCACCCCACCTGTGAGGCCCAAGCCCATGAGCTCAGAGCCACACCTCTGTCCAGCTTTGCCCTCTAAGACTCTAGGCTCCCCCATGCCCCCACACTCCCCCTAGAGCCTCTAAGCTCTAGGCTTCCCCAAGCCCTGGGAGCCACTTTCTCCTCCACCAACATAACCTCAGGAATCCCACCTAGGGCCATACTGTTCATCCTTCCATCATCGTAAACTGTTCATTCTTCCATCATCGTAAACTGTTCATCCTTTCATCAAAGAGACTTCTAAAATTGATCCATATGGGTTTCAGGAGGTGTGCATGGGGCCCAGGAGAGACTCTGAAACCCCAGCCCCAGGCAGAAGCCTCTGGGCTCCTGCTCTGTGACCTCGGAAGACTCACTCACGTCACCAGACAGATATGGGAAATGCAGCTGGAAGGGGACAAATAAGACCAGGTCACAGCCACTCCACAAGAGATGGGTCAGCCCTCCCCAGCCTTGCGGGAGCCCAGCAGTGACCAGCATGACTGATACCCAGACCTCCTCAGGCTGGGGCACGCGAAGGCCACAGGCCCCTGGGTACAAAGCTCCCTGCATGCAGGGGACACGGCGGCTCTCACTGTCCCTCTGCACTCACCCCTGCAGCCCCCTCACTGCTGACTCTCCACGGATGCAGAGCCTGAGACTCAGACATGCTTGTGGTCCTAAGGAGCCAGGCCCCTGGGTGTGAGGACAGCTGTGGGGACCAGTGACAGCCTGCAAAGCCACCCCCAGTGTGCACACACTGCAGCTCTGATTCCTGCTCCGTGAGCTCCAGGACGGCAGTTCAGGGTCCAAGCACAGGGAGTCAGCCCGGAGTGCATTTCAGGCAATGCCCCATCCTGGCTCACTTGCCCGCCAGCCCCTGCTGGGTCCTCGCCTTGCGGCTCCCAGGACACTGTCACCGACCAGGAGACAGGTGGGTGAAGCAGGGTCGGGGGGAGGCCCACCTCCAGAGGTGCTCCCAGGTCCTGGCCCAAAGCTGGAATTGACGGGGACACAGACTCTGAATCAAATTCAGGTGCCTCGGGGCCATGACAGGAGGTGGAGCCCTTGCCAGAGTGACCCCAGGACTGAGACCCAGCTTAGCTCACTGGAGCAGTGGGGCTGGTGTGGAGGGCCCAGGGAGGGTGCAAGAGGGGCCTCAGCTCAACGCTGGCCAGCATCCTCTCCACCAGGCCCTGTGTGGGTCGTGGGAGGATCTGGTGAACACAAGACACAAAACTGGGAGGCTGAGCACAGTGTCAGAATCTGAGCATCATCAGCTTTGCCTGGTGGAAAGTTCTACCCCGGAGCCCATGCTGGATGTGGTAGAAGCATGGAGGAGGCTCCCTGCTCAGACTGGGGCATCAGTGCAGGGTCACTGCTGGATGGATAGGAGCCCGCCAGGAGGAGAGGTGTGTGGAGTTCTCCCAGGCCGCTGTCTTCACTGGAATTTGGACGTTACTCAGCGCTTCCTGTCTTGTCCTGCTCTCACCAATCAGGCCCTCCCTCTGGGCCCAGGGTCCTGTGGCAGAGCCGAGGACCAGGCCAAGGGCAGAGACAATGGGCATCCGCTTGGGGCCCGAGGAGCCTGGCTCCCCCTCCAGGAGCACTGAGGGCAGGGCAGGTGGACATGGGCGGTGACGGAGGTTCAGGAGAATGGAAGGCCCTCGAGCTCCGCTTCACAGCCCAGCCCATGCACCTCGCCCCAGGAGAGCACCTAGAGGCTGAGCCCAGGGGTGGGGGTGGAGCGTGCAAGAGCTGCAGGGCTATGCGTCAAGAGGAACGCGGGGATTCAGCCTGGAGAAGAACCTGCACTTTGCCCGGCTGACCTCCCCACTGACCGGGTGGGCAGAGTGGGGCCCACAGAGGCTGCAGTGCCCAGCTCCACACTTGCACGGGCTTCCTGACCTGCAACCCAGAGAGGAGGTAGAACTGTTCAGATAGCAAGCCCCACCTCGAAGAACTATCTGGACTCCTGAGCGTCCGAGAAAGACACCTCTGCTTCCTTGTCTGTGAAATGGGGCCGAGGACGGGGAGGAACGGAGAGGGACAGAGAGGCAGGGGGACCTGACCGCTTACCAGGGCATCAGGTCCCTGCCGCGGACTGAACGTTCCTGCAGTTCCCCAGGGAGAGGACATTCAGGATGGAGCCTCTGGGATGCGGTTTACATGAGGTCATGAATGCGGGCCCCTCTGATGGGACTGGTCCCCCAATAAGGAGACGAAGGAGCCAGCGCTCCTCTGCCTCTGTCACGTGAGGACTTGGCGAGAAGGTGGCCGTCGGCAGACAGGATGAGAGCCCACCCTACTCCCCAGGCACTGAACCCTCTGTCACCTGGATCTCGGACTTCCAGCCTCCAGAACTCCGAGACCCATCTGCTCTGTGAGCCCCGCAGTCTGGCATTCTGTTACTGCAGCACAAGTGGACCAGCGCCCCAGAACTGATGCTGGTTCATGGCCCTTCTCCATGCCTTCACCCAGACCCGCGCTCTGCAGCCTTCGGGCCAGGGCACCCGGACCTGAGCCCCCGCCCAGGATGACACGCGGACGCCGGGCGCGCCTCCCACACGTGGGCACCCGTGTCGGGTCCTCAGCCAGCCATGCCTGGACAGAACAGAGCTGCCCCGTGGCCTGCCCGCACCGCCAGCCTTCTCAGCTGCTTCCTTCTGCATCTCCTCCCATCCCCGAGCCTGGGCCAGGGGCCTTGGAGCTCCCAGGGCAGGACCACCACCTGGACCACACGTCTCCTTCGGAATTCTGCCTGCTGCAGCCACCATGGGGCTGGGCCTCTGGGTGGGGACGGAGATCCTCCTGCCCTTCTCTTTCCGCTGCCCTTCTCTCTTCCACTGCCTTCTCACCAGAATGCAGCTCCCAGGTGGGCAGAAGCCCACTCCTGGCCCGCCCCGGCACATCCCAGAGCCTGGCACGGGGCAGTCACTCAGAATTTAGAAGGCAGCATCCCTGCACACAGGACCTCCATCTTCCAGGCCTACCTTGAGGCCCTGGCCTATCCCGAGCCCGGCACAGCCGGGGACAGCTTTGCCCGAGACACTGCATCATCCAGCCTGATATTCACGGCCCCTTTAATATACTTAGTGGGTCTCTTTGATCTGTCCTGGGAGAGGTTTTGCAGAGAAGAGGCCTGCATCTCAGGGCTGCAGCGGGCTAACAAATAAAACAAATGAATAGGCTCTGTCCCCGCAAGGGAGCCAGGCGGGCAAGGAGGATAATGAAACTGATGGTTTCTATTGGGTTGGGGGCGCCCCAAAGAGCCCACTGAGGTGACAGGCAGCACTCCCAGAAAAACGCCCTGTGGCCCCACCCCTGACTTCCTGCTAGATTCCCCAGGAGCGTGGCAGCCGCCAGGTTTGAGAACTTCCCGGGCCTGGCTCCTGCTCTGGGCTTAGATTCCCTAAAATGCCGTGACCGTCCAGCGGGCTGTCCTCACTGACAAAAGTATAAGGTAACGGGGTTCGCAGACCAGCCTCACTCCTGACACTCCAGGACTGCCCATGGCTCCCCCGAAATCTAAGCCCATCAACAGCTGGCCGTAAACGACCTCTTCGGACTTTTGCAGCCCTTCACCATTTGCAAAGCTTCCCCCACTGTGGAGTGCCCCTCCGTGAAGCCTGCCAGGATCCCTTGGCCAGAAATGACCAACCTGGCTCTGAATCCCCCTCCAGGACACTGTGGGTGGCGGGGGGGAAGACTGGCCCCCGGGGATCAGGACGGGCTGGGTTAGACTCTGCCCTTCAGGGACCATGGGCAGTCCCCTCCCTCCCTGCCCAGGCCACCTCGTTCTCCTTGGTCGAGTTCACCGAGACCCCAAGCTCCCGGGGCGCTCTGCCACTCCAAGCGGGGGCGGCCATCAAGGCCAGGCGCCAGGTGAGAGCGGTCCGCCGGAGGCACAGCCCAGGGAAGGAGGCGGCCACCCAGGCGTGTGGACGTTAAGAAAGTTGCTGCTGGAAGAGAATGAAATATTTATAAAGGACATGCAAGGATTCTGTGCCTGTAGGAATTAAAAGAGGCACAAATTCTATTAAAGAATGACTCAGGGAGGCTTTGGAGAGGGATGGGCTGGAGAAGGGCGCTGCCCTCGGCCCCTTGTGTTTTCTGGCGCCCCCCACCCCGACTTCAGCTGCGACCAGCATCCCACTCATCCATCCTCCCAGCACCGGCCTCACTCCAGCTCCCGTACAGGCTCCCCAGGATTCCTGAGCCCCAGGTGTCTGCAGACACCAAAAAGGAGAATGAATCACAGGCCCTGTAGGGGGCAGGGGTGGGGTGGTGAGAGTGGGTAGGAAGGGTCCTCCTGGTGTTCCTGGATAGAGATCAGGAAGACCCAAGGACCACATCTGGCTCCATCTCCTGTTTCACCAACCACAATGCTGGGAAGCCACTCAGACGCTAAGCCTTGACTTTCTCCTCTGTAGAGGCGAGTGAGTGGCGCCTCCACAGCATGCCACAGCCTACAAAGCTTTTCTGCGTTCATCCTCTCATCTGGAAGGGCCATCTCTGTGACAGCTCTGGGTCAAGACACCCTTCTCACTATGTAACGGAGCCCGAATATCCCCCGGGTCCCACCACAGGGGCCTGGGCCAAGGTGCAGGACCCCCATTCTGCCCAAAAGGGGATGACGTTTCTTGTGGGTTCTGCTTGGGTCCACTGGCCAAGCCCTGGACCAATAAGCCTTTCGCTCTTTCCTGCCAGAAAGGAGCCAGAGTATGATGTTCGGAGCCCCGGAAGTCATTCCACCACCATGAGGATGAGCCCAGCCCCAGAGGCGACTGTCCTGAGAAACGGGGGCTTTCATTCCACCCCCAGGTCTGAGTCCAGTTTCCAGTCAGCCACTCCCACCTCTGTCCCAATAATCTGGCTTCATTGAGTGTCTTGATTGCAATGGATTAACACTCAACATGTTCTACACCTCAGCATGACTAGAAATAATGAAGAGCAGTTTGGGGTGGATAACAAAGCACTCTGCAATTCACAGGCCCCTGCATCTCACACAGTTTCTCTCACAGGCCACCAGGTCTGTCGGAGGGGAGGTGAAACCAGGCCTGTGGGTGGCCGGCGGCCAGCTGGAGACCCGAGTCCCCAGAAAGAGCAGCTGTTCCCCAAGCCCCGGGACCAGGGCTGCAGGCCAGGGCGACCAGTTTTTAAAGAGAAGCTGGAAATACTGGATACTGAAAATATGGAATCTAATTAGCATCTAATGAAACATTTTAAAACGCGGTCCAGGCCAAACAAAATAAGACAAAACCAACCATCTGTGTGTCTACCGCAGGAGTCACGAGGCTCCAGAGCTGGAGGGGAGGGAGGAGAGAAGAGAATGGACTTGAGGAGAGGGCGGGCAGGGACACGAGGGGGGCAGTGAGCGGCCAGCCGGGCCGCGGCCCCCCACCACCGAGCCCTGTCTCACAGCCCCCACCCGCCCCATCCACCTTGCCCCATCACGGCAAGGTTCCTGACACAAGAGCCACCCGCAGGCTCCATTGCACAGATGCACAAATAAAGGCCACGGACGCACCTCTCGCAGATGGGCAGAGGTCAGCACCGCCCCGCACAAAGCACCAAGCTGAACCACGGCCCAGCAAGCGTGGCCATCCCGGGCAGACGGAGGCCCCTTCCTACCCTCCCCCCGGGGTTCGGTCCACAAAACCTCTACTGCAGCTCACAGATGAGGACCCGAGGCTCCCTGTCCCGGCTGGGGGCGCGACAGCCTGAGCCCTGGCCCCTCTCGGAGGCGCCTGGAAGCACCTTGCTCAGTCACCGGTTTGGCACTATGATCTCTGGAGGAAAACCTGGCAGGCTTGGTGTTTTATTTAATGACAGAGCAATTTCCTCATAGGTTTATTATTATTATTATTATTCATTTCCCAAAACATTCCCTTTGGGTTTCACTTCATCGTTTGTTCTTAAGAGGGAAAGGAGACCTAAAAATATATTTTAAAAAATATGCAAGCTCACAAGCCACAGATTTCTAATGACAGCTCGTGGTCATTAAGAGGGAGGACCCCTCCTGCCGGGGAGAGCCTGGTGAGCCCCTTCCTGGGAGGGCTGGGACGGATGGGGTAGGGGGTGCCAGCTGAGAGCAGAGCCCACCCAGCCTCAGGGACCTTCCCGCTCGTACCAACCCGGTGCCTGCTCCGCCTGCTTGTGCTGGACGGACATTTCACCTTTCGCTGGGCCTGTGTTGTAGCTCAGGAATGCCTGGCGGATGGGAGGGGGGTCTCCTGGAAACCCTGGTCCAGACTCCCGCTGGGCTTCCCCACCCCGCCCCAGCCCTGGGCTGCACCCCCTGGGCCCTGCTCCCTCCATGTTATAAGAATCCAGTGGGACCCAATGACGTGTTATTATTCCCATCTTACAGATGAGGACACTGAGCGTGGGCGGCCCCATGTGCTTCTCCTTTAGTCCCACAAAGACTTGGGAGGCTGCCATCAGGAGACCCTCAGATGGGGCCTAGATGCATCCTGGCTGGGGGCAGGGGGCCCTGCACGTGCTGGAAATGATCCACGACACACAGTGGTGACCACCCAGACGTCAGCGGGAAAGTAAAAGGCAAGACTTTACAGCTTGCCTAAGAATGTTCTCTAAGAGCAGAAAAAAGTAACCAAAAAAAAAAATACTCCCTTTAGAGACTATATTTAGCAACTCTACTCCTAGGTGTATAGCCAAAAGCGTTTAGAACAGGTATTCAGATACTCCATGCCTGTTCACAGAGCACCACTCACAGCAGCTGAAAGGTGGAAACAGCCCAGATGTCCATCAACGAACAATGGATTAGCAAAATGTGGTCTCTCCCTACAATGGGACATTATTCAGCCTTAAAAACAGGAACAGAAGCAACCTAAGTGTCCATTGATGGATGAATAGATTAAAAAAAAAATGTGGTGTGGAACCTAATTAAACTTAAAAGCTTTTGCACAGCAAAGGAAATCATAAACTAAACAAAAAGACAACCTACAGAATGGGAGAAAATATTTGTAAATGATGCAATCAACAAAGGAATTAATTTCCAAAATACACAAACAGCTCATACAGCTCAATATCAAAAAAAAAAAAAAAACCAGTCAAAAAATGGGCAGAGCTGAATAAATATTTCTCCAAAGAAGACATACAGATGATCAACAGGCATATGAAAAGATGCTCAACATCACTAATTATTAGAGAAATGCAAATCAAAACTACAATGAGGTATCCACTTTACACCGGCCAGAATGGCCATCATCAAAAAGTCCAAAGATAATACATACTGGAGAGGGTGTGGAGAAAAGGAAACCCTCCTACACTGCTAGTGGGAATGCAAACTGGTGCAAGCAGTACAGACAACAATGTGGAAGTTCCTTAGAAAACTGAAAATAGAGCTACCGTGTGACCCAGCAATCCCACTCCTGGGCACGTATCTGGACAAAACCCTAATTCAGAAAGAAACACGTCCCCCACTGTTCACAGCCGCACTGTTCACAGAACCCGAATCACTCTGCGGTACACCCAAAACAAGCACTTTGTACATCAACGACTTCAGTAAGATATTTTAAAATAAATATTTTAAACAAAATAAATGCACAAACCAGACAAAAGCAGACATGCAGATACAGAGAATGAGGGTAGTGGTCACCAGAAGGGGAAGGGCAGTGGGAGGAGGGGAAATGGTAAAGGGGTCAACTGCGCAGGGACAGATGGAAACCAAACTTCTGGAGGTGAGCATGCCTTGCTTTGCACAGAAGCAGACATTTAACACTGCACAAGAAACATACAATGTCATAAACCAATAAACATAATTAAATGAAAACATATTTGGGATATTACTCAGCCGTAAAAGAGAAAAAAACATTATTTTTGAAGCAGACTCTTCCTAGCTTCCAGGGTCCCGGCTCTGACCTGAACATCGGGAGCAGGACCAGGTCAAGGCATAACCCACTCCCAGCACCCAGCCCCTCAAATATCTCAGGCTTGGACCCATAGAGGCATGAAACCCTGCTGTTGGAGGAGGCTAGAGGCCCTCCATCTGCCAGGTAGGTTTGCTTTTGAAGAGGATCTCAGATGGTGTGGCCAGCAAAGAGTTCAAGGGGCCGAGACGCCAGTTAAAGCCCACAGCCCACTTGCTAAGGAGCCTCCGTGGGCCGCCAGTCAGAGACCAAAAATGCAAGCGCGCCCTCTGCCGGGCACGCAGACGACTGCAGAAGCCGCTGCAGCCACCAGCCCGCGGCTCCCCTGGGACCGCGTCCAGAATCAGGAAGCCGGGGGAAAGCCATTCATCTTTTTCTCAGAGGCCATGTGTCATGTGGTGAGCTTCTCTGAAGTTCCCACCAACCAATAACAACAGTAATAATAACAGATGATGGTGGCGGCCACAACCACAGTCTACTGAGGGCACACACTAGGCCAGGGAAGAGTCACCTTCCTTAACTCATTCACTCTGCAGGAGCGGGAGCACTCTGCAGGAGCGGGAGCACCCTGAAGGAGCGGGAGCACTCTGCAGGAGAGGGAGCACCCTGCAGGAGAGGGAGCACTCTGCAGGAGCGGGAGCACTCTGAAGGAGAGAGCACTCTGCAGGAGCGGGAGCACCCTGCAGGAGAGGGAGCACCCTGCAGGAGCGGGAGCACCCTGAAGGAGCGGGAGCACCCTGCAGGAGTGGGAGCACTCTGCAGGAGCGGGAGCACCCTGAAGGAGAGAGAGCACTCTGCAGGAGCGGGAGCACTCTGCAGGAGCGGGAGCACCCTTTGCACAGTGAGTGGTGTTATCTCCCAGCCATGGATGAGGAGCCCCAGAACCGGGCAGAGCTGGATCCTCCATCTCTCCCATTCCACTCTCCTTCCCTCACCACCCACGATCCATAACCGCCTCTGAAAAAAAAGAAAGAAAGAAAAACTGCAAGGAAATATAGGGAAACAAACCTAAATATAAAAATCAGGTTCACAAGAAAAATTATATAAAATTGGGCTGACTTTTGAAAAGTCTATGGCAGAATAAGAAAATTGTAAGTCAGCTTTCATACCCAAGAATACTGTCTCATTCAATAATAACTGATACTTGGGTTTTTTTTTTTTTAAGTGAAACGAAATATTCAAACTCGTGCTTTGCTTCTATTAGAAGTGGGGACTCTTCGTTCAGGGCTTGGAGTGTAGGAGAGGGAGGGAGCAGGTGGAATTCATGGATGAAAGATCCTTGGGGAAAACAATGCCTTGGTATCAAGGTACTCGGGACTCTGAGTGCTGGGACCCCAGCCCCCCAGCCCCCCAGCCCCACCCAGGTGCCCCAGCAGCCTGTGTCTCCCTCCAGGAAGCTCTCGCCCCCCTTCCAGGACCCAGCTCAAAGGCCACCTCCTCCAGGAAGCTCTCGCCCCCCTTTCAGGGCCCAGCTCAAAGGCCACCTCCTCCAGGAAGCTCTCGCCCCCCTTTCAGGGCCCAGCTCAAAGGCCACCTCCTCCAGGAGGCCCTCTTCTCCCTCACTGCGACTCCCAAAGGAGCTCTGGGCACACAGGGTCCTAAAGGACATGGACTCAGGTGGCCTGCGGTCACGCCTGGTGCCCCCCTCCCTGAAAGGAGCATGATCCATGCCAGTGGGGGGATGGGGCTGGGTGCTCTCACAGCTGAAAATCATCATCTCTGCCTCTTGGATGCCCGAAGAGCCAAGTGAAGGTAAATGCTCGACTTCCCAAACTGCCCGTGTTCACGTGGGCTGGCTGCGCTGGGGTCTTGTTCCAGGGCAGACCCTGAGGCAGGAGGTCTAGGCCCGGACTCTGGGTTCCCCTCCAGCTCTGCGGATTCTCCCTCTCCCACCGAGTAGGGGGCACAGGGGCCTGTGAGAGCTGGTGGGGTCAGTGCTCGGCCTTAGAGGTCACCAGCTGGCCTCACCCAAGCATGTGGCAGTGGTGAGCTCACCTCCATGCATACACGTCGGCAGCTACCCACATCTCGCACACCGAGAGCCGCTCCCTTCCTCAAGAAGCATCAGAGGCAGGTGCTCCAGCCCCGGGCGCTGCTGCCCACCCGGTTGTGGGCCCTCCCCTGCCCCCAGCACAGCTGGCCACAGTGCCCCTCAGGACTCGGGGCCAGCAGGGCTCCATGCCTCGCCCCGAAGGCCCACCGTGCGACTCTCACCCGCCCCCTTCCTCCTCCCCACCCCGCCACGACAGGGAGAGGACTCAGGACCTCGGGGAGGACGGAGCCTCCAGGTGCTGGGAGCCAGGCTCTTGTGTGACCGCGCTCAGCAGAGGCCCTTCTGACCCGCAGTGACCGTGGCCCGAGCAGCAGAGGGACTCGCGTGCAAGAGGCCGGGGGCGTCGGGTCGGGGGGCGCCTGCCTCATGAGAGGCACTCAGAGATGGTATCTGCCAGCACGGAGGCCACACGTGAAGACCAGACACATGCAGACCATCACCGCCGACCTGGCGGCCCAACAGGAGCCCGCGGAGACCCCCGACTTAGGTGCAGACACGACAGAGCCCCCTGGACCTATCCCCACATCTGCCAGGGCGGCCGGGCAGGGACAGTCATGTCCATTTCACAGGCAGGAAGACTTGGGCTCAGGGCCATGATTGGCAGTGTGACCTTGGGGACATTCCCTTAGCAGTGGGGCAAGGCCTGGGACATGGCAGTGATGCCAGAGCACAGACTGCTGTACGATGCTGACGGTCCCCGCGCACGTGTGTGCAAGTACACACACACACATACACACATGGGTGTATATAGATACATTTGCACAGGCAGACACACAGACGCACACACACCGTATACATGCATGCACACACATACACAAAGGCATACACAGAGGCACAAACAGATACATATGCACGCAGACACACCACCTGCACTCATGCACACATATGCAGACACACACTACATGCACTCATGTGTGCACACACAGGCATACACAGATACACCTGCGTATACACATAGGCACATTCAACTGACTCACACATACGCACCTCTGGGGCCCGAGGCACTCTAGAGAGTAATGGAAAAGAAGCAAGATGAAGCCGAGGAACCCGAGAAGCCCACTCACTCCATCCCCAATTATTAATGGTGAACGTGCATCAAATGTGCGCACTTAAAACCACCACCGGGCAAGGCTCGGAACACAGCCTCTGTCCTCAGTCCCCTTGTTGGAAATCCTGAGTAACAAGAGCAACAGCCTCATGGAGTGTGGAGGATTAAAGGGTTTCAGCCAAGTCACTGGCCCAAGGACACGCACTAGCGTGCGGGCAACCTCGGCTGCCACACAGACACCCGTGTTGACCTCCCTCTCAAGAGGCTGCAGCTCACACCTGCGGGAAGACATGCACAGGCGTGCATGCACACACACAGACACATAGACATAGAGACACACAGACACAGACACCGACACACACAGACACACAGAGATACACAGACACAGAGATATAATATACACAGACACACAGACACATGGCCCAGACCACAGCACTCCCAGACCCTCGCTTACATAACAGCAGCCAAAGGTGTCTCCAGGCGGAGTGGAAAAACCCCAGCTCAGAGCCACACCAGCTTGGCCTGCCTGTCTGTCGGCATGATTCCGGGATCACACGCCGGCACCTCGCACCCACGTCTGTCCTGGAAGCCAGGGAAACCCCCACCTCCCCTGAGGCTGGCTGCAAGCGTTAAAGAAGAAGACAGACATGAAACACCAGGCAGCAGCCTCCCTAAGGTTGGGGGCCTCTCCCTGGGCCCTTCTGCTCTTTGATTTTTGCCTTGTGGCCTCCCAGACCCCCTGCAAACACTGCATTAATAAATGAGCTTGTCCAAGGTGCACACAACTCTCCTTTCTGCTACTTCAGCCCCAGGGACTTTGCACATGCTGTTACGTCGGCCATGGACGCAGGCTTGCTCCACGGCTCCACCTGTTTCACCCTGGGCCCCTCGGCCTCAGGCCAGGATGGCTCAAGGGCTCAGCGGAAGGACCCCCAGTGAGGAGGCAAGGGGCCCCATCTCATGGCGCCCTCAGGCTGATGGCCTCAGGTGACCAGTAAGTGTCCGTCCAGAGGGAGCAGGACTTGTCCTAGAGGGCAGGGTGAGGAGGCGACCCTGAGGAGGGGAGAGTGCATGGGCAGCCCCAGCCAGTGACTGCCCGTGGGGGTGCCGCCCGGGGCCCTGACCTCCTTCGCAGAGAGGCAGGCATCCAGATACACAGACCGAACGTCTGCAGAGCCTCTGCCTCATGGATGTCTCCATCACCCTCCTGGCAAGGAGGCATTGGTGTCTGTATGCCAGGGTGTGCTGTGTGCCCTACTGGGAGCCCTCACTCCCCTTGGCCCGAGGGGCAGCAGGTCCACCGCCACCAGCCCTGCAGGACAGTGCCGTCTCCCCCATCCCAAGACCCCCCACCCCCACCCATCTGCTAGAGGGGCCAGCTCGCCTGTGCTGGACTGTCCATCCTCCCAGACCAGCACAGCCTCTGACTTATTCCCCGAGTGCCAGGACCATGCCCGGCATGAAGGCAGGGCAGCTTCTTGCTGAACAGCCGACAAGGGCAGTCCCTCTGCGAGTCCCCTCCAGCTGTCGTCCCCCACGAGGCTGACCCTGTGTGTCAATGGGGTCCCTGGGGAAGGCAGATGATGCAGAACTAAACCAGCAGAGGCTGGCCGGGCCTCCCCTGGTGTGTGCAGGAATGCCCAAGAACTTGGAGGGGTCCCGTCCGGAGCACAGGAGCATCACGGATCCCGTGATGAACGGGAGTCGCCTGCCACAGCGGCCGGGCAGCCGGGTCACAGCTGCACACGGAGCCCGGCCGCGGAGGGTGGGCAGCCCCTCATGGAGCTCCCTAAAGCCTGTCTCATCACAGCCAGAAGCACCCCCAGTGTCTGGTACACAGATTCTCAATAAAACATCGGTGACTTGCATTTCTCTGATAATGAGTGATGTTGAGCATCTTTTCATGTGTTTGTTAGCCATCTGTATGTCTTCCTTGGAGAAATGTTTGTTGAGTTCTTTGGCCCATTTTTTGATTGGGTCATTTATTTTTCTGGAGTTGAGCTGGAGGAGTTGCTTGTATATTTTTGAGATTAATCCTTTGTCTGTTGCTTCATTTGCTATTATTTTCTCCCAATCTGAGGGCTGTCTTTTCACCTTGCTTATAGTTTCCTTTGTTGTGCAAAAGCTTTTAAGTTTCATTAGGTCCCATTTGTTTATTTTTGCTTTTATTTCTGAGATTCTGGGATGTGGGTCATAGAGGATCCTGCTGTGATTTATGTCGGAGAGTGTTTTGCCTATGTTCTCCTCTAGGAGTTTGATAGTTTCTGGTCTTACATTTAGATCTTTAATCCATTTTGAGTTTATTTTTGTGTATGGTGTTAGAAAGTGTTCTAGTTTCATTCTTTTACAGGTGGTTGACCAGTTTTCCCAGCACCACTTGTTAAAGAGGTGAGGTACCATTATACGCCAGTCAGGATGGCTGCTATCCAAAAGTCTACAAGCAATAAATGCTGGAGAGGGTGTGGAGAAAAGGGAACCCTCTTACACTGTTGGTGGGAATGCAAATTAGTACAGCCACTATGGAAAACAGTGTGGAGATTTCTTAAAAAGCTGGAAATAGAACTGCCATATGACCCAGCAATCCCACTTCTGGGCATACACACCAAGGAAACCAGATCTGAAAGAGCCACATGCACCCCAATGTTCATCGCAGCACTGTTTATAATAGCCAGGTCATGGAAGCAACCCAGATGCCCATCAGCAGACGAATGGATGAGGAAGCTGTGGGACATATACACCATGGAATATTACTCAGCCATTAAAAAGAATTCATTTGAATCAGTTCTAATGAGATGGATGAAACTGGAGCCCATTATACAGAGCGAAGTAAGCCAGAAAGATAAAGATCATTAAAGTATACTAACACATATATATGGACTTTAGAAAGATGGTAACGATAACCCTATATGCAAAACAGAAAAAGAGACTCAGATGTATGGAACAGACTTGTGGACTCTGGGAGAAGGCGAGGGTGGGATGTTTCAGGAGAACAGCATTGAAACATGTATATTATCTAGGGTGAAACGGATAACCAGCTCAGGTTGGGTACATGAGACAAGTGCTCGGGCCTGGTGCACTGGGAAGACCCAGAGGGATCGGGTGGAGAGGGAGGTGGGAGGGGGGACTGGGATGGGGAATACATGTAAATCCATGGCTAATTCATATCAATGTATAACAAAAACTACTGTAATGATGTAAAGTAATTAGCCTCCAACTAATAAAAATTTAAAAAAAAAAAAAAAAACATCGGTGACATGAATGAATGAGTAGATAGAAACTGTATGGCTGCCATGTGCCCGGCACTGTTCTAAACACGGGGGGTACGGTCACTACATGCGCACACGCATTCAGTCGTGTCCGACTCTTTGCACCCCGGGGACTGCAGCCCTCCAGGCACCTCTGTCCATGGGATTTCCCAGCACCACCCCCGAGATTTCAAACAAGCACGCCAAGGCTCAGGGGCCAGTAACCAGCACAGGGTCACACAGCCGTGAAGACGGTGAAGGGGGAGTTGAACCCAGAAGGTGGCCCCCTTGAACCCCCATCCCCAAGGCCCCCTAGCCACCAGGGTGGGGTCCGACTGTCCTGTGACAAAGCAGTGCCCATCTCCCGTGGGGAGGTTCGGGGCAGGGCCTTGGGAAGGGGGCCAGGGCAGGAAGGAGAGAAGGCAGCGGGGGGGCAGGTGGGGTGTGGACGAGAGGAAGGCCCAGGGCTCTGACATCAGGCCAAAGGGCTCAGAACTCTCCGACAGCGATGCCTGCCTTTATGAGAGCAGACCGCTGCGGGGCCAAGTGGGAGCATCTCCTTCTTTCCTGCGTTAGTGGGTGGAGTGCCTGTGCCTGGCGTCTCTGCGTCCCCAGTGCCTGGCACGTGTCGTCACTTACATCATCCTTTCATTCACTCAACAAGTATCTACGGAGCACCCACCATGTGCCAGGCACCGAGAGCCCAAGGGAGTCAGGACAGTGAGGACGGGGGTGATGACGGAGGGGAGGAAGGAGAGGAAGAGCCGGATGATGACAGAAAGGATGGAAATGATGACCATGACAACGGACGCGACGATGGTAACGACGGGGAGGAGGCGGCGGGCGACGGGGATGACGAGGAGGAGGAGGCGGGTGACGGGGATGACGGGGAGGAGGAGGTGGGCGACGGGGACGACGGGGAGGAGGAGGCGATGAAGACAATTATGACAACGATGATGAAGAGGATGACGAGGAGGAGGGTGGTGATGAGGATGGTGTAACAACTGTGATGATAATAATGACTGTGACAATGGAGATGGTGGGGGGAGGCAGATGAAGACAATTATGACAATAAAGAGATGGACAATGACAGTTACAACAAGGATGACGGCATGAGGATGACAGTGATGATGGTGATAAGGAAGAAGAGGAGGAGAATGGTGGTGATAAGGACGACGAGGACAATGTGGATTATAAAGACGACAATGATACAGTGATAGTGATGACGAGGATGACGCTGTGTGTCAGGCCCTGTGCTAGGCGCTGGCAAGGCCGAGCGAGTGATGACGCAACGAGGGTGATGGTGGTGATGACGAAGACGACGATGAGGATGATGCGGGAGGGTGCTCTGTGTCGGCCACTGCTGTGAAGGCTGTAAATCAGCAGCACCATCACAGAAGACACAGCAGCCACGAGGGCAGGGTGAAGGATGTGGAAAAGACGGGCTCTCGGGGAAGCCTACCGTATTCTCTGTTCACATGTGAGGGCCTGCGGCACGGAGACGCGATCGCTTCCCCAGGGTCTCACATGCCGAGCCCCCCACCCTGCCCCTGGTTGTAAATAAGGAGCCCAGCCCTGGGCTCAGCACTTGAGAAGGGGAGGGTACCCATCCCCTCACCCACCCCTGCGGAGAACAGCCTGCCCAGACACCCCCACCCCGGCTGCAGGGAGCGTCTACACACAGAAGCCGAGCCACGGAGCCCTTTTAATTAAAGAGCCTGCCAGCTGTCTGTGGATGAGAGATGGCCCTTGGACTGCGAGAGCGGCCCTCTGTCTGTCTGGTGAGCGGCTCGGTGTCCCGGGGCTGCTTACGCAGGACCGGAGACTTGGCCTCGGTCAAGGGAGCCAGGCCAGAGGGGACCGCCCATCCTGCTGCGCACACAGCCGTGCTCCTGCCAGAGCGGCCTGGCCCCGCGGGCTTGCTTCCGTGACTGCCCCGACGAGGTCCGCTCCAGGATGCACCGCACTCCTCAGAGACCCCAGGTGCTGGCCCTGGGAGAGGGGGCGTCCGAGGGATGGGTCTGGGAAGGGCACTAGGTTCGGACCACAGGAAGAGCGCTGGCCTCACTGGGACCCCGTTCCAACTCTGCCACATAGAACGAGATGGGTCCTGCTGCCTGGGGAGGCTGGGAGGGCTCAGTGGGGCAACTTGAACTCTGATCAAAGAGAGCCAGGTATATAGAAATCGCTGCATTATTGCTCAAAACAATACGAGGTCGCCATCCGTCACTGATCTTCCTTGGAACACCGCAGTGGACATGAAATGGCATCACAGACCCATAGCAGACCCTCAGCAAATGCAAGCGGAGACCTGACCCCCTTCCCATCCTTGGATGGGATGAGGATGAGATGGGGAGGACGAGAACAGCACTCAGGTGTCCCCCAGCCCAGAGTTCTGCAAAACACAGCCACAGACCATCCTTTCCCCCAGTCAAAACCTGTCCCCAGAACACCATTCATCCAGGACAGTCTGCTGGAAGGACCAGGTATGTACAGTAGTGGGAAAGCTGTCTGGCCTCTCCCTCAAAGGGTGGAGGTGACCTTCGGGGAGCCCTCACTGGCTGGTCTAAAGGTGGACTAGCAGTGCTCACACAGGTCATGTGCCTGAGTCACTTAGCCTCACTGTGCCTCCATGTCCTCATTTGTCAAAGGGAAAGGAATCCCCACAATGCGGGGGGCGGGGGGGTGCAATGGGCTGCGATGCACACAGCCCAGGGCCGGGCGCACGCCAGTCCCAGCAGTGGTCGTCGTCTCCTCCGGCCAATCCTGGGCCACCTCCACATGTGTCTTCCTTTTGCAAAACCCCACATCCTTCCTTCTGAGGCACCACCCACTCAGGTGTTCCCTAGCCCAGCGTTCTGCGGAGCATGGCCACAGGCCATTCATGGGGCTGGGGCGATGGTCAAAATGCAGATTCCAGGCCCTGCCCCTGACCCATGGAATCAGGACCCTGGGAGCAGACCCTGGAGTCTACACTGTAGAACCACCCAAACTGGGGTCCGAGAGCCGCCACCCTGACCTGAGCCAGACTCTGGCTTTGGTGCCCATTTCTGAGCCTGCCGTGAGGTGGAAAGTTGGCTGGATCTCCAAGAGTTTGGGTGCGGTCTGGATGGACGCTCACAAGGCTCCCAAAGGCAGACACCCACTGATGTAAGCTTCTGGGTACCAGTCCCACAGCGAGAAAAGCATGCCTGCCCAGAGCACTGCCCTTAATACCCTTCCCAAAAAAAGCCAAGGGTGACACATCACTGGGGTGGACGCTCTCCTCAATCTGTCAACACCAGTTTTCATCACACCCAGCATCAGACAGCACCAGCAAGGGGAGAGGGCCGGTATCTCCGAGCGGGATGCTCTGTGCCTGCAATCACTCTCATAACTATGAGAGAGGACCCGGATCCTGGCACCACCTCCTCCGTGTCTCAGCCATGCGACCTTGGGCAAGTCACCTAACCTTGCAGAGATCAAACACTGAGATACAAAACAAGAGATGGAAAAATCCCCGTTGATCTATCCTCCTTCATTTATCTCCTAGACTTCCAGCCACTTCACTTTATTTTCTACTTTTGAGGTTTTTCCATTTTGCAAATTGCTAATTGTAGGAATAATACTTGCCTAGAGAAGAGCACCAGAAGTTTAAAGACAAAATCTACAGAAGCAGGAAAGAATTAGCCACAGTGCCACCACTCAAGAAGAGCCCTGTGAACATCTTGTTATATTTCCTCCAACCTTTTCCTAAATACATCTTCCATGGCTGAGAGCAAATCATACATAAGCAATTATGTAGCCTTCTTTTTTCTACTTATAAGAAAGTGCTGTGCCACTATATTGCCAATAGAAATTCTTCATAAACATTTTTAATTCTTCATAAACTTCAAGTAGATGAGCCATAATTTCTTTACTTAAATAGGCTAACTAGGAAATCCACTGATCTCCAGTTTGTCTCTGTTGCTAATAACCATTTGTGTTTTAGCCAAAAGCACACTGTTTCTGGCCCTTGGTATTTTATTTGTATCACATAGAAAGACCAGAAACCAGTGAGATGCCTGAACTTGGGCTGAGCACTGCAAGAGATTCAACAATGAAGATCCCTCATTGTCCCCCCTACCTCTGAGGGCAGCACCTAGTGAGAACCTTCTTCCCAGGCATGCCCATCTTCTAGGGAGGATCAACCCCATTTTCCTGGATGCAGACACATGCTTAGAGAGGTCAAGCGATTTGCCCCAGGTCACACAGCTAGTATGACGCCAAAGTCCCAGATATTCTCATGCTAATGGTCACAGTCAGGACTAGAGTCATCCTGGCTGAGATGAACGGGGCTGGCCCTGTGGCCCAAGATTTGGACAATTCCCGAGCCTCTCACCTGTCCAGATCTAGAGTCTCTTTTTCCCCCGTCCCCCTTGGCCCTTTCCTTTTAGCAGAGGTGGATCCCACCTACCACCAATGAACCCAACCCTTCATATGCTTTCTGAGGTCACAGAACTTCACTGATGGACGGCCAACTTCCAGAATGGCAGAGTAAGGAGTTCCAAAAATTTACTCCTCCAGAGAATGACAGCACTGGGGAAACTGTCAACGTTTTCAAATTCTGGAAATTAACTAAAGCCTTTCAATAATCCAAGATGTTTATTCAAGAAAAATGACTAAATTGTAGTAAAAAAGGAAAGCCTTATGGCATTTTAACTTTTCCTGGTCCCATCTCCCTGTCCCCAGCTCCACGGTAGCCTTGAAAACCAACAGCAGAGCAGTCGTGACAGCTGTGAAAACAGCATCCCAACATCCAGAGGGGGGAGAGGAGGGTTTGAGCTCCTCAGAAAATCCCGTACCCAGAGAATTACCAGTATGTGACCTGTCTCACAGCTTCCTGAAAGTTCCACTTGCACAACTAGTCTTTCTTTGACCTGACTTAAAACCTGCTCAGTGAGAAAGCATATCCCCAGGGCATTTGCTGAAAATAATCAGAGGCAATTTTTTAACAGCGCAGCTACCTGAAGTGGCATTACTAGTTGGAACTATTAGATTGGTGCAAAAGTAATTGCAGTTTTGCACTGTTGAACTCTGCCATTTGATATTGGAATACATTCTTAAATGTGGTTATGTTATACATCACTTTAATGAACATTTCTTGCTATAAGCTAATGACATTACTTTCTGTTTATTTTATATTTATTTTGGACCAGGGAAATGATGTTAGACAAAAAGTAAATTCAAGTGATTTTCTTACTCAAGTTCAAATGGGTCGTAAAGCAGCAAAGACAACTCACAAAATCAGTAACACTTTTGGCCCAGGACCTGCTGATGAACGTACAGTGCAGTAGTGATTCAAGATGTTTTGAAAAGGAGATGAGAGCCGTGAGAATGAGGAGTGCAGTGGCCAACCATCAGAGGCTGACAACGACCAGCCGAGAGGATTATCGAAGCTGATTCTCTTAAAACCACTCAAGAAATTGCCAAATAACTCAGTGAAAATCATTCTATGGTCATTTAGCATTTGAAGCAAATTGGAAAGGTGAAAAAGGTGATCCGTAGATGTCTCATGGAGCTGACTGAAAATTTAAAAAAATCATCATCTTGAAGTGTTGTCTTGTTTTATTTGACAACAGCAAAAACAAACCATTTCTTGATCGGATTGTGACATGCCACTAAAAGTGGATTTTATACAATAACTGGTGACGATCAACTCAGTGGCTGTCCTGAGAAGCGGCTCCAAAGCCAAACTTGCACCAAAAAAAGGTCAGGGTCGCTGGTGGGCTGCTGCGCTGATCCACTACAGCTTTCCGAATCCCAGCAAAACCATCACACCTGAGAAGTGTGCTCAGCAAATCGGTGAGAGGCACTGAAAACTGCAATGCCTGCAGCCAGCATTGGTCAACAGAATGGGTCCAATTCTGCACGACAACACCCGACCGCGTCTCACACAACCGCTTCAGAAGTTGAACAAATTGGGCTGTTAAGTTTTGCCTCATTTACTATATTCACCTGACCTCTCGCCAACACAATTTTTTGCAGGGAAAATCCTTCCACAACCAACAGGAAGCAGAAAGTGCTTTCCAAGAGTTTGTCAAATCCCAAAGCATGGATTTGTATGCAATAGGAATAAACTTATTTCTCATTGGCAAAAGTGTGTTGACTGTAGTAGTTTCTATTTTTTTATAGTTCATATTTTGATTAATAAAGATATGTTTGAGCCTAGCTATAATGACTTAAAATTCAGTCTGAAACTGCAATTATGCTTGCACCAACCTAATAACAAGAGGCTGACCAAAAACTTAAAAAGGAAAAACTGGGGAATGGAAGACTTTGACCCCTGTGAATCTAGAAGGTCACATGCATATACCGGATTGTGCACATTACATTACAGGGAACACTTTATACAGCCCTAAACTCCCACTTCGAGATGAACAAGAGGCTCTAACCAAGCAGGAATAAAGGCTAAGATGGAGCTGTAAACTGCCTACCAAGGCAGCGTGTACCCCAACCCCTGTACAAATTCCTCGGCAGAGACTTTAATTGGCTCAAGGCATTTAAGGAAATCTCTGTCCAACAACTAGCTGACAAGTAAGCTAAGCCAGCAGAGGTTTCTTGAAGGATACAGAATCTACAGAACTCACCCAGGACAGTTGCTAAGACAGCAAACAGCAGCATCCTCGGCAACAAAATGTAACAACACCAACAGCAACAACATTAAATCCTGGGGGGTAAGGAGCAATGTGGTTTCCAGAGTTTCCTTACTGTACCACTGAAACATCCAGCTTTCAACCGGCTCCCCTGGTGGCTCAGCTGGTGAAGAATCTGCCTGCAACGCGGGAGACCTGGGCTCAATCCCTGGCTTGGGAAGATGCTCTGGAGAAGGGAACAGCTACCCACTCCAGCGTTCTTACCTGGAGAATTCCATGGACTGTATAGTCCATGGGATCACAGAGAGTCGGACACGACTGAGCGAATTCCACTTTTCAACAGAATGTTCTAAGATACACAAAGACACAGACAGTAAGGCCCATACATGGGAGAGAAAAGGTGGAGGAGACAGCCAACAGACACTGCCGTGAGGAAGCCAGAGAGCAGCAGAGACGCTGAATCAAGCGTTACAAATATGTTCAAAGACTGAAAGGAACCATGTCTAAGAAACAAAGGGAAGCGTGAAAGAGTCTCACTGAAGAGTAAAGAGTTAGAAATTGTTCTTTAATAAAAACTCTAGGATTGAAAAGTACAATAACTTTAATGAACAATCCACCAGAGGGCTCAACATCAAATATGAACTGACAGAAGAAAAAAAAAGTGAACCCAAAGACAGGTTAATTGAGATTATCAAGTCTGAGGGACAGAAAAAAATATGGAGAAAAAGATGAATAGAGTCTTCAGAGACCTGTGAGACTATAATAAAAGATCTACCATTTATTCCCTCAGTGTCCTGGAAGAGAAAGAGAAAAAAAGGGGGGGGCAGAAAGGACATACAAAGAAATAATGACCCAAATCTTCCAAAATTTGATGAAAACATTAATCAGCACAACAAAGAAGACTAACAAATATGATAAACTCAAAGAGATCCACACCTAGACAGTAATGGTTAAGCTACTGAGTCATAAACAAGGATAGACTGTTGAAAGAAGAAAGAGAAGAATAAACCAATGTGTGCAGGGATCCCTCATTAAGATTATAGCTGACTTCTCATCTGACACCACAGAGTCCAGAAGCCACTGGGGTGACATGTTCAAAGTGTTGAAAGAAAAAGACCATTAACCAAAAGTTCTATATCCAGCAAAACTACCCTCCAATAACAGAGGAGAAATCTAGCCATTCCCAGATAAACAAAAATTCAAAAAATTCACTGCTGGTAGTCCAACCCTATGAGAAATACTAAAAGAAGCCCTTCAGGCTTAATGAAAGGACATTTGACAGTAATTCAAATCCATCCAAAGAAATAAAGAATGCCAGTTAAGATAACAACACAGGTTATATATGTAAGGATATATATGTAACCCTTTTCTTCTCCTATCTGGTTTAAGATGACTGAAAAAAAGCAATGATAATAAAACAGTGCTGAAGGGCTTATAATATGTAAAGATGCATTTTCACCCCTTTGGCTGCACCACACAGCTTTCAGGATTGCAGTTCCCCAACCAGAGGCTGAACCTACATCCTCGGCAGTGAAAACCTGAGTCCTAACCACTGGATCACCAGGAAATTCCCAAAGGTGTAATTTTTTTTTATAATAATAATAATACAGAGGAAGAGAGAAGAAATGGAGCTATAATGGAGCAGCTTTTACACACCATTGAAATTAAGTCAGGGGACTTCCCTGGTGGTCCAATGGTTAAGAACCTGCCTTCCAATGCAAAGGACATGGGTTCAATCCCTGGTCAGGGGACTAAGATCCTACATACTGCATGGCAAATTAGCCCACATGCCACAACTACTGAGCCTGTGCACACTCTGGAGCACGTGCTGCAACCAGAGAAGCTTGTGTGCTACAAGATCTGATGTAGCCAACTTAATTAATTAATATTTTTAAAAAAGAAACTAAGTGGGCATCAATCCAAACTAGACTTTTTAAGGTTAAGATGTGAATTATAACCCCCAGGGGAACTTATATATATATATATATAGCAAAAGAAACAACAAGGAAATAAAAATTATATACTAGAGAATATTTAAACACAATACTGCAGGAATCAAGGCACAGAAAAGAACACATACAGAAAGCAAAGAGCAAAATGACAGACTTGAAGCCTGCATTATCAGTGACTGCATTAAATATAAATTAACTGCACAATTAACAGACAGAAACTGGCAGAATGGACAAAGAACAAAAACAGGATCCAACTACAGGCTGTCTATGAAAGATACACTTTAGATTCAAGGACACAAACAGGTTTAAAGCAAAAGGATGGAAAATACAGACTATGCAAACTTGCCAAAAGAGCTGGAGTTGCCATACTACTATCAGATAAACTTCAAGACAAACATTTTTAATAGAGGCAAAGAAGGACATTTTATAAGGATAAAAGTTTCAGTCTTATAGGAAGGCATCATAATTACAAACATATACTACCTAATAACAGAGCCCCAAACTGCAAGGAACAGAACTTCACGGATGTAAGGACTGGTTCAATGTTGGCCCCAGCCACTGCCTTCAACCACACGCTGTCTGGCCCATTGTCCCTTCATAAGAATTGGGGAAAATTCCATAACTTTTCCAGTCCCTTTCAGTTATTCAAATCTCAGGAGTCTAAAGTGTCATCTCAAATTCACTTTAAATCTTGTCTCCTCCTTTACCTCCAGTGGAAACGGAGCTGGGATCCTGAGGGGGAAGGGGAGAAATGGAAGGGGCCCACAGTCTGGCCAAGATAACTGCTCCCACCCCCTCCTGGGACAGTCTTGTGTGAATGACAGAGTAGACACAGCAGGGTGGGGGGGACTGAACTCCTTCTGATGTATTCTGGGCACTTGCTGCCAAGTTAACGTCACCCAGATATCAAAGCTGCAGCATTCACATGGAGCTCTGTGGTTTACAGGGGCATTCTGTGTGCGTTGCTAATTAACATAAGTGGGAGGGGCGTGGAGAGGAGGGAACCTGAGCTTTGAGGTCTATCTAGTAGCTAGCTATTCCACCTTGGGCAAATTACTGCACCTCTCTGAGCTCCACTTTTCTCATGAAATATTAGCTACCAACATTCACTGAGCACTTTATGCCAAGTGATGCTGAGTGGATAAGCCCAGCAACCCTCACCATAATTTCCCAGCAGGTCCCAGCATTTGCAGAAGCAGAAATGGAGCACAGGGAAGGTGAAAGACCTTACCAGGGGCCAGGCCACCAGCAGGATTTGACCCCAGGTGGTATGACCACAGACATCTGCTCATTTGCCTTGCCTGGCATATAGTAGGTGACCAACACATGCTAGCTACTCTCCCTTCTCTGTCCAAAAGTGCCAACACACCCTGAGGCCACAGGGCGAATAAACAGTTGCCCTGTGCCAGCAACTGGGAAGGAATGAAAACCAAGCTGTTAATACAAAGCAGGTGGCACTGAGATGGACTGTGGCTCCACCTCACAACTCTGAGGATGTGGACTTTGAGCCTGGCCATGTGGTTCAATGTAGCCACATGGGGTTCATAGCACATGGGGGCTTCCTAGGTGGCTTAGTGGTAAATGAACTGCCTGCCAATCCTGGAGATGTAGGAGATGCCGGTTCGATCCCTAGGTTGGAAAGATCCCCTGGAGGAAGAAAGGGCAACCCACTCCAGTATTCTGGCCTGGAGAATCCCATGGACAGAGGAGGCTGGTAGGCTCTAGTCCATGGGGTCACAAAGAGCCAGACAAACAAACAGCACATGCAATGCCCAAAAGGCTAGAAAAGTGCTTCCCTCCAGGACTGGCCTCTCTGACTATCTCAGAAGCCCAGCCCCCATGTGTGTGGCAAGACGCCAGCACATGGAACAGCTCCCTCAAGTCAACCAGAACCCAGCTTTCCGGCTCCACACAAGCAAGCCCTGGCCAGACCTTGTGAGACCGCCCAGCTGGGCCTCGGACGTTCTCTCTAAAGTCAGTGTCCACAACCACAAGGTGAGGCAAGGATCCCGGCTCTGCCCCATCCATCACAGACGCCATCGGGGGAGGGCCTGCCTGTCCAGGGCTGAGTGCCAGCCCTCGCCTGGTCCCCACACTAGCCTCCAGCAGGTTCTGCAGCCTCTGAGCCCTGCTCATCACACCTCCAAACTACCCCGAGTCCAGCCTCCTTCTGCTTTGCCGGGTGAGGTGTGCCTCCCAGGGCCTCTTGTGCTCGGCAGGCTTCCCAGCCCCAGAAGAGCAGGAAGACCAGCCTTGGCTAACACTGTGGACAGGGCCCCGGGCGCGGTGCTCAGCTCCACGCAGCACACGCAGAGGTTGTGTGGAGCTTAAAGGGAGCAGCGCCTGTGGCCTTCGCGTCCACAAAGCCTCTGCTTGAGCCCATCGGCAGTCCAGCTGGTGACTTGAACCCTAGTCTGTCCATCACCTAATGCATGCCCTTACATGCCTTTCCCCCTTTGCTCTCCCCAGAGTCCCTGCCAAGCTCCTGCAATGCTGCCCACGTTCCACTCCCCAAACCAGCCACATTGTTGACCTCCGGTGGGGTGATGGATGGGATGGTACCACAACCTGGGATCCCTCACACCTCTTTCTCCCAGACAGCAGTCTGGGCTCATCTGTGGGCCCCTTCTGGACTGGGTTGAGGTCCTCCCACAACTCCTGCAGCCCTGTGCTGGCCAGGGTCTGCCAGAGAACAGTTATTTCTTCAGTGCTGATCATCCTGGTCACAGACCTGCACCCAGAGCCACCCAGGGTTCACGATGGCCTCCTAAAACTACGAGTCCATCTGTCCTCAGGGCAGGGATCCTGAACCCTGGTGGATAGAATTCAAAATCTGGATGGGAAGAAAATACACCACCTTCATAGTCAGCCCCCTCTGGCTGCAAGGTGGCAATTCCTATACACTTGGGAACGGCAAACCAGAGGGGTCCGTAGCAGCTGCTGCTATGACTTCAGCAGAAACGGGACATGTTTCCCCGCCACGTCTGCCACTGGGGGCATTCGGAGACCTCATGGACATACATCTTCACTGGGGGCTCGTCGTAGTCACTGGACCCACCATCATTCCTGTTACTCAATGTGTTGGTCAGAATGCATACTTATTGGTGGATCAGCCACCTTTAAAAATGACTTTTATACCTGTGTTTCAGGTTCCTACTTTCTAGAGGGGACTAAGGGAGATGATCGGGGCCTCATCCAGCCCGGGGCCTGACGCCAAGCAGGGGCTCTGTCTCTCCTGGTGGCTTAGGGCACCCTGTGACCTGCACCTTTGGGGGTGGCAGTGGAGGCCTGGACCACCCTGCAGCTGCACCCCAGCTCCACCCTAGGGTCCAGGACACTCAGGGCACTTCCCCCTCCAATTCTTGCCTCCTCAAACCTCCTGGCTCTCCCCAGCATGCTGCAGAAAGGCCGCCCCTCAGTGTGCTGTGATCTGCAGGGACCACGTGGCCTGCAGCAGATGACCCGAGGGGTGCTGGGCCTGCTCCTGGCATCCTCAGTCTTCCTCAACCCTCAGGATGTGAGCCTCGTGAGCTTTCCTCTCCTGGAGGTGGAGTGGCAATGTGATGGTCACCCCAAACAACAGTGTCCGCACCCACTCTGACCCACGTCCACCTCTCCAGCCCACCCCTGCTGCATGCGTGCATGCTAAGTCACTTGAGTCATGTCCAACTCTTTGCCATTCCATAGACTATAGCCCACCAGGCTCCTCTGTCCATGGGATTCTCCAGGCAAGAATACTGGAGTGGGTCGCCATGCCCTCCTCCAGGGGATCTTCCTGACCCAGGGATCGAACCCACATCTCTTATGTCTCCTGCATTGGCAGGTGGGTTCTTTACCACTAGCGCCACCTGGGAAGCCTGGATGCATGCCCAATTTCTAACACACGTTACCCCTTCATCCGTGAGTAGGCCCAGCCCCTTCGCACCAGCAGCCTGGTCTCTTGAAGGATAAGCTGATCCTGGCAGCCCATCCATCACAACTTTCCTGACCCTGCTTCTGCCCAGTGACCCCCTCTGCCCTTGGGCAGAGCCATGATCCCCTTGGTTATATGCTTCCCTGGCCCTGGCTGGCCCGCACCTGACCGGGAGCTCCCTGAAGGCAAGGCCAGAGATGCAGGAGATGAGAAGAGCTCTGGAAGGGCCTGGTGGAGGAGCTGTCCCACTGGTAGGGATCACCCCATGCAGTTTACAGGCCTATGCTCAGGCTCTGTCAGACAGATGTCCACTTCAGAGGCCGGCCATAGCCCAGTGAGGTAGTGAGCTCCCCACGGTTGACAGTATACAAGCTAGGGCTGGATGACCACTCACCCAGGGTGGTCCCAAATAGGTTCCTGCATCAGGGAAGTTACTTTGGAGTGTCCTTACTCCAGCTAGGGTGCTCCTAAAACCCCAAGTGACCTCTATGGTCTAGGGGCAGCCTTTTACCTAAAACTGAAATCAACTAAATTCTATCCCTCACCAAGAGCAAATTTAGTGGCTCCTTCCCAGAGGTCCTTGAACAAAGGAGATCCTACCCCCACTGGAAAAATTGGGAGCAGCACCAAAACAATTCAATTAATTGAAAAAGAAGAACTCTAATTCACTCGTTTGTTGTAATCAAAACCAATCAACAATTTCCGTGAGCTTAAAAGCAGATTTTTTTTTAAAGTCTGAGTTGTGTTTTTTTTTTTTTTTTTAAAGTGAGTCTCCTGCAGAATGCCATGGGTCTGAACTAGCCCCCAGTCTTGTCAAGTGACAGGTGATTAGCACACACAGTTCTCGACAGGTCACCTCCAGAGGGGACCCCGGGAGAGGCTCCTTCCTCTTAGCAGAACCTATCTGCTCAGAGGACTTATGGGAGCGGCGGCGGGGCCGGAACCACTCAGAGGAGACAGAAGCCCCAGGCTGGATCCCACACCCTAGAGACACGGTGAGGATGGGAGACGGCCTGGGGGGAGAGCAGAGAAAATTCCAGAACCCAGGCCCAGAAGGCCGAGGGCTGGTTTCTGACTTTGCTGGTGACGGTGATGCCCAGTCCTGCTCACCAACGGCTTCCCTGCCGTGAAGTGACCGAGCAGGTCCTGCCTCCTTCCCCGCCACGCCCACTCCGCAGAGACGAGCTCTGAGCCCTGCGAGGGCTCCCCGCTCCGGCAGAGGGCTCGCCGGCTGACTCTGGCCTGGCCTGAGCGTTTAATCCACTCTGGACCCCGGGATCCTCTCTGTCCAGCAGGAGAGCGGGTCTGGGGGCAGGTGGCTGATGAACATGACTTGGGCACTGTGGTCAGAGAGGGGACAACTGCCATCCTCCCCCTGCTCAGATACCGCCCAGGACGCTCCAGACCCTCCAAAGAGGCCCAGACCCCTGGGTCTGACAGTCAAGACCTTCCCCCACCTGCCCCAAACTCAGCTGGGCCTCCCAAGAGCCCCCCACACCCTCGGCCGTATCCCTCTGCCTCTCACCCTTGCAGCAGGCTTGCCAAGGTCACAGGCGCCCTTATCCATCAGGTAGACAATCTAACACCTCCTCACCCCATCCCATCACAGTCCCACAAAGCAGGGACTCGCTGCCAGCACCGGGCTCAGCAGACAGTTCAGAATCCATGAAACCAGCCAAGCCGGATCACTTCCACCTCTGCATCTCCAAGCTGTTCCCATTCCACAGAGCCCCCGCTTACAGGAAGTCCTCTTGATATTCCAACAGGGAGCATTTGGGAGGGGGTCGGAGAGACCATCTACTGTATGCAGGCATCATGGGAGCCCAGAGAGTTCCCAGTGGACAAGTCAGGCTGATCAGGCAAGAACCAGGGCCCCCCACTCTGGAAGCCAGGTTCAAGGTCCACCCTGGTCACCTGGGCTGTGGGAGGAGATCAGGAGGGGACCCTGGGAGCCGGAGGGTGTCCCTCACTGGGACTGGGGCCCAGAGACAGTGCCCCGGAGGAGAGGACTTCACACCTGTCCTGCTTCAGGACTCAGCTGCAGCTGGACAAACCCCGGGGGTAAGGGGCAGAGAAGAGGGAGGCACAGGGTCCCAGACAGATGGACTGTCCAAGCCAAAGCCTGGGTAAGACTAAGAGGGTGAGTCTTAGAAAGGCCCTCGAGAGGGCGGGGAGTGGGGCTGGAGACCACGCCCCAGGCCCCGAGATGGGTGCACCTTTTCTGAGCTAGAGGCTCAGCGGGCAGATGACTGGAGGGGAGGGCTCCTATGGGGGAGGGGCTCCAGGGACTGAGAGGGCCCGGCAGGGAGGAGGGACACTGCCAGGCTCCTCTGTCCACAGAAATCTCCAGGCCAGAGTACTGGAGTGGGGAGCCATTCCCTTCTCCAGGGGATCTTCCTGACCCAGGCATTGAACCCGGGTCTCCTGCATTGACAAGTGGACTCTTTACTGTCTGAACTACCAGGTAAGCCCAAGAGAAACACAGGGGCTCTCAGAATTTTAAGGGCGAGCCCAGGGGTCACCAGTAACCAGCCCCGATGACAACGATAACAGTGAAAAGTGGGGAGGGGCAGAGGGTGGGGAGGGGAGGGGAGGGGGAGGGGGGGGAGAAGGGGCGGCCCTCCACAGGCAGTCTGCCTCGTTGGAGCTGTCCCCTGGACAGGCCCGCAGGCCCCCTGCCCTGGCTCCAGTCCAACCACACTGCCAGCAGCCCTCTCCACTCGCTCTGCCTGGAATTATGCCCACACACCCCACCTGCTACCCAGAGCCTCTCCCATCCTCAGGCCCTGGTTCACCTGCCACTCCTCCAGGGGGGCCCCCGTGGCCCCCAGAGCATCCTCTCCATCCACCCGGCACTGCCTCACCCCCAGGGCTGGGGAAGGTCTCTTGCCACACTGCTGTGGACTCCAGACTTCCAGGCCCTGGGGTGCTCTCAGCATCAACCCAGGGCCCCCGAGGGTGGTGGCTGTGGTCCCCACCCCTCCAGGGATATCCGCACATGCCCAGGAACAGACAGCTGTTGCTGAAGCTACGATAATCCCAGCTTTAACAGTCTCATCGTCAGGCAGGGCCAGGCCTGCTCTGCTGATAAGGGGTTTGGGGACCAGCGGGTGTAGGTCCTACCATCATCCTTATCACCCCATCCAACCAACGAGGGGCGGAGGGAGGAATGGACCGGCGTCCCCCACTTGCAGGTGGCAGGGGTGACAGTCAGACCCAGACAGGCTGAGCCCGGCGCGGCCAGGAACGCGTGATGCAGCGGCCAGTGTGCGCGGTCAGCCGGGTCTCAGCGTGGGCTCTCCTGCCGGCTCGCTTCCTCTCTCTCTCTATCCCATTATTTGATTCCCCTCTATTCTAGTTTGCTTTTTAATATTCTGGCTGTGACACGCTAACTTGATTTCACAACCCACTAATGGATCACTGCCCACGGTTCGGACAGTCTTCCCGGGCAGGACTGTGCGGGCCCAGGAGGGTGGGGTGGGCGCAGGGGGCATGGCCGGAGTGCTCAGGTGGGCCCCCAGGCTCAGGGGCACCCACTCGGCCCTGGGCATCACTGCCCCCGACTCGGGGCCGTGGCTTGGGAGGCCTGCTTGGCAGCCCCGGGGAGCGCGGCAGTGGAGGGGGGGTCTTCTGCCCGGCCCACCCAGGTCCACACCAGGCGGGAAGAGACTGCAGAAACAGAAGGCTGGCATCAGACTAAGACATGAAGCTGCTCTCCTCCCCACCCAGGGGCCTTCTTGGCATCTCAGAGTTAAGAGTGTGGAGAGCGAACCACAGGGCTTCCCGGTGGCTCTAGTGGTAAAGAACCCGCCCGCCAATGCAGGCAACACAGGAGATGCGGGTCCGATCCCTGGGTCAGGAAGATCCCCTGGAGGAGGACATGGCAACCCACTCCAGTGTTCTAGCCTGGGAAGTCCCAAGGAGAGAGGAGCAGACTACAGTCCACGGGGTCACAGAGGGTCGGACACGACTGAGTGACTCAGCTGGCATGCACTCACACATTAGGACCATGGGCTGTGGCCCCCCCAAGCAGGGGCTCTCCCGAGGGCTCCAAAGGGTCTCAAGGAAGCATTCCCAGGTGCCCCGGGGCCCTGAGCACCAAGGCTGAGTGGTACATGCGTGCTGTGTGGCTTTAGGAGCCTCACTCACCCTCTCTGGGCTCCAGTGGACCTGCCTAAAGAAGAGGTCAGGATTCTTTCACCCTCAGAGACTGGGGCTGGCCTGTGAGCCCAAGGTCTGTCCCACTCAAGGGTTCGGCTGCAGAGGGAAAAGGCCCCTCCCTCTGCCACCCAGGCCCACCTGCCCTCAGCATGGGACCAGGCTGGGCCTTCGGGGTCCTGGGAGCTCAGGAACCTGGCAACACCAGGCAGGAGAAGAGCCGGGAGGCTTCCTAGGCCTGGGCTTTCCCGTCTGCAAATCAAGGCCTGACCTGCCTCCCACCCAGGGTGCAGAAAGCGCTACAGGAGAAGGTGTTCAGAAAATCCTGGAACTGGGCTTGCCCAGGGCAGGTGCTCCAGAGAAGTCAGCCCCTCTGCCCTCCTGCCCATCCTCTGGCACTGGGGACCCGCCACCACCAGCCTGGCCTATGTCTGTCTTGGGGACAGCTTCAGCCAGACATCCCCCGTGTCACCTGGAGCCAATTAACCATCGACATGGAGCGCCTGCCTTTGAAGCCCCGAGAGGTGTATGGGGGGATCATCATTGTTGCAGGGGCCTTCCACTTCCACTGCTCCCCAACCTCACCCCTGACTACAGAGAGGGGAGTCTCCTGCATCTCAGACCCACATGCTGCCCTGCCCCTGCTGAAGACCCCCAACACTGCTCAGCACCCCACTGCCTTAGCCTCGCACCCCGAGTCCTCCCAGTTCTCACCCAGCTGCCCCTCCTGGCGTGGTCAGAGCCCCCAGGAAAAACCTGCCCCTTCCCCACTGCCCATCCTGCAACACCTGCACCCGGGGGTCCTGCCACTCCCCACCAGGATCCCTCCCCATTTCTCAGTTGGGAACTGCACCCAGTGCTCAAGGCCTGGCGGGTGTCACCTCTCCAGGAAGCCCTGCCCGGGTCCGGCGAGCAGGAAGACCCCCGGGGCCAGAGCCTGCGGGGAAAAGCCGTGAGCAGAACATCTCTGAAGCCGCTAGGAGGCAGCCCGCGGCCCACCGGCCCCACGCCAGCTCCGCAGAGGCAGCACTGGTTCCGTTTGAAAGGACCAACACCACTCAAATAGACATTTGGCCAAAGTCATCAGCTTCTGAGTCTCCTCCAGTATCCCGTGGAGAAGATGGGTGAAGATGTGCGACTGGGACGGTGGCTTCGGAACTTCCGTTAATAACTAGTACAACAGGGACTCTGGGGACCAGGGCAGCGTGGAAAGAGGTCTCCAGTGGCAGGCCACAGGGCTCTATCTTGAACTTGACCTCAGCAATACTGTTAATGACTCCCACGATGACCCAGAAGAGGCCTCTCACACACAGCAATGGGGACAGTCTGCTATAAAAGGATGGGTGCCCTCAAGGACAGTGCTCCGACTTTGAGTCAGGCAGTATCTTAGATGTGGGAATACAGGTATTCCGGGGACATCTGCTGACTGATGGGCTGAATAAAGGAATGGTATTTCAGACAGTGCGTGCTAAGCCACTTCAGTTGTGTCCAGCCGTTTGTGACCTCATGGACTGCAGCTCGCCAGGCTCTCCTGCCCATGGGATTCTCCAGGCAAGAGGACTGGAGTGGGGTGCCATTTCCTCCTCCAGGGGCTCTTCCCAACCCAGGGATCAAACCTGCATCTCCCGTGGCTCCTGGATTGCAGGCGGCTTCTTTGCCGCGGAGCCACCAGGAAAAGCCATTTTGGATGTGGTAGTTCTGGCTACCTTTCCAGCATTTAAAAATCTTGACCCTAACAAGATAAAAATAAAAATCATGATAAATAAATAAACAAGAGCTCCCAGAAACGGGCTCTAAGTTTATGGCACAAACACAGACTCGGTAACTAACAGGTAACCCTCGGCTGAACACGGTGAACTGATGTGGCTGCCCCAAAGAGATCTCTGACATCTCTCACAGGGGACCCTGGAAGACCTAAGACATCCACAGGGCAGGTGTGCTGAGCACATATAGGGGGAACCGGCCCCTCCGCACGCTGGGCCCCTAACCAGCCGCTCCCGCCCCTCTGGGCTGGCAGCGGCATTCTCTCAGGTCTGAGGTTCACAGGCACGAGCAGGGGGCTGGGGCTGTGCTCCCAGAAGCGTGGGCGTTCCAGGGGACACGGACACAGTGGGGCGGGCCCAGGGGCAAAGTCTGAAGGGGGGTCCCGGCCTCCTCAAGCCCGTAGGCCCCTGAGAAGTTGGTGGGAGGTGTGGGGAAAGAGCTCACCTGTGTCCTCACCTTCATTCACCCACTCAGCAAATGTTTACTTAACCATCAGGCACAGCTGTAGACACGTGGATTCTTTTGTGGGCAGAGGAAGGGAGGGAGGCTGGAATAGGAAACAGCAACCCACTCCCGCACTCTCGCCTGGAAAATTCAACAGGCAGAGGAGTCTGGTGGGCTACAGTCCACGGGGTCCCAAGAGTCGGACACGACTGAGCGCAAGCGTGCACACAGACACACGCGTGCACACACACACACACTCGAGGGAGGGAGACAGACAGTGATTACCCAACACAATAAATAAGTAAATTACACAACTGGAGAGAGGGTGGTAAGGGCACATGTCACGGTCTTCTGCCCGCCCCCATGGCTAGGGGACAGCCGTGCAAAGGCCCTGAGGCACAGGCTTGCTGGCCTGCTGAAGGACAGCGGAGGGGCCGGGGCGGCCGGGGGGGCGCCAGAGGCAGGGAGGAGGCAAAGATGGGGGCACGGCTGTGGACCATTGTAACAGCTGTGGTTTTTCCTCTGAGAGACTCAGGGCGGTCTAGAAGACTCTGAACCCCAAAGTGCTCCACCCTGACTTCTGCTCTGAAAGGAACCCGCACGTCTCCGAGTCCCACCTGTGCTCCCCGCTCAAGAGGCTACTGCAGAATATAAGACGGGGCGGCCACTGCATAAAACAGTTTGACAGTTCCTCCAAAGGCTAAACCCAGAACGACTGCATCATCCAGCAATTCCACTCCTAAGTACTCGCCCTGGAGAACTGACAACAGAACTTGGACACATCCACATTCACAGCAACGCGATCCGCAACGGCCAAAAGGTGGAGACAAGCCAAGTGACCACCCGCACGTGAATGTCTGTCCCTACAACGGGTCACCCCTGAGCTGTGGACACACAGACGACAGCGTGGACAGACCTCGAGGGCATTCTGCTGGGAGAAAGGAGCCAGACACCAAAGGCCACCCGTGATGAAATCCCACGAAACAGCCGAAGAGGCAGGTCCACAGGATCAGAAAGCAGCAACAGGCACACCTCAGAGGTATTCTGAGCGAGGTCTCAGACCACCACGACAAATCGAATGTGGCAATGAAAGTGAACTTTTTGGTTTCCCAGTGCACATAAGAGCTATGTTGATATTATACTGCAGTCTATTAAGCATGTGATAGCATTATATCTAAGAAAATGGATGTATCAATTTTAAAATGCTTTGTTGCAAAAAAAGTACCCCAACAATTATTAATATGATAGAAAGGCAGAAGGTCCCTGATCCCTGTAACAAATGTAACAATAAAGAAAAAGGCTGAAATACTGTGAGGATTACTGAAACGTGACACAGACACACAAAGTGAGCCAGTGCTGTCAGAAAAAAAATAGTGTCAACAGACATGCTTGACGCATGGTTGCCACAAACCTTCAATTTGCAAAGAACAGTATCTGCAAAGCGCAGTAAAACAAGTTATGCCTGTTTCAGGGCTAGAGGGACTGGGGAACAGAGAGTTACTGTTTAATGGGTATGGGGTGTCCTGTCAGGAGGATGAAAATGCTTTGGAAGCAGACAGAGGTGACGGTTCCTCAACACTGAATATAGAAAATGCCACTGAGTTGTATGCTTCACAATGATTGATTTTTGTGACAAGCACTATGCCTCAGCTGGAGGGAGGGGGCTCTCGCACACAACCCCAACTCGAGGTGGTAGCAGCTGCGATGTCGACCCCCAGGTGGGGCTCCTGCCTCCTCCACTGCCCCTCACTGAGGGGCCGGTCACTAGCTCAGCACACAAATCCGGGAACTCGCTGCCGCCCACTAGCGACCATAAACACCCGCTGGCATCAGCCACCCAGGACAGCTGTGTCCCAGCCCAGAGCCTGGTTTAACCAATGAGAAGCACCTGCAGACAGGTGGGGACACGGCACCTGCCCACAGGGAGCTACAGGTGGGTGGGGCAGACAGAGGCCCACCAGCCACCCTGCTGCCTGCAACTGCATCCCGGGGACCGAGCTGGGGGCCACTGTTGCCCCCCTTCTTCCCCGATTGCAATCTCCACCTCACGTGTCCCCCCATGGCAGATGCATGCAGGCATGTTCAGTCGCTCAGTCATGTCTGACTCTTTGAGACTCCATGGACCACAGCCCGCCAGGCTCCTCTGCCCACGGAATCTTCCAGGCAAGAATACTGGAGTAGGTGGCCATTTCCTCCTCCAGGGGATCATCCCAACCCAGGGATCAAACCCGCATCTTCTGTGTCTCCTGCACTGGCAGGCGGGTTCCTTACCGCACAGCCACCTGGGAAGCCTCCCTGTGGCAGGCAGTCATCTGCTTATAAGGGGAAAGGAGCCACTGGAAGCCTAAGGAGTTACTGCCATGGACTCTCATAATTCACTCCTGTAAGACGTCCCCCAAATAATCGAAGAAAGCTGAGCTGCTCTCAGCCTTCTGAGAAGCATTCCCTCCTCCCGCACACACACACCCTCAACTGCAGACGGGGCCGGACTGCTCACTGGCGCTGAAGATGGATGCGCTCCGGTTAAATGATCCTTTTTCACTCTAACTCAGCTGGTGGAAAATGACAGGATTTTCAAGCAGACGCGATCTGGAGAATTGGCCAGAGTGGCGTGTCAGAAGCGTGTGTTTAATTATGCAAACGCTGGTGCCGGGGGCGAGGCAGGCCGGGCGACGAGCTCGCCCTTGGACGTGGGGTTGGCAGCCCACGGACAGCGTGGGTGCAGGAAGCAGGCAGACCGAGCAAAAACAGAGGCACAGGGTGGGCCCATGGCACCGCCCCCACGTGAGCCCCACACACGCCGCCCCCAGGCTCCTTGCATGGACCTGCAGCCCACCTGGTCTAGCCCCCTCCCCACCCCCTCCCCCTGCACCGCCCTGCTCCAGCACCTCAGCTGGCTGCCCAGCACCTGTGAGTCAGCCGGGTCTGGATCCAGGGCTGTGCTGCCTTGCCTCCAGGCCCAGCCCTTCCACTTCTCAGCTGTGTGGCCCTGGGCTAATTACTTAACCTCTCTGCCTCAGTCATTCATTAAGAGAACACTGACTGAGCACCTGGCATGTTCTCAGGTCTGGGGACACAGCAGAGAACAGAGCGGCACCGCTAGTGAGCAGTAAACAAAGTCTCCCCACCAGAACTGAGGATCTGCAGAAGCTGAGCGGAAACTCACTGTTCGCTGGGGGGGAAAAGTAGTGTGGGGAAGCGTGTGGTCAGGGAAGAGCCTCTGTTCTACCTCCCGAAGGCAGTGAGAGGGCAAGTCAGGCAGGAACCCGAGAGGAGGGCATTCCGGGCAGAGAGAGCGGCACGTGCAAAGGCCCTGGGGCAGGGACAGTCTGCTCAGGGAAGTTAAGATCCAAGGCCGTGGGAGGAGCTTGACTCCGAACTCACCAGGGCTTCTCACTTCACTCAGAGCAAGCTCCAGAGTCCTGAATCTGAGTTTACTTTTCTGCCTATCAGCCTGGCTGCTTCGTGAAGCACAGACTATCAAGGGCAAAGTTGGGGCATCTCCTGTTAGCACAGGTAAAGCCCCAGCTCATTCATGTCATCTGCACACCAGGCCTATAGGTACCAGAAACTCCCTCACCTAGCCCAGCCGCAGTTCTCACTGTGAACCCTGAAACAGCCCGGCACACAAACCAGTTCATTCAGTTCTTATTATTACTGTTAACAGGGCCCCAGAGAGTCTGAGGGTGGGCGGCAGGGGCAGTGCTGACTCAGGACAGGGTGGAGCCAAGGTGCCCCATGCCCAGCCAGTGCGTGTGGCTGCCCTGCCCCTCCCCATCCCTCCTGCTCCCTGAGGGAAGCGACCCCCAGGGGAGATGGGAAGGAGGATGAACAGAGGACCATGTCCTCTCCCATCTCAGGTCCGGGCCACCTAGCCATGGCAAGGAGCGATGGGCTTTGCACCAGGTACAGATTGAACGTTTGCAACCAGACCAGAATTTGTTGAGATTCTGGTTGCTGTGAATTGCAAAAACGAGAAGTCCTAGGAAATGCAATGGGCATATACCTGGGGAAAACTGTAATTCCAAAAGATACATTCACCCCAAAGTTCATTGCAGCCCTATTTACAACAGCCAGGACATGGAAGCAACCTACATGTCCATCAAGAGAGGAATGGATAAAGATGCAGTATATACATACAATGGAATATGACTTAGCCATAAAAAGGAACAAAACTGCATTTGCAGACATAGACGGCCCTAAAGTCTGTTATACAGAGTGAAATAAGTCATAAGGAGAAAAAGAAATATCGTATATTAACACATACATGTGAAGTCTAGAAAAAATGGTACAGATTAACCTATATGCAAAGCAGAAGCTATATATGCAAAACAGACATAGAGGAAAAAATGCACGGACACCAAGGGGAGTGGCGGGTGTCGGGAAGAATTGGGAGGCTGGGATCGCTGTATACACAGAGCTCTGTGTGAAACCAGTGAGCACAGCTCAGGGGCTCTACCCAGCGCTCCGTAACGACAGAGGGGGGTGTGAGGACAATGCTAGCACCGCAGTGAGGCAGCTAAACTCCAGTTCAGCTCGGTCCAGCCGCTCAGTCGTGTCCGACTCTGCGACCCCATGGACCACAGCCCGCCACACCTCCCTGTCCATCACCAGCTCCCGGAGTGCACTCAAACCCATGTCCTTTCAGTCGGTGATGCCATCCAGCCAACTCATCCTCTGTCATCCCCTTCTCCTCCTGCCCCCAATCCCTCCCAGCATCAGGGTCTTTCCCAATGAGTCAACTCTTCACATGAGGTGGCCAAAGGATTGGCGTTTCAGCTTCAGCATCAGTCTGTCCAGTGAACACCCAGGACTGATCTCCTTTAGGATGGACTGGTTGGATCTCCTTGCAGTCCAAGGGACTCTCAAGAGTCTTCTCCAACATCACAGTTCAAAAGTGTCAATTCTTTGGTGTTCAGCTTTCTTTATGGTCTAACTCTCACATCCATACATGCCTACTATAAAAACCATAGCCTTGACTAGACGGACCGTTGTTGACAAAGTAATGTCTCTGCTTTTTAATATGCTGTCTAGGTTGGTCATAACTTTTCTTCCAAGGAGTAAGCATCTTTTAATTTCATGGCTGCAATAACCATTTGCAGTGATTTTGGAGCCCCAAAAAATAAAGTCTGACACTGTTTCCACTGTTTCCCCATCTATTTCCCATGAAGTGATGGGACCGGATGCCATGATCTTAGTTTTCTGAATGTTGAGCTTTAAGCCAAGTTTTTCACTCTCTTCTTTCACTTTCATCAAGAAGCTCTTTAGTTCTTCTTCACTTTCCGCCATAAGGATGGTGTCATCTGCATATCTGAGGTTATTGATATTTCTCCCAGCAATCTTGATTCCAGCTTGTGCTTCATCCAGCCCAGTGTTTCTCATGATGTACTCTGCATATAAGTTAAATAAGCAGGGTGACAATATACAGCCTTGACATACTCCTTTTCCTATTTGGAACCAGTCTGTTTTCCATGTCCAGTTCTAACTGTTGCTTCCTGACCTGCATACAAATTTCTCAAGAGGCAGGGCAGGTGGTCTGGTATTCCCATCTCTTTCAGAATTTCCTACAGTTTATTGTGATCCACACAGTCAAAGGCTTTGGCATAGTCAATAAGGCAGAAATAGATGCTTTTCTGGAACTCTCTTGCTTTTTCGATGATCCAGCGGATGTTGGTAATTTGATCTCTGGTTCCTCTGCCTTTTCTAAAACCAGCTTGAACATCTGGAAGTTCACGGTTCATGTATTGCTAAAGCCTGGCTTGGAGAATTTTAGCGTTACTTTACTAGCGTGTGAGATGAGTGCAATTGTGCGGTAGTTTGAGCATTCTTCAGCATTGCCTTTCATGAAAATTGACCTTTTGTAGTCCTGGGGCCACTGCTGAGTTTTCCAAATTTGCTGGCATATTGAGTGCAGCACTTTCACAGCATCATCTTTCAGGTGTTGAAATAGCTCAACCGGAATTCCATCACCTCCACTAGCTTTGTTCATAGTGATGCTTCCTAAGGCCCACTTGACTTCACATTCCAGGATGTCTGGCTCTAGGTGAGTGATCACACCATTGTGATTATCTGGGTCGTGAAGATCTTTTTTGTACAGTTCTTCTGTGTATTCTTGCCACCTCTTCTTAATATCTTCTGCTTCTGTTAAGTCCATATGATTTCTGTCCTTTATTGAGCCCATCTTTGCATCAAATGTTCCCTTGGTATCTCTAATTTTTTTGAAGAGATCTCTAGTCATTCCTATTCTGTTGTTTTCCTCTATTTCTTTGCACTGATGGCTGAGGAAGGCTTTCCTATCTCTCCTTGCTCTTCTTTGGAACTCGCCATTCAGATGGGTGTATCTTTCCTTTTCTTCTTTGCTTCTCACTTCTCTTTTTTTCACAGGTATTTGTAAGGCCTCCTCAGACAGCCAGTTTGCTTTTTTGCATTTCTTTTTCTTGGGAATGGTCTTGATCCCTGTCTCCTGTACAATGTCACGAACCTCCGTCCATAGTTCATCAGGCACTCTGTCTATCAGATCTAGTCCCTTAAATCCATTTCTCACTTCCACTGTATAATTGTAAGGGATTTGACTTAGGGTACTCCAACAGAGGTTTTGAAAAATAAAGTAAAATAATGAATGCATTTAAGGACCAGCACCTGAGCAACCTGGGCAGGGCGAGCTGACCACACACATGTGGTGCTCCCTGATTTGGGAGAACTGCCCTCCCTACCTGGCCCCCTAGGCTGTGCCAGAGGTTCACGGTTCAAGGCCTTGTACTGCCACTGGCCTGCAGCTGGCATCAGCACCCCTCCCTGTAGTAAGCTGGGTGGAAGGGGCTTCCTCCGCTATCCGTCAGGTGAGGGGTGGGAAGAGATAGGGACTGCCCACCTGGGCATCATGACGGGCAGGATTCTCGTGCTGGGAGCTTGAGGTTAATTAACTGGTTGTTTGTTCTGCCTTCCAAATGACAGAAATATGCACCCAAAAGAGCTTTCAGGAGAAAAAGAGTGTTGCGTGATGATTATTTAGTAATTTATGGGTCCATAAATACAGCAAGCACCACGCAGCCAAACGCTGTCAACCTCTGGCCGCCGGGACTGCACGTCAGCAGGTGGCACGCAGTGGACTCTCCTGACTCCCAGCCCCTGGCTGCAGTGGCCCAGGGTCCCTCTGGGTTCAAAGCTGCTGAGACCAAGCAGGTGCTCAGGACCCTGGCTCCATCCTCCTGGAGTCAGAACGCGGTACCTTGGGGGCAAGGGATGGTGGCCGTGGGCCATGAGGGCAGACTGCCCGGCTCCCTGCAGGCCACCTCGGGGGCCCTCCTTCCACACATGGCTGGTGGAGGCAGCCAGAGTGCTGGCCCACCTGGGCCCTGCCGCTCAGGGCTCCCTGCAGGAACTGATGGAGAACCATCCCATGAGCCTCTGATCCCAGACCTGTTTGCAAGTGGCTGAGACCATTCTTTTTATTAAAAAGTATATTTTGTTATATGAGGTCACAAATAACTCACCAGGAAGTGTTTGGACACATTTTGTACACACTGGTTTTACCTTGACATAATAAAAAAGAGTGGGTTTCCCAGGCGGCACCCAGTGGGAAAGAGTCTACCTGCCAATGCAGGAGACCCGGGTTTGATCCCTGGGTGGGGAAGATCCCCTGGAGGGGGAAATGGCAACCCACTCCAGTAGTCTCACCTGGAGAATCCCAGGTATAGAGGAGCCTGGCAGGCGACAGTCCATGGGGTCACAAAGAGCCGGACATGACTGAAGCGGCTGAGCATGCACACACAATAAAAAAAGCACCTGAAATGTCTGCTTTCTTGCTGCCATATTTGCTTTGAATTGAAGTGAGGTTCCCCCCGCCCGGAGCCCCTGCCTACCTAGTCCCCCCGGCCTGCCCCCAGCAGGTGACCCTCCTCCCAATTTCAGGGTCCACGGTTCCAGTGGTCCACACCTAGGACCCCTCACCTAAGACCTGCTCTTCCTCCCGCTCTCTCCAGAATTTCTGGGGTGTGGTTGAGGGCCCCCCACCAGAACATGAGGAGCCATTCCCACTGCCTCCCTGACCCTGCAAGGCCCGGCTTCCCCTCATCCACCACATGCAAACACTTGTTCAACAGACACTCAAAACTCAAATCAGATGACACAAGGGAAAATGCTTTCAAAATCCATAAATCGCTCCACAAACACAAGACGGTATTATCGGCTCAGGAAGAACCCGTCTTCCACGCTGTCCGGGGCCTCAGAAGCTCACCCCACCCCACACCAGCCTGGCTCAGTTCTCGGCAACACCCTCCCAAGAAGTTCTGCTCCAGGCGGCCCCAGGCCACACAATCCCCATGTCCCCCAAGCCCAGAGCCTCAGAGCAGAAGGGGCAGGCTCTAATCCCCATGTTCCTTTCAGCCTGGAGGCAGTGGGGGCCCAGAGCGGGCGAGTGAGTGCCCAAAGACCACAGAGCAAGTCAGAGCCCAGACCAGGACGCTGAGCCCCGTGCCCAAGGCCGTGTCCATTCAATTCTCTCAGCAACAGAGCTTTGCAGGTTAATACACCTGAGGAAGAAAAGGAAGATGCTTTAAGAAAGAAAGAAGACTCTAAGTCCAAGCACAAGCTAGAAACAGTGGAGAGTTATGTGAATTTTCTGCTTATACTGCGAGGGAAAGCCCTGGGCAGTGTTTTTACCGTGGACTTGTAAAACATAAGCCCCGAAATCGCTGGGGTGCTCCGAGGTCGCACTGCCCCAGGCCCCTTCATCTAGGGGCGGCTCTGGCGGATCAAAGGAGACAGTTTCTGAACAGGAAGTCAGCCTCAGGGGTGTGTGTCCCTAGGTCCAGACCTTCCAGGTGTGCCATAGTCTATATCAGACGCAGACAGATGCTCTCCAGCCCTCTGGGGCCTCACTATCTGACCACCCCCTCCCTCACTGAGCTGCAGACCCTCCTGCCCCCCGAAACAAGCCCGCTCCCACCTCAGAGCCTCCTCGGCTCCTCTCTCAGCAGAGGCAGCAGGAGTGTGCTGGGCAGACTCCTGGCCTCTCTTCCAATCACACCTGGAACATCTCCCCCTCCAGGAGCCTTTCATTTTGGCCCCTTGCGCTTCCCCCACAAGGTGCCTGGTTCACATCCTCTCAGAACCCAAGGGATACTGTAAGGTCCAGAAAGATAAGCACCAAGTGCCAAGTTAGCTGTTTAATCGTAGCCTCGAGTGGGAAAGGTGGAGAAGGCAATGGCACCCCACTCCAGTACTCTTGCCTGGAAAATCCCATGGACGGAGGAGCCTGGTGGGCTGCAGTCCATGGGGTCACGAAGAGTCGGACATGACTGAGCAAATTCACTTTCACTTTTCACTTTCATGCATTGGAGAAGGAAATGGCAACCCACTCCAGTGTCCTTGCCTAGAGAATCCCAGGGACAGGGGAGCCTGGTGGGCTGCCATCTATGGGGTCGCACAGAGTCAGGACACGACTGAAGCAACTTAGCAGCAGCAGCAGCTAGTAGGAAAGCCAGGTGGCAATCATGTGTCTTGTTTGCCATCCTATCCTGGAGCCCCATACAAGACAATGCACAGATTTATGGGGCCCCTCTGGTATCTGTGGATGAATGGGTAGGTGAATGGATGGGTGGGTGAATGTATGAATAAGTGGGTAGATGGATAAATAGATGGTTCAACTGGATAAATAGGGTGGATGATTGGGTGTATGGATGGATGGAGAGATAACAGGTAAACACAAATGGGTAAGAGGATGGATGGGTGGGTAAATGAATGGGTGAGTGGGTGAATGGTGAAGATGGATGGATGTGCGGATGGGTAGATGGATGCATGGATGGATGGTGAGATGGATTGATGGATGGGTAGAAAATTGTTTCAATGAATAGATGTTTCATATGGACAAATGGATAGATGGAGAGATAACAGGTAAACACAAATAGGTGAGAGGATGGATGGGTGGGTAAATGGACGGGTGAGTGGGTGAATGGTGCAGTGAGATGAATGGATGGATGGATGGTTGTGTGGATGGGTAGATGAATGCATGGATGGATGGTGAGATAGATTGATGGATGGGTGGAAAACTGTTTCAATGAATAGATGTTTGATATGGACAAATGGATGGATGGGTGGGTAGACAGATGGGGAGATGGGTGAATGGGTAGAAGGATGGTTGGTTGCAAATGGACAGAGCAGTGGGTGGATGACTGGACAAAGGAGCAGATGGCAGAGCTGGAAATAAAACCCTGGTGTGGCAGGACTAAGTTCCTTGCCTTCCGAGCCCTCCCCTCCTCCATGCCCTTCTCTCAGATGCTGCTTGGGAGCAAGCTGACAGTGATGAGTGACGGGGCTAGGCTGCAGACCCCGGATGGCCTCCAGTTGTCAGGAGGTCTGACGGCCCATCTCACCGAGAGCCGCGGCCTCATCCCTTCCCCATCCCCAGCTCTGCCTCCACGCGATGTCCAAGGGAGGAGAGGCAGGACTCTGCCACCTCTTGTAATCACGAGGAACAAACAAAACAAAACACTCCTTCCCCGCTCGTTCCCAAAATAGCCACTCTCGCCACCCAGACACGCTAGCTGGCTGGCTCCCCCTCATTCAGACCTGACTAGGCAGATTTTCCAGAGCCCTGAGCTGGGGCTGGGGGAGGGAAGGGGCAGGAGAGGCTGGACTCCCCACCAGGGCCAGAAGGGAAGCAGGGAGCTGGGTGGCGCCAAGCCCTGAGCTGCGGCGTCATGAAGTGGTGACTTCCCCGTGCACCCTGCCAGGAAGGCACTGCACCCCCATTTGTCATCCAAGTAAACTGAGACCCAGAGAAGGGATGTAACTGCTTAATTAAGCTGGCACAAGCAGGTGTGGCTAACTCCAACAGCCTGCTTCTCCCATGCCCTAAGCCTCCTCATCCAGAGGCTCCACATTCAACTAGAGTCAGAAGGGAAAAGGCAGATGTGGCGGGCCAACCCAGGGTAGTCATAGAAGGCTTCCTGGAGGAGAAGACAGAGTTCAAAAGAGGATTCTTACCTACAGCAAGTGAGAGGCAGAACAATGCGGCAGGGCCTTGGGAAAGTTCCCAAAGTCCTGTGAGCCTAGGCTTCCTCATCTGTGTAATGGGAACAAGAACCCTTAGAGGGAGATGGGGCAAGCTTCAGATCAGATAAAGAGCTAGAGCCACAAGGCTCCATGGACACTCACTCAGGTGACTTGGGGCCCCTCTGCTCCGCTCTTCTCGTGGGCACAGGGAGGGAGGGTCAGTGAGCAGGGTCAGGAGGCAGCCGATGCCCCCAGCCGGAGACTGTGTGGGTCACAACAAACTGTGGGAAACTCTGAAAGAGATGGGAATGCCAGCCCACATGACCTGCCTCCTGAGAAATCTGTATGCAGGTCAGGAAGCAACAGTTAGAACTGGACATGGAACAACAGACTGGTTCCAGATAGGAAAAGGAGTGTGTCAAGGCTGTATATTGTCACCCTGCTTATTTAACTTATATGCAGAGTACATCACGAGAAACGCTGGGCTGGCTGGAATCAAGACTGCCGGGAGAAACACCAATAACCTCAGGTATGCAGATGACACCATCCTTATGGCAGAAAGTGAAGAAGAACTAAAGAGCCTTTTGATGAAAGTGAAAGTGGAGAGTGAAAAACTGGCTTAAAACTTAACATTCAGAAAACTAGGATCACGGCATCCAGTCCCATCACTTCATGGCAAATAGGTGGGAAAACAATGGAAACAGTGACAGACTATTTTTCTGGGCTCCAAAATCACTGCAGACGGTGACTGCAGCCATGAAATTAAAAGACACTTACTCCTTGGAAGAAAAGCTATGACCAACCTAGACAGCATATTAAAAAGCAGAGACTTTGCCAACAAAGGCCCGTCTAGTCAAAGCCATGATTTTTCCAGTAGTCATGTATGGATGTGAGAGTTGGACCATAAAGAAAGCTGAGCGCCAAAGAATTGATGCTTTTGAACTGTGGTGTTGGAGAAGATTCTTGAGGGTCTCTTGGACTGCAAGGAGATCCAACCAGTTAATCCTAAAGGAAATCGGTCCTGAATATTCATTGAAAGGACTGATGCTGAAGCTGAAGCTCCAATACTTTGGCCACCTGATGCGAATAACTGACTCATTAGAAAAGACCCTGATGCTGGAAAAGATTGAAGGCAGGAGGAGAAGGGGACGACAGAGGATGAGATGGTTGGCTGGCATCACTGACTCGGTGGACATGAGTTTGAGCAGGCTCTGGGAGTTGGTGATGGACAGGGAAGCCTGATGTGCTGCAGTCCATGGGGTCGCAAAGAGTTGGACACGAATGAGCGACTGAACTGAACTGATGGCCCCAGGTGCAGCTGAACAAACCCCACTGGTGCCCAGGCCTGAACTGAGACGTCTCAGGCTTCAGCCCTCCCTGAGGCCAGCCTGGTCTTCCGGAGCACAGGACGCAAAATAGAACGACCTGATGGTGAGCCGGAGGCGGCCCAGCCCCGGACCCTGCCGCCCAGCCTCCACCCCCGCCCCCTGCATGACCGCTGTCCAGATGCAGCAAGCATGTGCCCACCTCCGGGCCTCCGTCCACACTGTTCCTTCTGCCTGACGCTCTCCTCTTCCTGCGTCATCTCAGGTGGGACCACACTCGCGTCTCCCCCAGCATCTCGGCCCAGCCGGCCAAGGCTGCTCTTCCCAGGGGGTGGGAGGGGGTCCCAATCCTGGAGGGGAGACAGACAAGCAAGCAGCTGGGTGCTCGGAACCTTGTCAGGTGGCCCCTCCCCCAGGAAGCCTCCACCCTCCTGTCCCCACCTTCCTGGAAACAATCGATCACTTCCTCCTTTAAGCCAAGTTTTGGAGGGAGGGGCTGAAGCCCACACAATGCTCCATCCACTGCCACAGACCCTTCCTGAACCATCTTGATCCTCTCTCTGATCTGTCGCTTCTCCTGGGCTCCATGTGCTGCCTGGGTGCAGGCCACCATCCTCTGTCATCTGGACATGGACCACGACCTCCTCACGGCCTCCCATCCTCAGGGACAGACCACCCCGTGGCCAAGATGATCCTCTCAAATACAAAGCAGATCAACTCCCAACGCCAGGGCTCCCCTGTCTCCCACACCAACCTGCCCCTGCACAGACTGTGCTCCCCTCTTTCAGCCCCACCTTCCTGCAGCCCCCTGGCCTCGACACCCATTCTAAACCATCACTTTCCCTCTCCACACTGCTGCGCATGCTGTACCCACCACGGCACAGCCGTCTCCACCCCGCTAGGTCCTCCTGGCTAAGTCCTTTTCCGCCCCTGGGGCTCAGCTGCCTCCAAAAGCCCACGCTCGTGTTCCCAGGGAAGCTAGGCTGCAGTGAGCAGAAGGGCAGGCACTAGTTTGAGCCAGGATTGGTCTGCCTAACCCGCTGTGTGACCTTGGGTAGGTCACTGAGCCTCTCTGAATATAAACCCTCTTAGGAGTCTGAGCAGGAGATGAGGACCCACTTGAAAAATTTAGGACAGAGGGAATTCCATCCAGTCACAGGGGCAACGAGAAAGGTGAAGCAGCCCAGAGTGAGAGACCAGAAGCTGCCACCAGGCTCGGGTGGTGAGAGGAGGCAGGCCAGGATCAGGTCACTAGGCCAGGGAGGAGCCGTGGGACCGTCCACGGGAGCGGGAGCCGCTGCCAGGGATGCTGGGGGAAGGAGGATGCAGGGTGCACCCTCTCATCACCCTGCCCTTCGAACTTCTGCCGCCACTTGCCCCTGGGCTAAAGGCCACCAGACCAGAGCACACGGGCACCTGGGAGTGAGTTCCCTGCTGTCCACCACAGGAGAAGGGGGCCGAGTGGGTCCTTGAGCACAGCCCTTTCGCTGCCTGCCGAGCAGAGCTGATGGCAGGGTCACGGCTAGCAAGGCCAGGTTCCAGAAGCTCTGTAGGTGTTAGCTTCCTGTCTCTCTAAGAAGCCCCGGGCTTGTCAGGGCCCCTGGATTCCCCATCTAGGTTCCCACGGACTTAGGCGCTGTCCACGGTGCTGAGACTCCATGTTCAGAGGGTAACAAGCGGTGGGGAGACATAATGTTTTCTAGGGGGTTGTGGAGGAGACGGTCCTGGGAAGCTCCCTAAGGGGACAAAATCAGAAGCAGTACAAAAATAAAAATTAAAATGTTGAGGCAGGACAAGTTATCAAGGGAGGTATTCCAGCAGGGAAGACCAGCAAGTCACTGGGAGCCCTGTGGGTGTCAACTGAGTTCATAGGTCAGAAAGTTCTTGTGCCCCAAGGCACCCCATGTGGATGGGGGCTTTGGCTCTGATAAAAGACTGGCTCAAGACCCCCCCCACCATGCCAGCCCACAGCTTAGAGTCACAGGGCCCTGGACTTGGGTCCAGGACTGAGTCCTGGACTTAGGTCTTGTCCTAAGATAAGACCCAAGGTTTTCTTACTGGCCCCAACAGTCCCTTCAAATTCCTGAAGCAAAGTTCACGCCTAGGATTGAGGGCACAGGCTGGGTTTCTCTCCTCTGCCCTCTGCCTCAGCCACATCCATTAAAAATCGAGGCACCCGCCCTGTCCTGCCCTCTGGCACTAGGCACTGGGCCGCAGATGCCTCTCCGGCTCAGACCTGACCCCCGTGCCGCTATCCGGCAGCATCGGCCAAGTGATCAGAAGCGGAAGCGGGCAGGCTCCCTCCCTCGGGGCCTGATTCCCAAAGGTCCCCCTTTCTCTTTTTATTATTGTTCCCTATTTCTTCTCAAGTTCTAGGAGAGCTGGAATTTGAAACTGGGTCAGGAGTCAAAACTGAGAGCCTGGGCAAATGACATGTACAGACAACTTCCTAAAAAGAAAGAAAGAAACACAAATAACAACTCAACACATAGGAAAAGATACTCAATCTCACCCTCAAGCTTCACCAAACTACCATTTCCCACTAACAGGTTGCTAGTGGGCAGGCACAACTGTCCAAGCCCATGAAGGGGAATTTCTACTCTTACCAAATCTGCAAATGCATTTGCAATTCCACTTCTGCAGTTATCCTCAAGGCACACCTGCACACGTATGAAATGATGCTCATACAAAGTTATTCATTCGTGAGTTGCTTCTAATCCTTTCCTATCAGGAGTAGAACACGAATCAGTAGAGGATTCAGTGAATTCAGCTACATTCTCATGACGGAATACTATGACGATGTCCAAAAAAAAAAAAAAAGCGAAAAGAAAGGAGAGTTTACATACTGGTATGCCAAGGTCTTCAGGACTTACTGCTATGAGAGAGCAAGAGATGGAACAGTGATTGAGATGCTGCCTTTTATATAAGAAAGGGGGGATAATAATAGATATTTGTGTCTCCATCAGAAACATAAGACTTTAATAAAAAATTATTCCCTTTTTATTAGTAAGGACATGGGAAAACAGATGCAGATGGAATGAAAAGAATAGGCAGTGAGTTATTTCAATGAACACCTTTGTATCTTGACTTATAATCTGAATTATGTAAATGTAGTTCCTACTCCATCAAATAGCTGGTCAGAGCAGTTTTATTTATTTTTATGTGACCCTGGGTGAGTAACACGTTTCTGAAGGTGCTAGTACTTGCAATAAAACTGAGCCTCAGCCTCTCTGGAATTTCCTCATATGGATGAAACGTGAGAGTGTCTGAAAAGCAGTTACAGCACCAAACCACAGAGAGCACACACTCAGCAATAAGAGCTCAAGGAAGAAGGGGCTATTTTGGCCCAAATCCTTCATATAAAGCACAAAAATGTCTGAGTAAAACCTACATATTGATATATTTCTCACCCAGTCAACAAGCATGTGTTGGTTGCCAATGACACGTGCCGTCTGCCATTAAGAAGCTTAGCACGCGAGACAGTCGCTCCCACCCTTCGGCGTCTACAACCTTCTCCATATCTGAGATGGGAAAAGCTGAGGCTCGGAGAAGTCAAACCACCCGCCTAAGGAGGTCTCCGAGTCCACTGGCCCCGGTGACAACACAGAGGGGCGTCAGAGCGAGGAGGGAGCACGGGCCAGTGGGCTCCGAGCGGACCTCAGCGCGCATGGGGGTGTGCACGGGGGGAGCACGCTGCTGGAGGAAGACGCGGCGCCGGGCGGGTGGGAGCGCGAAGGGCACTGACAGCAGGGGGACCCACTTCCTGCGGGGGGAGCGGACAGGCGCGTGGTCCACGGTGACAATTTGACTCGAACCTTCCAGAAGCTTCCAACCCCTCAGAATGAAAGCCAGAACAATGCAGTCAGACTTCATCTTCAGCGGGGTTGCACTCACTGGCTGTGGTGTGGGAACTGGAGGGGACCAGCCGGGCAGGCGCAGGGTGAGGAGGGGGCCAGGCCAGCAGCAGCGACCTGTCCAGACTGTGGCCAGGGTGGCGGGAGGAGGGCCGGAGGCTGGGCCTCGTCTTGAATGAAGCCGAGGTTTCCAGTCCCAGGGACTAGAAGGAAGGAGGAGCCAACACGGGGGCAAGGAGGGGAGCTACTGGAGGAACTGGGTGGAGCAGTTTAAGAGGAAGGTGATTCACATACTCCCATTCTGCAGATAAGGAAACTGAGGCACAGAGAGGTGAGACTTGCCCTCTGCAGAACCAGAGCTCAGCACAAGTCCCCCCACCGGGCTGCTGCCTCGACACCCACGCCTGCCGGGTGCCCCCAAGGCATAGGCACAGCCTCTTTCCTTCATGGGGAAACCGAGGCTCAGGGGGCGATGGCCCAGCTCCCCAGGGCTTCCTTCGAGCTGAGGCCTGGGTCCCACCACCAAAGGAGGCTGAGCACCACCCAACCTGCTTCCCTGTTGCCATGACAATCTCCTTGAAATTCCTTGCTGCCCAATCCATGGTGGAACGGGCAGCCAGCATCTGTAGTGCCCTAGCTGGGGCTACCAGGAGCTCAGGATTGGACAGCGCTGGCCAGGCAGGTGGCGTTGCCCTGCCCCATGCCAGCCCAGGGCCAGCTGTGCTCCGAATCCTCGCCCCCCTCACTGCTCGGGCTCAGGAGGGCTGCAGAGCGGACCCACCTCCTGTGGTCCCAGCGGCCTCCCCTCCTCAGGCTGGGCCTGGGCCTCCGCAGTCCCTGGGCTGCTAAGTGCCACCACGGGCAGGGACGGGCTAGTGGGGAGGCCGTGGTCCCGCCACCCTGCCCAGGGCTCAGTGAGCGAAGGCACGAGGACGACTCAGAGAGCAAAGGTGCAGGGGTGGCGGAGTGAGACAGACACGTGGTCAGAGGTGGCCCTCCCATCCCCCTGCCGCGCGAGGCACCACAGCGCCTGCTGTGTGGGCATGTCCAGGGGATGCGGGCCTGTCTTCTAGGGACACCTCGCAGGTGGTCCCTGCAGAGCCGGGCTCCTTCCCCCTCCAGCCCCTAACAGCCTCCTTCTTGTGAAATGGGATGAGGAGGCGCAAGGCGGAATGGTGGTGAGGAACACTATCCCATGATCGACTCCAGAACAGCTGAGGCAGGATGACCCCAGCCCGCTGTCCCCAGACCAGCATTTCAGCTTCAACGTGCACAGTACCCTGGGGCTCTCGCCAGAAGGCAGCCTGAGGGGACACGCCTCCACATTCGAGCAGCAAAGACCTGCAGAGTCAACCACCCAGACAGAAGATCAGCAGGACACAGAGAGCATGTGATGGAGAACATGACGGAGCAGTGGGCAGAGGATGAGGACCTTGGCTCCCTCACCAGGGATTGAACCCAGGCCCTTGGTAGCGAAAGTGCTGAGTCCTAACCACCAGAATGCCCAGGAGAACTCCCAGACTCCCAGAAGGGCTGGCTGAGACTTCCCTGTCCCCCGGATGCCAGGTGAGGCTGGCGCTGCTGGCCCCAGATGGCCCTGAGCCAGCCGAGGGGGAGGATTTCACTCCACCTACCTCGCCGGAGCTCAGCTCCTTGAAGCACATGTTCTACTCCATCAGCACTGCACCTGGGCTGCACTAAGCATTCACAGCCCAAAACTGAATCCTGCAAGGGAAGAATGGAGACCCATCTGGGATCTGATCCTGGCCACTGGCCGTGCGTTACGTGACAGCCAGGCATCCCCAGTCTAAAGCAGAGGAAACTGGAAGCAAATAACAGTAACTAATAGAGACACAAGTGCAAATCCTGCTTTACCAAGTACTGGCTGGTGACCAGAGGCAAGTTCCTCATAGTCCCAAGCTTTGATGCCCCTACCTGTATAATGGAAATCAGTTCAGATTAGTTAAGTCGCTCAATCGTGTCCAACTCTTTGAGACCCCATGGACTGCAGCATGCCAGGCCTCCCTGTCCATCACCAACTCCTGGAGTTTACTCAAACTCATGTCCATTGAGTAGATGATGATATCCAACCATCTCATCCCTTTCTCCCATCTTCAATCTTTCCCAGCATCAAGGTCTTTTCAAATGAGTCAGCTCTTCACATCCGGTAGCCAAAGTGTTGGAGTTTCAGCTTCAACATCAGCCCTTCCAATGAATATTCAGGACTGGTTTCCTTTATGATTGACTGGTTGGATCTCCTTGCAGTCCAAGGGACTCTCAAGAGTCTTCTCCAACACCGTAGTTCAAAAGCATCAATTGGTGCTCAGCTTTCTTTATAGTCTAACTCTCACATACATACATGACTACTGGAAAAACCATAGCCTTGACTAGATGGACCTTTGTTGGCAAGGAAACATCTTTGCTTTTTAATATGCTGTCTAGGTTGGTCATAACTTTTCTCCCAAGGAGTAACCATCTTTTAATTTCATGGCTACAGTCACCATCTGCAGTGATTTTGGAGCCCCCTGAAAAGAAAGTGCTCCCCACCCCACCTCTATCCACAGCATCCCTATGGCTGCATCGGAGGCTGGCGCACCACCCACTCGCCCAGCACCTGAGAGCTCCATGGGAAAACAAGGCCTGGTGGGGCCTGCGTGTCAGACATGACACGGCCAAGGCCACTCAGCCCCAGAGGCACCCGTGGGGGCAGGGGTCAGGACCAGGCCCACATTCCATACGCAGCTCCATGACATGAGAGAGCCCAGAGCACAGGGCCTGGCAGATGATGGTGTCCAGGCTGCTGATGCAGAGACCAAGGGCTTTTAGACACAAGGCACCTACAATATAGACAGAGAAACGTCCCCTAACGGAACACCAACAACACCTTAAAACATTTCTACGTGACCCATGCACACCGGCCATGGGTCACAGTTTATGAAAGGCCTCCAGCGGGTCAGGCACTTAAAACCTCTGCTCCAGAGGGACTCAGGAAGGCCTCGCCACATCTCTCATCCCCCCATTTCAGGCGAGGAGACCCGGCCAGCATCGGGTCGTGCGGCGGCTCACCAGGACCTGGCCCTCCACCCTACAGGCCCTCCACCCTACAGGCCCTCTGCCTACAGGGTGCAGGCAGAGGCCAGATTTGGGGAGCATGACGGAGGTTCCCAGGAGGGCCACGTGGCGTCCCGTGTGGGACACATGTCCTCTGTCTGAATTCCTGCCAGGACCCCTGAGGCCAGGGTCCCCGTACACCCCCTCGCCTCCACCCACAACTTGGAAATGCTAAGGCCTCCAAGGCGAAGGGGCTGGTCCAACCGTCTGTGCTGAGAGCTCAGAGCTGCCTGACTCCACAGTCGAGGCCGGGACCACGGAGAGAGCCTGCTCCCTTCAGGACCATGGACAGAGCCTGCTCCTGTCAGATGCCGCCCCTAGAGCGTGTCCACTGACTTTGAATAAATAGTATACGTGTAACTGCTGGAGCAGGAAACAAGAGACTCATTCCAGCGTTCTCACCCGGAAAATTCCATGGCTGGATTCACTGTGCTGTACTGCAGAACCTAACACAACACTCTCACAATACTCTAATAAAAATTAATTTTAAAAAATAGCAATAGTCACTATGCCACCGAGGCATACTCTGGGGCAACCCACCCTGGGTCCCAACAGTAGCAACAATAAAATATTTTTTAACAAGAGAAACAAAAAATACATGACCAGAGGTCCCATCTTTAGGGGGTCTTCCCAGTTCTGCTGGGGTCTCCAGGGCATCCAGAGGCGAGGGAGGCGGGGCATTACAAGAGACCCACAGACCATGGAGGTGGACAGAGAATTGATTTCATGGCTGTGATCCTCATATTTTTCTGGTCACGGAAAAGAAATGAAGAGAGAGAAGAGGTGAGAGGGGCGGGGAGAGGAGGGAGGAGGTGGGGGGGGAGGGAGGGAGGACCAGCAGCTCGGGCGACATTGCACCTACCACCGAGTGGACCTAACCTCGGATTCCCCCAGGAGGGGGCCGGGGGGCATGCAAATGGGCTCTGGGCCCAAGGACAGGCCCACGTGGAGGGGCGGGATCACACAGAGGGCTGCCCAGCCGCAGGCGGGGAGCCAGAGGGAACGCGGGGGCCACAGGGCCTGCAGCCTGCAGCACACCACCCTCGACTCCCTCCCTCTGGGAACCGCCCGGCTAACGACGCCCAGCCCACCAATAAGGAGGGCTGTGCAGAGACCCCAGAACCACACACCCCTCAGGCTTCTGACAGCTCTGACCCCCCACGCAGGAACCATTATTTTAGTCATTACACCAACTGCTCATCTGAAGCCCTCTCTACTGTCCTCCCAGAATGGCCTGTAGGAGCCCCAGGGGGCCCTGAAGGTGGCAGGGGTGGGCACTGGTGCCCCCCGCCTTGTTCACACCCACCCCTTGGTCATCACTACGAAATGCTGTCCCTTTGTGAAATCAGTCCCAGACACCACGGGGTGTAGAGGGTGAAGTGATTCACCCCAGGGAGGTTCTGCTGAAATGTGTGACTCTCCTGTACCCTCGCCCTGCCCTGAGGTGGACAGATGCCACCTGGCCCGAGGCAGCATTTCCACCTTTCCTTAGAAAGGCCAGCACCCAATACCGTGAGTGACCCGGCACCATGAGACTTCACCCGCAGGAAGACCCAGCGAGGGGAACTCAGCTACCCCCACTGTAGAGATGAGAGGACTGAGGCTCTCTATTATGCGCATAAATGCCATGTAAGTAGAGAAGGTTTGGCAACCCCAAGGAAGTTAGGGGGCATCCCCCACAGAGCATGAGCTGCTGTCCACGCCTGCCAAAAGGGGCCCCCCAACACGGGCTCCACCTTCACAGCCCGGCAGCTCTGGTGAGGACGGCGCAGATAATGACACCGCAGTTGGACTCACAGGACTGCACCCAAGAGCAACAGCAGACGGGCGGACAGAGGCCTGTGCGCACCATACTCATCGTGGCGCCCCTCACAGCCACGGGACTGGGGAGGGCAGAATCTCTAGCACAGGGGCAGTTCATCACGGCTTATGAAGAGCCCGCTGCACAGACGGGCCCTTACAGCAGGCCTGGAGACATCCACTGCTCTGCTTCTGTTCCTGAAAGGCTCTGGATACGCTAAATGGCAAACGCCAAAGGTCCAGGCGAGTAAGCATGGTGCATGCATGCTAAATCACTTCAGTCGTGTCTGACTCTTTGCCACGCCATGGACTGTAGCCCACCAGGCTCCTCTGTCCACGGGATTCTCCAGGCAAGGATACTGCAGTGGGTTGTCATGCCCTCCTCCAGGGGATCTTCCCAACCCAGGGATCAAACCCACGGCTCTTATGCCTCCTGCATTGGCAGGTGGGTTCTTTAGGACTAGAGCCCCCTGGGAAGCCCAAGTAAGTGTAGTACGATCCTGCTTTCTTACAAAGTAAATAAAAATAAGAATAAGAACAGGAAACGGATGCCAGCTGCATCTGTACTTGAAAAGTGTGGATCAATGCACTAAAAGTGCCAGATTCAGTGGGGAAGAAATCAGATCCTTTTCCTCACCTGTACTTTCTAACTTTATTTACAATGACCATGTATGGCTGACCTGATTATAATGGTTTTATTTATTTATTATTTTGGCTGTGCACCACATTGCATGTGGGATCCTAGTTTCCTGACCTGAGATCGAACCCTCGCCCCCTGCAGTGGAAGCATAGAGCCTTAGCCACTGGAACATCAGGGAAGTCCCCCCAGTGTTTTATTTTTCCCACTTAGAGACACTGTGATGGGACACATCTGGCAGCCTGACCTCCCACCTCGAGTCTTTCCAGCTGCAGGATCAGGTGACAGCAACGGGGACACCCCCGTCGCCCCCATCACCAGGCAGAGGCTCTGTGGCCACATCAGCTTGACCACTGCCCCCACCCAGCCTCGCGGAGTGGGAGCGGAGTGTCCCCTGCCATCCCCTGCTTCCTGCCTGGATCCACGTCTGCCTCAATCATTGCATCAGTGAGAGAATATCCAGCAAGAGCAGCAGCTGGCCTGTGCGGGCACAGGAGGGTCATCTGGCAGCTGCTCCTGGAGCCAGAGGCAGCAAGGAGAACCCACACCCAGGCTCCGGGCAGCCTGACCCCGAAAATGGGCTCTCCATGGGCGGCTCTGCCCTCCCAGGGTCACACTCACGGACCCCCTCTGGCCGCCGTCTTCGCTCCTCCACTCTGCGGCACGGCGTCAGGACCCTGAAGCCTGCCCCCGGGGAGGGGACAGATACCACCAGAAGCTTCCCCAAGCAGGAGGCCTGGCACGCTTCAAGCCCCCTCCCCGAGGCCACTCACTCACATTGACTCTCTTATTCACATTTCTTTATTCACGGCTCCCTTGTGCCAGGCACACCATGGGGATGGCGGGAGCAGCACGGCCCGTCTCTCCCCATGGGGTCTGCAGCCCAGTGAGAGGGGCAGATGTTAAATGTAGAGACTCTCAGCTCGCAGTCCAAGCCCCAGTGAACGCCGTGCAGGGGAGGCGGGTGGCCACTGGGAGCCAAGGGCGTGGTCACACCCCTCATCAGGCCAGGGAACAGCAGGAGAGCTGCAGACAGCAGTCACTCATCAGGGTTCCTGTCAAGGCTCCGTCGTCCCTCACCCCCAGACTCTCATCCGAGTCCTGGGGGTGGCCTCTCCTGGGTTCAACATCTGTCCCCCAGGGCATAGCCCCGCCCACTGATGACCTGGCTGGCCAGAGGTGGTGGGGGGAGACACCCCATCACACCGTCTGCAGGGGGTCCTCACAGGGCCCCACCCCCCACCGTTACCAACTGCTCAGACTGTGCTCTGGGCAGGGCTACAGCCAGAAACAAACCCCGCCCAGCCCTGCTGGCCAGTCAAAACCCACTCACTTGGGAAAAACGTAGGGAAACCAACAGCCAACACGAGGCAGCATTCAAAATCACGCTACGACATGGTCTCAAAATAGATCCCAATACACAGTTCCCATGGCAACGGCCTCACGCCCGAGGGCCGCCTCCCAGGGAGTGCGGACATGGGGCAGGTGGGCCCAGGCTCCCTGGGACTTGGCCCACCTCGCGGGCAGGGGGCCCGGCCCCCTTTGCAGCCCCGTGTCTTCTCCAGAGACACGGTGGGCTAGGACCTCAAGGGCTCCAGGAACACCCTAGAACGTGCAGACCGGGCCGGGCCATGGGAGAAGCTGGCCCAGCCTGCAGGACCGCCACAGCTCCTCCCTCACCCGTCTCCCCAGCGTCACCTTCCCCAAGGCCAGGTGCCAGGCCCACAAGGTGGATGAGGCCAGGCAGCGTCCAGCCCAGGGGGAGACGAGACAAAGCAGAAGTAAGGAGCCATGGGTCCATCCGCACACCACCAACAGAGCCCCTGCCCCACCCTGCGCAGAACGGGGTGCAGACCCAGAGAGTGGCAGAGAGAGCCCTGGGTCCTTGGCTTCAAGACCTCATCTGCCCAGGGGCCAAGCCAACACTCAGCAAGGGCTCAAAGGCCCTGCCTGAGAGCCCGCAGGGGATCAGCAGTGGTTTTGAGCTGGGTAGGGAGAAAGGGCGACTCTTAAAGGGCACAGGGTTTCTTTTGGGAAGACAAATGGCTCCAAAAGTTGCACAATCTGTGAATGTGCTACATGGAATTGTACACCTAAATGAGGAGCTAATACAGTCTAAGAGGGCTTCCCTGGTAGCTCAGTGGTAAAGAATCCACCTGCCAATGCAGGAGACATAAGAGATGTGGGTTCGATCCCTGGGTTGGGAAGATCCCCTGGACTCTTTGGTCCATGGGGTTGCAAAGAGTCAGACACAACTTGGTAACTAAACAACAATATGGGCTAAGGCTTGTATCTCAATAAAGTTGCTATGAAGAAGAAAGAAAACCCCGCAGGGCCTGTGCCAGGAATCAGGAGGGGCCACTGTGGCAGCACCTGGCTGGTGCCAGGGGAGCAGCAGGAACCCTGAGCTCCCACCAACCCCCTGGACAGTCCATGTCTCACTTGACAGCCCTGAGAAGCTGACCTGGTAAACGCCAGCAGCCCATTTTACAGCTGGGGATAGAGCTTCAAGAGCTCACAAGAGCCACACAGCTGGCAAACACAGGCTGGAGAGACAAGCTGTGTACAGAAGCGGGACTCTAGCTGTGCACATTCAAGACGGTGGGTTAAACACCTTTGCAGGTTGTGCAAACGCTGCCCCAGAGACGGCCCCGTCTCCCCCCTTCCTTCTCAGGGTCCCATGGGGAGAAGACAGCCCTTCCCAGCCTTAGGCTGAGCACGCAGCCCACCCACTGCCCCCGCACTTCCTCTGGGGCCAGACCCCACTGCTCCAGCCTGCGGCGGCTCAGCACTCCTGCCAGTTCATCTGCCTGGACCATCCTTCCAGCCCTAGGCCACTGCAGACACCAGGAAGACACAACCCCAAGCTTGTCTCCCACGGCCCATTTGGGGTGTTCGGCACTGAACGTTTGTGTCTCCCCAGAGTCTATATGCAGGTCAGGAAGCAACAGTTAGAACTGGACACGGAACAACAGACTGTTTGCAAATAGGAAAAGGAGTATGTCAAGGCTATATATTGTCACCCTGCTTATTTAACTTATATGCAGAGCACATCATGAGAAACACTGGGCTGGATGAAGCACAAGTTGGAATCAAGATTGCTGGGAGAAACATCGATAACCTCAGATATGCAGATGACACTACCCTTATGGAAGAAAGCAAAGAAGAACTAAAGAGCCTCTTGATGAAAGTGAAAGAAGAGAGTGAAAAAGTTGGCTTAAAGCTCAATATTCAAAAAGCAAAGATCATGGCATCCGGTCCCATCACTTCATGGCAAATAGTTGGGGAAACAGTGGAAACAGTGTCAGACTTTATTTTTTGGGGCTCCAAAATCACTGCAGATGGTGACTGCAGCCATGAAATTAAGACACTTACTCCTTAGAAGAAAAGTTATGACCAACCTAGATAGCATATTAAAAAGCAGAGACATTACTTTGCCAACAAAGGTCCATCGAGTCAAGGCTATGGTTTTTCCAGTAGTCATGTATGGATGTGAGAGTTGGACTATAAAGAAAGCTGAGAGCCGAAGAATTGATGCTTTTGAACTCTGGTGTTGGAGAAGACTCTTGAGAGTCCCTTGGACTGCAAGGAGATCCAACCAGTCAATCGTAAAGGAAATCAGTCCTGAATATTCATTGGAAGGGCTGATGTTGAAGCTGAAACTTCCAATACTTTGGCCACCTGATGTGAAGCTGACCCATTGGAAAAGGCCCTGATGCTGGGAAAGATTGAAGGCAGGAGGAGAAGGGGACGACAGAGAATGAGATGGTTGGATGGCATCACTGACTTGATGGAGATGAGTTTGGGTAAACTCCGGGAGTTGGTGATGACAGGGAGGCCTGGCGTGCTGCGGTACATGGGGTTGCAAAGAGTCAGACGTGACTGAGTGACTTAACTGAACTGAAAGTCCATATGTTGACACCCTGACACCCAGTGCGATGGTACTGGAGATGGGGCGTTTGGGAGGTGACTGGTTACAGATGAGGTCATGAGAGTGGGGTCCCATGATGGGATTCATGACCTCACAGGAAGAGGAAGGGGCCAGAGTGCTCTCTCTACGACACAATGATATGTGAGAAGGCGGCCGTCTGCAAACCAGGAAAAGGGTCCTCATGCGATCATTCTGGAGCCCTGATCTCAGGCTTTGCAGCCTCCAGGGCTGTGAGAAATAAACTTCTGTTGTTTAAGCCACCCGGCTTGCAGGATTTTGTTATGGTCACTGAGCTGACCAAGACAGGGTGCCAGAGTCAGGCGGACAGACAACAGTGTCCCGAGAACCTTCTGTCTGCGAGGCAGGGGACCCAGCACCCCCATTCCACACATGGGGAGTCTGGGGCTCTCTCTCACACAAGGCTCACTGCTGTGGAGCAGGGAGTCTGGAATCGAAGCCAGGACCTCCGGGCCTCGCACTGAGCTCTGCCTGTCACACCTGTGCCTCCTCCACCAGGGAGGCCAGACAGCTTCCCTCCCCTGCTCGGCCTGGGGCCCTGCTCCTTCGCTGACGTGCTGATGGGGAATGATGGTGCTGTGATGGGGCCCATGCTGCCAGGGTCAGAAAGGCTCAGGCACTGGTGGCCCTGAGGCCAAGCGAGGACCAGGGGTTCAGCACAGGCTGTGCACAGTGAGTGACACCCTGAGAACCACACCCAAGGGCCCCATCCCCGGCGCATCGACCCCAGGGCCTTCCCCACACTGGGTCCCCCAGGCACTCCTGGCTCGGCTGACACGGACATAAACAGCACTGGCCGTGGACTGAGACACGCTGGGATTCAAATCCTGGCTGCACACTATTTGGCTGAGCAAGCTACAGGAAAATTACTCATCTCCCAGGGCCGTGCTTGTCCACCAGCCCCAAAGGGAGCAGAGGCGGAAGGACCGATGGAGGTAGTAACGTCCGCAGCGGGGCTGCTCGGGGCACCTGCAGTGCCTCAACTGGGAAGGACACCCAGACCCTTAGGGAGGGGGAAGGGGCGAGGAGGACACAGGGGAGACCTCCCACGACCCCTGTATACCCTTCCATACACCCGGTGCCCTGGGGTTCTCGTCTCCCCCCATGTGCTGGACTCTCCCAGCCCTCACCCCAGCTGCACCCCCCACCTGGAGGGCCCATCTTCCCTCCCCACTCCCAGCCATCCTCCATGGCCCAGGCCAGCCTCAGCTTCTCCCAGAAGCCTCTCAGGACGGACCCCACTGGTTATGGCAAACCTCACAAGCCTCCTCCTGGACACACAGCTGGACTACATCTCCCAGATTTCTTTGCAGGCAGGCAGGATCACATGACTGCTGCTGGTCAATGGGTGTTGGTGGGTGTGAAACAGAGCAGGGCTGTCTCTGCACACAACTCCAGGTTCTCTTTCCCCACTGGCCAGAGGAATGGAGAAGACTCCAAGGACCTAGGAGAAGGCAGAGCCACAACATGGAAGGAGCCCAGGGCCCGGAGTGACCTAGCAGAGCAGAGTCTGTAACCTGCATTAATGTGAGCGCAAACCAGAAAGATGGTTCTGATGAACCCATCTGCAACGCAGCAATGGAGACACAGAGAGAAGAGACTTGTGGACACAGTGGGGGAAGGAGAGGGTGGGATGAATGGAGAGAGCACCATGAAAACATACACTTCACCGCTTGTAGGATAGATGGCCACTGGGAATTTGCTGCATGACTCGGGGAGCTCGAACTGGTGCTCTGTGACAACCGAGAGGGGTGGGAGGTGGGAGGAGGGCCAAGAGGGAGGGGACACGTGTACCCCTATGGCTGATGCGTGCTGATGTATGGCAGAAATGGACACACACCATCGTAAAGCAATTAGCCTCCAATTAAAAATAAATGCATTTAAAATAAATAAAAATAAAGCATTTCATAAAAAATAAACTTGCATTGTGCTAAGCCACTGGGATGTGGAGGTGTTTGTTACGCTGATGGAGACACAGCCCCGACTCCTCTGCAACAAGAAAGATCCTCGAGCCCCTCGTGGCCCCTGGTCCTCTGTACCACCATCAGCCAGGTCCTCGTCTGTCTGCTGCCCTGGCCTGTGAGCTGTCTGAGGACCAAGTGACACCTGTCACACGCTTCTGCTCCCCTAGGTGGGGCTGGTGCAGAGTGTGCACTCGTGAATCTTGCCTGAAGAAGACCCCAGAGTTCCTACCACTAGGACACCTGGAGAATGAGAAGTCTGTCCCCAGAGGGCCTTCCAGCCTTAGCTTGTGTCTGATTCTCAGAGAGTGATGACAGGGCTGATGTGGGATCAGCCCCACATCAGGCACCATCCTAAGCTCTTCCCAAGTACACACTCAATCTACCCTTCCCCGATACAAGGCACAAAAGAGCTGAACTGCTTGTCCACGGCCCATGGCAGGGGAGCTGCAAAAGCAGGATGGAAGCCAAGCCATGGGGCCCCAGAATGCACCTGCTTCCCCCAGAGGCAGGTCAGCATCGTGCCTATCCCCTCTCCATCCCCACCTCCTGCTGAGGATGTCACAGTCTGGCCTGAGGGTCTATCATCCCCCAGGGCTGCCGTCAGGAGCTGCTCACTCCCAGCTCTTGTGCTAAGATGGTTCAGTCATGTCCAACTGTTTGCTCCTCCATGGACTGCAGTCCGCCAGGCTCCTCCCTCCACGGGATTCTCCAGGCAAGAATACTGGAGTGGGTTGCCATTTCCTCCTCCAGGGGATCTTCCCGACCCAGGGATCGAACCCATGTCTCCTGCATTGGCAGGAGGGTTCTTTACCACTAGCACCACCTGGGAAGCTGCTCACCCTCAGCTGGGCTGAGTGTAAACTGCAGGCACTCAGAACAAAGGAATCAAGTGGGACAGACACTGCCCCCCAGCTGAGCGGACGTGAGGCATCAGAGAAGGTTGCTGGCCCCCGAGACTGAGCCTGCCCGCCCCAGGAGCCCACTTGGGATTGGGAAAGAGGAATGCATCCCAGGGGCCCACAGACCAAAGGGGACCTAGAGGACGCTGCCCTCTGCACACAAGGTGCCTCAGATGCCACCACCCCTCGGGAGGTGGGTGCTCATGTCACTAGCGGCTCTCACCAGCTGGGAGATGGCCACGCCCTTGCTCACCACCCTATACTCCCCACGGTCCATCGCTCTCAGCCACCAACTCAAGGTTGACCCTGGGCACAGCGGGTCCTGCAGCAGCCGCGCCTGTGCTGGGCATCAGACGCGTTCACCACCACCTCTGGGTGTGCGAACCAGATGGGGAAACCGAGGCCAAGACACCGAGTCACGCCGGGAAGGAGGGGCTGCGCAGGCTCCCGAGCAGGTCGGCCTCACCCCCCTCCCCGTGGCTCTGTCCACAACGCTGGCCCTGCAGGCCAGTCTGACCCCAAAGGCCAAGAGGCGTTCCTCACCCCGCCTGCCTGGTTTGTTTAAGCCCCAAGAGGCAGCCCGGGGCCAAGCGAGGGCGAAATTCTTCTAGAGGCGGAGCACTAGTCACGGGCGAAAGTGGCTCGTGGCCCTTGACGAGAAGAGAAACAAGCGGACGCGCGCACGGCCAGCATGGTAACGGGCAGCCCAGCCCGACGGCTCAGCTGTCCCACTGCTTGGCTTGGAGCTCCAGACCCACGCACCCCGCCTTCTTCCCCAGGCTCTGCAAGACCCCAAGAACCCCAGGAAGCTTTGGGATCAGGATTCCACCAAGTGTGGATACCCCTCTTTCAGATGGATGGACTCCACAGGGTCGTGGCGAGGACTCTCCTGGGAGGTGGGCCTCTTGGGCCCCACGCCCCTCAGATTCGGGATCTGAACCCACCTGCCCTCTGTGGGCTATGAGTCCCAAAGTCTCTGTCCCCCTGGGACCACCGCCCCGTGTTCACCCAGGCTTCCGGGACACCCCGCTCCACGTCACTTCAAAGCGCATCTGGATCTCAGTCGGCACCAGCTCAGCCCTTCCTCAGGGGCCTCCAGCTCTGCAGGGGTGAGGCTCCAAGGAGCTGGGCCCTCACGCTTCTAGGATGTCCCCTGGGTCCCCAAGGGCCTCTGGGCCCACTCCTGAGAAGGTCCCTGGTCCATTGCACGGCCACTTGTAACATCCACAGACACTCTCCCCTTTGGGAGTCGGGCCTGCTGGCTTGGGGGCACTGTGGCCAGGCTGAGGGCCATCACGGGGCCCTTTGGGGCTTATGGGCTCCGACGTGGACCCAAGGCCTTGCTGTAAGACTCAGCAATGAAGGGCCTCTCCCTGGGCGTTAAGTGGGCAAGAAAGCTGCAACCCTCCTCGCCAGGTGTGGCTCCACGTTATACCCACATAGCGGCAGAAACACAGCGGCTGCTGCAGAGACCCAGCCTACACTGACCCGAAAGACCACCCCCGAGGCCCTTGCAGGTTTGTGTTTTTTTAAGCCCATTTCAGAATAGGAAGCATTCAATTCGGGGCCTGAACCTTGTATGGCCACTCCATACTGTTCCCCCTTTTTCTTTATTGAGAGAACCCCAGTTAGACGTGGAACTGCCACGGGCCCAGCTAGAAACACCAGGTGTGGGCACAGGCCCCCGATCTGCCAGTGATGGCTGGAGTGGGCATTGAGCAGTGCTCTGGGAGGGCCGTGTCCCCAGTACACAGGTGCGGCCCCTGGGCACCAGACTTTGCTCCTCCCCTTCTTCCCGCGAGGAGGCAGGATGAGGGATGACAAATAAAAGCTGCTTGGTAAGACGGGGGCGCAGGGGCCGGAAGGGGCTGGGTCCTCAGCGACTTCCCCAAGGAGCGGTACCTGCCTGGTCTCAGTCGGTTCAGTTCAGTCCAGTCGCTCAGTCGTGTCCGACTCTTTGCGACCCGATGGACTGCAAGCATGCCAGGCCTCCCTGTCCATCACCAACTCCTGGAGCTTACTCAAACTCATGTCCATCAAGTCAGTGATGCCATCCAAACATCTCATCCTCTGCCTGACCTGCAGACACCCAAACTACCTGTTCTAGGGAAAATCCTGAACTGGTTAAGTTATAGCGTTCAGACTTTTACAAGACACTCAAGAAGGGAGCACAGTCCCCTCGGACACAGGTAGAGGTCATTCCACCCAGCACCTCTGGGTGTGCACGTCCCTGGATAAAACTGAGGGACTGTTAGCAGGAACCAGCCAAGGTCACCAAGGGCTTACACGTGCCAGCATTTTCTCTGTCGGTCCTCACACCAGCAGTCCCATTTTACTGATGTGAAAACCACTCAGAGCCATTGCTGAGCTCACACTAGCTCACACAGCCTGTGAGGGCACAGGTCAGGATTTGAACCCAGGCCTTTTTAGAGACACCCAGGTTCCTCTTTCACAGAAGAGAGACTGAAGGCAGATGGGGGAAGCGGCTCCACATGGGCGGCAGAGCGGGACTCCAGGAGGATGCCTGCCTTGCTAACTCGTTAAACACTGAGCTAGGATGTACGGGCAAGAATGAAGCTAGGATAGCGCCCACAGCACGCCACCCCCCCACCTCCACTCCCGCCCTGGAGTCCGCAGTCCACCTGAAGCTGGGGGCTCGTTCCAGCCACGCCTGGAGCCGCGTCACAGCTGTTACTCTCCGAGTGATGACCCCCCCGGGGGCGAGCCTGGGCCGCAGCTCCCGGGTCCTGTGCCCCGAGCCACCTGCTCCCACTCCACGCCTGCGGGGACTTGGGGCCTCACACCCGAGGCCAGCAGGCATTGGCAGCACTTCTTCCGGCTGGCACAGACTCTGCCCAGGGCCAGCCAAGTGTGGGCGCCTGGCCTGGCCTTGGCCAGCAGTGGCAGAGGTGGAGGGACCATTAAGTCCCAGGGCCCGATCCTGCGGGGGTGTCACGGGGGCAGGGCAGGCCCTGGCGTCAGGAAGAGGCCTTCCCCAGGGCAGCCAAGGTGCACCCTTCACCTACCGCCCTAGCCTCCTGCTTCGATGGCCCCAGAAATCAGAGGAGGGCTTCATCCGTGTGTGCAGGGGGCTGTAGTTGGAGGTGGACAGTCCCAGGGCTGTGCGAGGGGCAGAAGGGGGGATCCTTCCCATGAAGGACGCTGCCCTCCTGGACTCTGACATCTCACAGGTTACGGGAGGTGTTAAGGAAGCCAAACACTGTAAACAGTGGAGCCAGGATTTGAGCCCCACTGGTCACATTCTCTAATTCCAGAGCTCAGCCACCTCCCTCCAACTCTTCCAGGCCCCACCCACCCAGCCTGGAGTGCATGCTCCAGCCTTGCCCCAGCCTTCTTTCAACCCCTTTCCTGCCACAGGGCCTTTGCACATGCCGCACTCCTCCTTCATCCCTGGGACGTGCCTTGTCCCTACATCATGTCTCAGTTTGAGTGCTGCTTCTGGCAGATGCTGCCCCTGGCCACCTCATCGGGGTCTGGCCCACACTGCCTGCTCTCATGGCACCCACATGCCCTTTACAGCATTTGCCATGACTGGGAGCTTCAGACTTGCATTTACTCATTTAATAACTATCTTCCCGAACAGACTTGTGGCATTTGGGTCTGTTTCGGTCAGTTCAGCATGTCACCATCACCACATCCAGCATCCATCCATTATGGACCACAAGCCACATTCCAGGCCAAGTGCTGTATCCACCTTCTCTCACTTAATCCTCACAAAACCTCTCAGAAGCAGCTACTTATCTACCCATTTTACATATAAAAACACTGAGGTGTTCAAGAGGCAGGCCAGGACGTGCACCCATGGGGATGAACCCACAGCAGCTCTAACCACGGGGCAGGGCTCCTCTCACTAACAAGCTGCTCCACGCATGCATGTTGAATGAACAACCAACAGAACAGCCTAAAAAGTTATCGGGCAGAAAAAACTGGCTTAAAACTCAACATTCAAAAAACTAAGACCATGGCATCTGGTCCCATCACTTCAAGGCAAATAGATGGACAAAAACTGGAAACAGTGACAGATTTTATTTTCCTGGGATCCAAAATCACTGTGACTGCAGCCACAAAATTAAAAGACACTCCCTGGAAGAAAAGCTATGACAAACCTAGACAACGTATTAAAAAGCAGAGACATCACTTTGCCGACAAAGATCCATATAGTCAAAGCTATGCTTTTTCCAGTAGTCAGGTACAAATGTGAGAGCTGGACCATAAAGAAGGCTGAGTGCCAAAGAATTTATGTTTCTGAATTGTAGCACTGGATAAGACTCTTACAAGTCCCTTAGACAGCAAGGAGATCCAACCAGTCCATCCTAAAGGACATCAGTTCTGAATATTCATTGGAAGGACTGATGCTGAAGCTGAAGCTTCAATACTCTGGCCACCTGATGCAAAGAGCTGACTCACTGGAAAAGCCCCTGATGCTGGGAAAGACTGAGGGCAGGAGGAGAAGGGGGTGACAGAGGATGAGATGGTCGGATGGCATCACCGACTCAATGGACATGAATTCGAGCAAACTCTAGGAGACAGTAAAGGACAGAGAAGCCTGGTGTGCTGCAGTCTAAGGGGTCGCAAAGAATCCAACTGAGCAACGGAACAGCAGAGGACCAGCCTGAGCAAAGGTGGGAGGCAGGAGGCACGGCCCACAGTGCAAAGGAGAGAGGATACTGGCAGAGATGGGAGGAGTCATGAGGGGAGGTCCACTTACCTCACAAGTTTGGACTTGACCCAGCAGACTTCCCAGGGCCCCCGAGGGCTTGGGGGTCTGGGATAAAGACTGCAGGCTTGTCCTGCAGGGTGGGGAACCTCACCCCACATCACAGGGAACAGCGGGTTGACTGCTCCCTTTGCTGGAAGGTACTAAAGTTCCAGAGGCTTCCCTGGTGAGGCCAGTGGTAGGTCAATCCTACATCATGGGATGGGGCACTGGCCACCTGCAGTGGACGCCTGGACCCAGCACCCCACTTAGAGAGGTCGGGGCATGGACCAGCACAGAGAGCGATGCTACAAAGGATTTTTATTTACCTGACCAGTAGCCTGCGTGGCCCACAGTCAGAACTGCACTTGGGGCAGCGGAGCAAGTGGCCTGGAAGAGAGGCGCGGCCCCGGTGGGCGATGGAAGGCCCCCTTCCTTCCTAGGCCTGCCCCTACCAAAGCTCCTACCCAAGGGAACCAAACCAGGCCCTCAGGCACCCTGGCATCTGCAGGAAAAACAGTAGGGCCCTCAGAGCGAGCCCGGTGGCCAAGCGGTGCAGGGAGAAGCCCACTCTCACCGCAAGGGGGGCTGCCCCCACAGCTACACTGCCCACCACTTCTTGCAGACACCAGCTGTTCAGATTCGCGGGCTGTGGCTTTGCAAGGGTTTGCTTGTCTGAAAGACTTGGAGAATATTCTCGAACAATTAAATATAGCCCCCATGGAAGCTGTTCCATTTTCATGCCTATAGTCATTCAACCAACACTCTCCGAAGGTCTGCCAGGTGCCAGACGCTGGTGGACAAACGTCTCGGTCTCTGCTGGGAAGGCCGGGGGCAGGGGAGGAAGTCGGGCTTGGGGGGAGCTGAGCACGACACAGGGAGACGGGGGCTGAGCTGGTGGGGGCCTGGAGCTACAGGATAATAGGGGGCTGACCAGCCAGAGAGGAGGGGTCTCCAATGGTTAGGGGCTCCGGCTACACAGCACAGGGTGCCTGAGGAATGAGGCCAAGAGGCGGGCGAGCGCTCAGACTCCCAGGGCCACTGTGAGCAGCGCCGGGACGCCATAGGCAGCTGGGAGCCATCGACGGCTTCGGAGCAGCAGAGCGACTCGATCTGATCTGATGGCCTGTGGCCAGCTTGACGCACATCAGCACAGACCTTGAGCCATCTCAGAAATGCACGCGCTGGGACAAGGCCGAGTGGGTAACGTGGTCCCAGAGCACGGTTGCATAATGCCCCGTGGCCCCCAGCCAGCCCTTTAAAAACAAATGCTTAGGTCATCCCCAGAGGAAGCCAAGAATGAGAGAGGGCTCCTCCGTGCGCCCAGAAAGGACCGAAGCTGAGCTGGAAAACAAAACCTGAAGGAAAAAACCCAGAACATTTCTGATGGCTGGGTCTCCTGGCTGTGGGAGCAGGAGGGACTTCAGCCAGGGGGAAGGGGGCTTCTGCCTACTTGATAGGCAGAAGCGAGGAACAGGCATCAACAGCACTGAACACCCCACCTTGTAAGGGTCACTGCTGGGCCCAGGAGGAAGGGGTTCAGGAGACGAGGGCACTGGCTCACCAGCACTTGCCCTGCCAGTGGGTGGGAACAGGCGTGTGGGGCACCAGGCGTGAGAAGGAGGTGGCCAGCGGCTCCCTCTGCTCACCACCCTCCTCCCTCTCTGCCCCTCCCCCTGCAGGAGGTGCTCCCCCGCTGACAGCATGCCCCATCTTCTCCTCCCATTCCTTGATGAGGGACCTATCTCTCGGGATACCCTGAGACGCCAAATAAAGCAGCCAGTGGCCTGTGTCTTCAGCAGTAGGTCCAGAGGTTTCCACTGCCAGCCACCAGGGACCTCAGGGCCAACCTCGCCTGCGGGATCACTTCCCACATGGGAGATACAGCCCAGGCAGGGAAGGGAGACTTGCCCAAGGGGCTGGAGCTGAGCACGAGGTACTGGGTCATACCCCACGACATGTGTTAGCTGACCCTGGCCAAGGGCTCGGAGGCCATACGGGCAGAACCTGCAAGGCCCTGAAACAGGCTATTGGGAGGTCCCTTTCACTCCAGGAGTCCAGGCTCCAAGCCCCTATGCCTCTAGGGAGGTGTGAAATGGGGCAGACGGCCACACCCCCTTCTCCATCATCCTCCAAGGACTGGACTAAGGGTGGCCACGTCATCCATCCCTGGCCTATGAGGAAGAAGCAGAAGTTGCTGGGTCGGGCTTCCAGGAAAGTTTGTTCAAAGAGCAATCTCAGCTGGCACAGCCCATCCTGCTTCTTCCTGCCTGGAACACAGATGTGATCAGCATGAGTATAAGTGACGACACGCAGAGAAGATGAAGCAAGAAAATCAAAGGAACCGGGACCCCAGATGGCCCTGGACAGAGTCCTGCAGAGACCAACACCGTCACTCCCTGGACGTTCCATCCAGACATTCTCCGGGAACTCCACGTCCTCTGGTTACCTCCGGGTCAGCCACACCTCCACAGAGCCCTCACTGGTGGCCCTGATGCCAACACTGGACTCAGTGAGCCCTCAGTGAAGGCGTGAGAGCAAATTCTTGGGCAATTTGGTGCCAACCGCTCTACAACAGGAGCTCTAACATTTGACGTCTTGCCTTTTCTGTCCTTCACCCTGGGAAACTCCAAGTAAACTTGATGTTCTATCATAGCCATCCTATACATGAATCACATACACACACAGAGTCCAGAGTCTTGGACCTTTGTACCTTATTCCTGGGCATTTTGTTACAAACCATATGAAAATCTTCCTAGAAGAAAAAGGGTAAAGTTAAGCTAAAAATATGAACACACACACACACACACACACACACACATATATATACATACACACTCGCCTACATTTATATATATAACAAATGCTAATAAAAGAAAGCAGGCACAGAAATAATATGAGGGAAAAAAGAACCCAAGGCAAAAATATCAAACACAGTTTTGAAAAGTTTGTTGTATAAAGGCAAGCTTATCTCCACACCCAGAAGAAATAACAAACATGAAACTTTATGCATCTAACCACATAGCTTCAAAATACATAAAACTAAAATGGACAGAAATACAAAGAAGTGACAAACCATGGTTACAGTGAAAGAGACACTAACACGTCCCCCTCAGAGATTCAGCAGACCTAACAACAATGATAATCAGATGGTGATAAGGCAAGGACACAGGAAATGTCTCTAAAGCCCAGCAGCTGAAGCAAATTAGTGAGGTGACTTTGTGTGATGGTGACAGGGACTGTGGTGAACTGGATGGACAGAGCACATATTTCATTCAAGGAATAAAAATGAACAAAATAATGATAATTGCAAAGAGTATGTATGCTTAATACAACACGTGTGCAGGTTGATTTAGGCCACAATCACTACTAGTGACCCTAGAAAGGTTTTGAACAATGTAATAAGCAAGTTTGATTTAACACTTACACAGAGCTTCATGCACAACAAAGAGATAAGTGTTCTTTTCAAATATACATGGAACTACAAAAAAGCAATCACTGAGTTACAAAGAAAATGCCTAGTAAATCTTAGAATATAGAAATTATGCTTAAGCAATGTGCCTGAGATAGTGAACACTCAAAAATGTCTGGAATGGAATAGCTAACAATTTTTTCAATTTGTGGGCTATTTTATTATTATTATTATTATTACTACTACTACTTCTACCATTATCCTCATTTTATGGATGGGAAAAGCCCAAGGTCACAGTTAGTATATGACCAAGGAAGAAACATACCCAGGAGATCTGGCTCCAAAGCTCATGCTTGTAACCACTATGCTAACTTTATGTGTATATCTCTCTGTGTGCACAGTATTCAAATACATGCTTCAGATAATTCTTGGATTCAAGAAAAAGCTGATTTGCAAATTGTTTACAAATAAGTGATAATGAGAGACCTATACTATGGGACACAGCCAAAGTGGTAAGCAGAGGAACATGTATAGCCTTTGATACATTTATTTAAGAAACACAAAGACTAGTAACTGTCAGGGTGTGAAGGGAAGAAAAGAAAATTAAAACTAAAGAATGTAAAATAAATAGTTAATAAATACAAAAGCAAAAATCAATGATAGATAACCTAACTGTAATATAACAAAACCAAGAGCTCTTTTTTGTTTTTTGAAAGATCAATAAATGTTGGCAACTAATTTAAAATATTTTCAAGCACCATGAGGGCCAAGGAAAACTTGTGAGCAGGCCAGAGCCTGCGTGGAAGCCAAGTGTTTCATACTCTCCTACTCAGCAACCTGCCTCAGCCATCACCTGGAAAGTGGGGCTGAGGGGCCAGACTGTGACGAGACGAGACTTTACATTTTGCTCAATACTTGAAATTTTTCAGTATAAAAATTCTCAAATACAGACTAAGGTAGAGGTTGAAAGTGTACCCACCACCAAACACAAATAATAAAACTTCAATAATTAACCACCTATGGCCAATCTTATTTCACCTAAACCTCCACCCACTTCTCCTGCAATTCAGAAGATTTTGAAGCAAATCTCAGACACTTCATCTGATCGCTAAATATTTCAGTATATATCTCTAAAAGATAAGAACTCATTTATTAACATTATATATTGCTGTTCAGTCACTAAGCTGGGTCCGACTCTTTTGCAACCGCATGAATTTTAGCCCTCCAGGTTCCTCTCTCTGTGGAATTTCCCGGGCAAGAATACTGGAATGGGTTGCCATTTCCTTCTCCAGGGGATTTCCCTGACCTAGGGATCAAACATACATCTCCTGTATTGGCAGGTGAATTCTTTCCCACTGAGCCACTTGGGAAGCCCCAATATCACATATAACCATACTAAAATAATCACACCAACAATGTAACATTAATATGTATGTGCTTAATTGCAGAAGTAACATGCTACCTGTTTAAAAAAAATGGTTATGAGAGTTTAAAAGAAGCGCAGTAGACCTCATACACCTCAATACACGCTGAAGAATCACCCACAAATGATCCTTGTGCAAATGGGGACACTGAGGCTGAGACCAGGGCAAGGGTATGCCTGTCATCCCTCAGCCAGTAAGACATGGAGCACAGATTCGAGCCCAGAACTCTCCGTGACACACCCCAGGCTAGGTCCACTCTACCATAGCAGCATTTTAACCCAACTTATAACCAGATAGAATACTTAACACAGCGGGGCAACAAAACCTCCTTGGCCATAAGGATTCATGCTCACCATCTTAATGTGATGAGGCAGAGAACTAACACCTGTGCAGGAAATTCTGCATCATAAGCCTGGGTAGGTACTTTCATTTCCATCTTCTCTTTCAAGGTTCCTGGCAGCCCTAGACTACGGGCTGAATTTGTCATTGTTGTTCAGTCGCTCAGGCATGTCTGACTCTTTGCAACCCCGTGGACTGTGGCACGCCAGGCTTCCCTGTCCCTTCACCATCTCCCGGAGTTTGCTCAAACTCATGTCCCTTGAGCTGTATCTCCCCAAATTCATATGTTGAAGTCCTAAGCCCCTGTCTCAGAATGGGGCCAAATTCAGAGATGGGGTCTTTGAAGCAGTGATTATGGTGATGCCAGTGGTAAAGAACCTGCCTGACAATGTGGGAGACAGAAGAGACGCGGGTTTGATCCCTGGGTCCAGAAGGTCCCCTGCAGGAGGGCATGGCAAGCCACCCACTCCAGTCTGCTTGCCTGGAGAATCCCACAGACAGAGGAGCCTGGTGGGCTACAGTCCAAAGGCTCACAGATGAGACTGAGGCGATCTAGCACGCATGCACGTGTTAGCACAAGGCCACCAGAGGGGCGGGGCAGTCCACCATGACTGGAGTCTCTCTTTGGCTGTGGTGGAGCCTCTTCGCGGCACACAGGCTTCCTCCAGCTGCAGAGAGCAGGGCTACTCCTTGGTGCGGTGCCCGGGCTTCTCACTGCGGCGGCTTCTCCCGTTGCAGAGCATAGGCTCCAGGTGCATGGACTTCAGTAACGGCGACACGAGGGCCCAGCAGCCGCAGCTCCCAGGCTTCGGAGCACTCTCCTAGTCGTTGTGCGCACAGGCTTCGTCGTTTGCCGCAACTGTGGGATCTTCCTGGATCAGGGATCAGACTGGTGTCCCTTGCACGGCAAGGCAGATTCTTCACCACTGAACCACCGAGGAAGCCCCTGAGGTCTTTATAAGAAGAGGAGATTAGGACACAGACACCCACAGAGGTATGACCATGTGAAGACTGGGAGAAGATGGCCCTCTCTAAGCCCAGGGGAGAGCCTCAGAAGGAACCAATCATCCCAACGCCTTGATCTCGGACTTCTGGTCTCCAGATTTAGATAATAATAATAATAAGTGTCTGTTGCCTAAGCTACTCAGTCTAGGGTACTCTGCTACAGCGCAGCCTGAGCTTCACCAAGAGCAGAGGTGCCCTGGGCACTTCACCAATGGGAAAACAGCACCCTCCTTACAGCGCTGAAATGGGCAGCGCTTGAACCCAGATGAGAGCCCAAAGCTATGTTCCCTCCACCGCACCAGGCAGCTAGGCACGGGAGTGAGGAGGGCTCAGCAAAGGTGAGGACAGACTGGCGGTCAGCCATGGGGGTGAGCAGGCTGCGGCCCTGCCTCGGCTCCACCGTCGGCAGGCACACCTCCGGCCCTTCGGCTCCGGACTTTGTCACCCCACTTGCTTCCGACGACAGGATGTGGCTGAAAATGACGGCATGGTCAGGGTCAGGGCATGAGACATCTCGCTTGCTTTCGCTGCCCTCATGCACCTCTGCTATTACTGAGAGGAAAACACACCACGCTTGGGACGGAGCTGCCCCATCAGCCTGCAGACTAGCAGTGAGGAAAAGCTGCTCAGCGGAGCTCTCTGGAGCAGCCAATCCCAGCTGACCCACAGTCTGTGAGCGATAAAAAACGGCTGCTGTTTTAAACCTCTGTGTTTGTGGGTGATTTGTTACATGCCGCTAGCTAACTGAGACAAAAGGTCAAAAGAAGCAGTGTATAACCAAACAGATACAAGCACAGATTCTAAAGTCAGACTGCCTGGGTATAACTCCTGGCTTAGCTACGATTCTGCTGTGTGACCTTGGGCAAATTGCTTAACCTCTCTGATCTTCCGTAGCATCTGTAAAACGGAATACATGAAAGTAGCCATCTGATAGGGTTGTGGAGAGCATGAGATTAATTGAGATGGTGTCTGAAGAAAAACAAAACTCTCTGAGTGACAGCTCTGCTGTTGTGACAAGGGAATAGAAGTTAAGCTTGTCCTGGGGTGCTCTGGTCAGTATGACGGAGACAAGAGGTGAGAGACCGCGTGTCTTCTTTTGTTTTAACATCGATCCCACATCTGCCTTTCCCTACTAACTTAGTGAGGCAGTAAGGCCCCTATCTCTGGAGGGTCAAGCAATGATCCACCCTCAAAGGGTAAGACCAGATGCAATAATCACTGAGGCAGTTAAAAAGTGGCATCAAGAACAGAATGTTGGGCTTGAGGGCAGAAGATCTGGGTTTGAAGTCCCAAACTCCATGTGTGACCTTGGGAAGCCACTGGATGTCTCTGGTCTCATGCTACAGAATTGTTACATCAATGAAAGGTAGAAGTGGATGGGACTTTGCCTTGTAACTAGATAACACCAAGGACAAGCTATATCCACAGGGTCATCACAGAAATGTTACTCCAGGCATATTGATGGAAAAGCCCTCCACCTCTGAAGTTGTCTTTCACCAGCTTAGGGTGGGCAGGCATGCCACCACCATCCAGGCTATATCCACAACCACATGACTGATGGATCACACACAGCTCTCTTTCCCAGTGGGGCTGCCTCTCAGCTCACAGTTCCAGTGGCCAAGTCAACTGGCTGCAACAGATCATCATCAAGCAAAACCTCCTACCCTGCCAGGCCAAAGCTCACTGGCTCCCCTCTCTCTCTGCTTGGTTCTGGGGTGTCCAGGAGATTGTGGGTTCTGGGCATCAACTGTACCCACAGACCCCTCTGGACCAGTTGAGTCCATAGCTGTGGACACCAGCCCTCAAACCCCACATGACTGGTTCAGGCCACACAAAGATTACTCTGAAAATGTGGTGAAATAGTAAGAACATCAAAAAAAAGTCTTTGGTATTGCTGAGGGCTGCTGCAATTGCAGTGAGACCAAAAGTCCTGCAGCATATGCTGTTGTGTTTACAGGACAACACACAACACTAGCAGGTGCTCGTGCCCTCTGACCTGGGAACCCGACCACGACAGCAAACCCTTAGGTAGTAAAAATCACCCAGCAGAATCACACACACACACACACACACACACACACACACACACACAGATGTTCAACAATTGCAAAAAAAATGAAAGACACAAACACATTTGCTGTTGTTCAACAGCTAAGTCATGTCTGACTCTGTGACCCCATGGACTGCAGCAAGCCAGGTTTCCCTGTCCTTCATCATTTCCTTGAGTTTGCTCAAACTCATGTCCATTGAGTCAGTGATGTCATTCAACCATCTCATCTTCTGTCACCCCCTTCTCCTTTTGCCCTCAATCTTTCCCCATATATGTTAAAACATTATAAGAAGTGATTAAATAGGTGATCATGCATTCCTTTAGTGGATATGGAGCTATGAAAATAGATTTTCTTTAAGACTGCAGAAACACAAGGTAATGTAAACTTAAAAGAGAAAAGGTCTCTGAAATGCTAGGCATATGCCACAGACACCATGGGAGAATACCGACACCTATCTCTACTCCTTCCTCACCTTCAGAACCCATTCAGCTTGAAAAGCAACATGCCATATCTTCGCAGACCCCCTTGAAGCTAGAGTTGGCCATAAGACACACTCCTGGCCAATTAAATATAAATAAAAGTCCTTGGGTGGGCCATCCAGGAAATCTGTTTAGAAAGGATCAGTCTCAGTTAGCACACATCTTTGTCTTTTGTTTTCTTTTTCCCTGCCAGGAAAGGATGCTGGAGGTGATGCTGGAGGCGGAGCAGCCATCTTAGAGTCATGAGGCACCAGCCTAAAAACTAAAGCCAAGATAGATGGCTGGGCAGAAAGACAGAAGGAGCCTGGGTCTCTGAAGGCATCACAGAGCTAGCTGTCAGCCCGACTACCTGCCCCAGACTCCTTCATTGTTGTTTGCTCCAGTCACTATAGCCTAGGTTCTCTGCTACAGGCAGCTGAACACAGTCTCTGAGAGATTCATCCTGATGAAATGACAGAAACAGTAGGCACACATTTGGTCAAAGATGAAAGTGTGAACATGAAAAGTTAAAGCCATTCCACATGCGACCACAGGACCATAGGGGAATGATGGGGAACTTTCCTCCTCTTTATAAAACCATCTTTGCCACAGTTCACTACTTCTCCTTTTCAGCCATATGAGAGCTACTTTGTGAACCGAAACACACTGGCATCCACTGAGCTCACTGGTGTTTGAATCCCTCTGGCCTAAACACCTGCTCCAAATAGATGCTAGACCAAATAGATGCCCCTTGGCACTTGGGGTGGGTTCAAAGAGGTCACTGTCTCCTCGAAAACAGTGCTCACACTGGGAAACCTCTCATGACAACTGGACTCAGTAGGAACATCCCCCACAGCCCGCAGCGTCCTAGGTTAGGCCCTTTCCTGGGGCCCAGATGAGACTTGAGGTCAGAGCCCAGCCAGTCCAGCCCTGCATCACCAGCGGTCACTTCCCACCAGAGTCCAAGAGAGAAAAGACCCCGATGTTGCACACATGAGGATCGCGGGGCATGGGGATGCCTCCAGACTTACTGGGGCCTCGTGGCTAGGCTGGAGCAGAATCCATGCCCACTACGACACAACGCTGCCCAGAGAGCTTCTGCCTGGGGAGAGGGGAGGCTGAGTATCCTCCTACGGCTTTCCCCAACGCCTCTCCCCTCCACACAGGACTGTGCCTGAGAGTCACCTCCCTCCAAAGACCCTAGCCCACCCCGGGAGGTTGTGTGGCTTCCTCTGGGCAGAAAGGAGGAAGCAGGTAGATGGAAGGAACGTACTGCCCAGGCACCCAATGCGCACGCACACACACATCACTCAGCTCCCCTTCTACCACGTTCTGTGGAGGGGGCTTTTCCTCCCCGTCTGCAGAAGTCAGCAGGGCAGGGGACACTGTGCACTTTGGAGGTCACGTGCCAACAGCTAGAGACGTTTTTATTTGTGTTTATTTGTCACTGCTGGGTGGGGGAGGGGAGTTGCCACTGGCAACCAGAGAATGGAGACCAGGGGTGCTGCTCAATGTCCTGCAGCACATAGGACGCCCCACTGCAAAAAGGTGGAAGCCAAAGTGAAGGCGCTCAGTTGTGTCCCATGCTTTGCGACCCCATGGACTGTAGCCCACCAGGTGCCTCCGTCCATGGTACTTTCCAGGCAAGGATACTGGAGTGGGTTGCCATGCCCTCTTCCAGGGGATCTGCCCCACCCAGGGATTGAACCTGGATCTCCTGCACTGCAGGCAGACGCTTTTACCATCTGAGCCACCAGGGAAGTCGCCAAGAGGTATCCAGCCCCAAACGTCCATGGTGGGAGGGGGGAACCGTGCCCCCCCGCGAGGTCACACGGGGACCAGAGCCGGGGCCCCGAGCACAGCCTGTGAGCTTCACAGAATCCACAGCGGCATCCTCATCGTGGGTCAACAGCAGTCACGGTCTCCTGCCCACAGAAGCAGGGACTCTGCCGGTGGGCACCAGGAAGTACCCAAAGGAACCGCCAAGAGCCAGCAGGCAGATCCCTGCCAAGCTGCACTGCGTGAAGGTGTGAGGGGGAAACTGCAAGGGGGTAGGCATGCGCCCACAGTGACTCAGGGGACCCGGGCTCCAGGGAGCAGCCCCCCTCAGCCTGGACACCCCAGGGCTGCAGCGCCCACAGCAGCTGCCAGCACCAGTCTCTGCCCCTCACCCCTGGCAGTCCTCACCTGCCCCTAAGACTCACTGCACCCCAGATGCCTGCCCCCTCGCATGCCTCCAACAAGTGGCCAACAGGGACCAAAGACACCACTGCACACGCTTCACACTCACTAACGTCCAGTCCCAGACAGGCCATCGGGCAGTCAGTCATCAAGCACCCGGCAAGTACATCCCCGGGGCTCAGGACACCGGGATAAGAGCCCTGACCCCAGCCCTCTAGCGTCTTTCGTGTGCAGAGACCCAGCACAGCAGCAGGGCCCACTGTCACCTCCCGACAGTGTCAGGGGACAGGCACAAGGGTGGCCCCAGAGCCCTGTGAGCACACGGGCCGGCTGGGCAGGGGGACCAGTGTGGGCAGGGTCTCAGGTGGGAGCGGCCAGGGGTATCCAGGGAGGGGTGGAGGGGGCTGGCGGCGGAGGGGGGAGACTGGAAGGGCAGGGCAGGTGCCCCAGGGCAGAGGGCTGGGTGCCATGACAACGCACCGCAGAGGGAAAACACCTGTGCCCCTCGGCCCCGGGCAAAGGCCAGTGACACTGGCCTCTAGGAGGCCTCTGGGCCCGCATGTCCAGCAGGGCCGTGACTGCCCAAGGCTATTTCGCAGGTGGGTGTCTCTGCCCGCCAGGCGCCTGGCAGGCTCACACGGGCCTGTCATGAGATCACACATCCAAGCTGTGGAAGCGAGGTGCTCCCCATCAGCGAGGCGGGTCTCCCAACTGCCATCTTCCCTAAAACTGACAGCTGAGGTTCAACAAGCTGGGCCTGTGTCCTGCACGTGTCTGGTGGCCCCGGGGCCCAGCCAAGCAGAAGAGGGCCCCTAAGCACTCACTTCAAAGTCCCCCCCCAGCTCTCGGGACCAGGCATGAACCTCGGCCCCCAGCAGGTGCCCTGAGCGGGACCCCGGGGAGCCTGAGACCAGCAGGTGCCCAGCCCTGCCCCCGGGCACTCAGGTGTCCACTGGGGAGGTCGTGGCAGACCCAGGGTGCCCTGTGGAAGGAACGGTGGGCCTGGCTCTGACCCGAGAGGTTGGGGGTGCAGGGGGGTTCAGTGGCAGCGGAAGATGGTGGCATGGGCTTCAGAAGGGTCACTGTGGCTGCAGGGTGGAGAGTGGCCTCCCAGGAAGTCACATTTTCCCAACAAGCCCTGGGTGAGAAGACTAGGGGCTGCAGAAGCCCCCAGCCTGGCCTCCGCCCCCACCATGGGAGCCTCCTTCTGCTGCAGGCCAGGTTTGCTATCTCCAGGGGTGCCCTCTAATGCAGCGTGGACACGGGGCAGTGCCCACAAGGGCCAGGGCAACGGGAACGCGCAGGGGCGGGGCGGCCACCAGAGGGTGGGCAGGGAGCCGGGCTGGGAGGCTGTGATGACGACGCTCCCAGCATGGTTCCCTTCCTGTCCCGGAACAGTCTTGGGAATTTGGAGATGGTCCCAGGGCCCCTGAGCTGGTGCGGCGCAGGAGGCAGGAGGCACCTGCCAGCCTCCGTCATTACAGCAGAGCCTGGGGCCGCAAGAGGAGGCCTCTCACCGCACATCCTGATGTGTTCTCTGATGCTCGAGACACACAGCCGCCAAGCTCTGCGGCCCCATTTCACGGATGAGGAAGCCCAGGTTAAAGGGGTGTGCCCAGGACCGGGCCTCCAGGGCAGGCAGACATGAGCAGCCCTGCCCGAGGCTAGGGGACCCCATGATCTTCCGGCCCCTTGAGTCCCTCTGCACTCAGGCTCTGGAGGCAGGCGGCACCATGACCTACACCTCTGGACAGAAGGCCAGAGGTTGGGCCTGGCCCTGGGCTCCTCTGCTCTCCACAGGCCAGGCCCAGCAGCCCCCGGCCACACCGAGTGCACCTGCACACCCACCAGCCCACCACCGCCCACAGCTCACCCACCTCCGGGCCCGGCCCCCTCCTTCACCACATTGCCACCACCCAGGGGCCCTCCCAGGGCTGGGGATGCATGCGGCAAGGGTGAGGGCAGGTCAGGGCAAGCTCACCACACAGGGGGCCCTCCTTTAACCAGCTGTTCCCTCGCCAGGCCCCCTCCTCGCTCAGGACCAAGACCCCAGGAAGGAGCATGGCTGGGAAGGTGGCCGAGCCAATAGACGGTCACCAGCTGGGGACGCCCTGTATCTCCCAGGCCATGGGGGCAGCCATCTCATGGTGTCCTGACAAGCCAGGCCAATGCACTCACGGAGCTCCAAAATTTTCTCATCTTCCCCTGCTGCAATTTCGTTCCATCGATCATCTCTATTTCTCTGGGTCCACAGCACATAATTGTTTGATTCTCTGAGATCAGTGTCAGGGCCCGGGTTCAGCCCAGTCCAAGACAGTGACCACAGGAGAGTTCTCTTGGAGCAGACGACAGACGTTAGAGTGGGCTGAAAGCTCAGAACTCATCAGTGCGAGGAGGGGGCTGCCCAGAAAAGCCAGCATGCTGAGCGGGAGCATTAACAGAAGTATAGTCCTAGACCAGAGGGGGTGATTCTCTGCTCTCGCTGCGAGATCAGACCTGACTTGGACAGCACACGTGCATGCCCAAACTGCTCAGGGGAGAGGGGCCCAGCTTATGAAGGCATTATCAAAAGAAACTCGGGCCCTGGGACCATCTCCAAATTCCCAAGACTGTTTCAGGACAGGAAGGGAACCAAACTACTCAGCCCTTCCGCCGGAGAACTGGTAAACCACAGGGTGGGTGCCTTCAGTTTGAAAGGGAGAACTTTCTACAGGCAGAGGTCCCAGAGTGATGACAGGCAGAAGGGAACTCTGAACATAATCCCTTAAGGAAGTGAATAGCAGACACCTCCAGCCCCTGCCCATGGGTGGCAAGGAGGAGGATGTCCACCAGGTAGAGGAGAAGACCCTCAACCAAGCTTTCACATCCTAGACCCCGCTGCCCATGGACACTCTCAAGAGTGCCCACTGCCACTGCGTCTGCCTCACCAGCCCAGGGGCCTTGCTTCCTAATCTCAGCATTCCACTCATTTCCTCCTGTGCTTTCCCTGGTCCTAAAGCACAGCTGGTGTGACTCAGAGCACAGGTCAGGCGCCCGGGGCTGGCTGCCTGTCCATCCTGGCTCCCTGTGCCCATCACACCCTGGACCACGCCACATACCTCCTGCTCCAGACCCACCGCACTCTGGGTGCTGAGTTCTCTCTCCTCTCCTGGCTCTGGACTCCCAAGTTCCAATTTCTAAATGGAGACCTTCTGGTCCTTCCTCAAGTGACCACCATGGAGACTGGCTAGCCCTTTGAGAGAAGGCCAGCCCTCGACATGCAAACCCCTTTTCCATGTGGAGGGAATAACCTCCACATTCATCGAGGTACACATACTTCATCACATGTGAAGTGATGAGCTCCCTGTCACGAAAAGCATTCAAGAAAAGGCTGGCTGATGACAGAGGATTCGGGGGCTTGGCAATGTTCTGTCTCTTGAGCTCAGTCCTGGTTGCATGGCAGGGTTTGTTTACAGGGATCACTGAGCAATACATTTGTGATAAGTGTGCTTTTTCATACAAACGTCTTAAAAATTTTCAAATTAAGAGTGACTGAGATCTGCTGATTGTCTGGTGGGAAGATGAGGCTGGAATAATCTGAAGATCCCCTGCCATCGAGGCATTAACACTCACTGAGCCCGCTGGGGTGCCATGCACCTCGCCCCTCACAGCGGCCCCCACCCCACTCTGCACATGGGAGGAGCTAGGCAACATCCCACTGATAGTTGAAGCGTGAACCATGAGCAGAGCTGAGTGAGTGCTCTGAACAATGAGGAGTGAGTGAACAGGTAAGCGAACAACAGCATGGAGGAAAGGATGGATGCACACGTGGGTGTGTGGGGTGTGACACAAGGTGCAGGGAGGATGCCAGGGACGGGCAGGGACAGGTGTGAACACAGGTGCATGGGGACGGGCAGGGACAGGTGTGAACACAGGTGCATGGGGACGGGCAGGGACGGGTGTGAACACAGGTGCATGGGGACGGGCAGGGACGGGTGTGAACACAGGTGCATGGGGACGGGCAGGGACGGGTGTGAACACAGGTGCATGGGGACGGGCAGGGACAGGTGTGAACACAGGTGCATGGGGACGGGCAGGGACAGGTGTGAACACAGGTGCAGGTATGAACACAGGTTCAGCGAGGACTTGGAGAGGGAGGGCGTGGGGTGGGCAGGCAGGGTGGGCAGGCGGAGATATGGACACAGGTCCACAGGGGAGGAGATGCACATGGAAGCCTGGTTCACCTCCTGCCCCAACTTTCCCAGGCTTAGCTAGTGAAAGTCGAGGCTGATGAAGACAACAGGTGTACACACACGGGGTCTCACGTTGTACCTGCCATCTCAGAGTCCTCAGCATGGTGGTGTCTCTTACACCTCGGGAGAGCCAGCTCTGTCTCAGGCTGCCCCGAGTCAGGGAACCCAGACAGGCCATGTTTGCTGAAGGGTCAGGGCCACACAGCACAAGGCCAGGTCCGGGCAGGCCCGGGAGGCGGAGCTCATCACAGCCTCTCATGCAGCCATACCCAGCCCACTGCTACACAGAAGGTCACAGGGAGACCCCAGCCCTCCCCTCCCGCCCGCCGTGTGTGGGGTGGCCAGGCATCCACCTGAGTTTGGCTGAGCAGGACTGCTGGAGGTAAAGGGAGAAGCAGAAAGACACAGATGGAACATCCCACAGGCCCGTCCCTGGCTCCTGGTGGAATCTGCGCTGGAGCTGGCAGTGAAGAGATCCTGACTAAGGAGTTCTGGGCCCTCTGCCCCAGTGCACACTGCTTCCTCTGGGCCTCAGTCTGCTCATCTGTAAAGTGGGGCAATGCTCCCTCCCGCCTCGGGGGGGACGTGTGTGGAAGCCGTGTACTCAGGGGTCCTGCTCCCATCCGGGATCCTCCTGGAGGTGCCCACTCTGTGTGGGGCTCTGCATGGGCCCCGGGGCGCCAGGGAAGACACACGTCCCCCGCGGGCAGAATAAATGGCGTCAACAGCACTGGAGCTGGAGGAGGGCACTGAAGGCAGTGGCAGTGAGGGGTGGAGGGGAAGCCAAGCGTCCTGGAGGACAAGGGCCAATGGGGACTCTCACAGACCCAGGTTGCCTGCTGGCGGCACGGGAAGGGTTAACGGAGTTCAGCTGCCCCGGCGCTTCCCGCTGGACGGTACCCAACTGTGTGGGTTTCCAGTAACCCTCCTGCCTCAAGGCCAGACCTTATCTTATCATCTTAGATGGTCCCAGAGCCTCAGCGGCAACACAGGCCAAGCAGCGGCAGTGCAGTGAGGGTGTAAACCACGGACAGAACACCGCACCAGGAGCGCGAGGGGATGACGCGGGAAACACTTCCCACTTGGCGAGAACTCTGTTCAAGGTCCTGTGTGTGAGCGAGGAAAGGGACGTCCCACTGCATTCTCAGGGGACCTCGAGCAGGGACGGTGTCCCACTCCCCACCAGAGACCCGCTCCCTGAGCCGATCACCTTGGTTCCTACAGCAGCCACCCCGCCTTTAGCTAGGCGGACCCCCCGTCAGTCTCCCCTCCTCCAAACAGCAGCAAAAACATAAAACCCACGTCCTCCACTCCCTCCTTCCCCTGTGAGGACCAGTTTTTAAATTGTCCTCTTAGATCCTCCAAATGAGATCAGAATTCTAAGCACAGTTTCTTCCTTAATGATCCCGAAGGTGGTAACAGCTTAGAACACAGATGTGAAGAGTCTGAAGAGAAGTGTCGAGATTCCTGCTGCTGTCAGGTGTAGTAGCTGAGTGTGGGACACAACTTTGGCCTCAAGCGCCTCCGTAGGAAGAGCACAAGTTTGTTGGGGCTCCTTCCCCACCTGGGCCTTAGCCCCAGCAGAGCAACTCAGCCCAGGCACTCTACAGCCCTGCCAGGCCGAGTCCCACCGCTCCTCCTGACAGCCCAGGAAGAGGGGTGGGAGGGCATCCAACCCTCCTGCAAACCAGACAGGCATGGCAGGGTGTGCAGAAGGATTTTCATCTTGACGTGATGGAGAGTTCCAAAGGCCTAGGGCTTGCCAAATTTAGAACCAACAACATGATCTACTGGGCAGTAGCTACAAGTGGCACAGACCTCAGAAGCAGCGAGTGGGGACAGACAGCAGCCAGATCGGGATCAACGATGGAAGCAAGTCTGCTCTCTCAAAGCCAGTGTGACCTGTGCTCATCCCTCCTCGGGACAAAGGGGGCTGAGTCCAGGCCTCCCGGGACAGCAGGGGCTGTGGTTGGCGTGAGAGCCCAGCAAAGCCTCTTATGGAGACGGCGGCCACGGATCCAAGGCAAAGTGGTCATTATATGTGTTCTTAAAATCCATTTCACCGAGGGTGCTAATAAGTGCATCCATCCGGGAAGCAGGGTTCATTAGAAGAGCGCGCGGGTGGCGCCTGCCCCACCTCGGAAGCTGGAGACGCACCTGACTCATCAACATCACCATCCGACAGGAGAAGGCTCCTCAGAGGGCCTGGCTTGGGGCTGGGTTTTGTTCTAGGCCTAGGAGCACCTCAATTTACATTTATATTAAAAAATAGAAAACAAACAGAATTAACTAGAAAGGTGCCTGGTTTCCTGCAAATGCGAGCTCTTCAGAGCAAAACAGCTTCTTAGGGGAGAATCTCAGGCTGATGTCAAAATTCCTGGGTTCTCACCTACGAAGTGCAGACAGCACTGTACCAGGTGGCTGCAGGTACGAAGAAGCCCACTGGCCCTTCGGAGTCCCCCGGTGGGTGTTGCCAAGTCACACCCCTCCTACAGGTAGGGGTAAGTGAGGCTGGGAGTCAGGAACCAGCCCACCGCACGCGCACCATGGTCTTCCAGGTGTGACCGGCCTCAGGTTCCAAGCCCGGTCAGTGGGCTTCCTCGGCAGGGAAGCGTTGTTAGGACAATCTTGTCTTCCTAACCTTACACATGCATTCCAACCTTTCTTTCTGGAAAATCAGTTTGAAATTCAACAAAAAAATGAGAAAAAGTCACCCAGTCACCAGCTGCCCCTCTTCCTGTGCTGACCGGAGTCCCACCCACACCTCTGGCTAAGGTGCATTCAGCCACCCTGTCTTGACTCTTTCTCTTTGGAGGCCTGTTAGAAGCACATGTCCAGAACTGCCAATCAGAATCAATCAATGCAATCAACAAGAACCTGATCCGGTAAATGGACCATCTCTGGGTTTGATTTGTAACTCCAACCACCATCTCGCCAATGCTGCAATTCAATTCTCAGAACCAGCCCAAGCGAGGTTTCCTGGACTCTTGTCACTCCTGGAGACAGGCATGCCAGCAGGTTTCGTCTGTTTTGAGTCTACATCACTCAAGGCCCTTCCGGGAATGATGAGTTCTTCCCCTCCCCTGGGGTGGTCAGCTGGTGGGGGGTCGGGGGGAGAGTCCCACAAGCAGGCCCCTGCCCCTCAAGATCGCCATCCTGCACATGTGTGTCTTGGCCACAGCTCACGCTGAAAGTTTAAGGACAGAAACGCTGGCCGGCTGGCCCTTTCGGGAGCTGGAAGCACAGGGTGGGAAAGGAAGGACTTTTCTGTGTTTTGGCCACAGGGCCAAGGGCGTGTGGCAAGAGGGAGCAAAGCTGGTTCTGCTGACAACAGAAGGACGATTTCCTTCTGAAAACATAGAAACCTACACCAATGAATTAAACATTTCAAACAAGATGACTCTCTACAAAGTCTTTTCAACCAAGAAGGAAAGACAAGCCGTCCTGTGCTGGCGCTTCCTGTTGCATATGGCACTGAGAAATACTGTTTTTGCAGCATGCAGAGCTTTCCAGAGAAAGGAAAATATCAAGGGGAAGGAAAATCAGAGAAAGAGGTCCAGAGAAGTCAGGCAGGAGGGATGATGAGAGGATGGGGGGAGAGGAGGCCTTTGCTCAGGGCCCAGGGGCACCAATAAGTGGAGGGGGGCAAAACAGCGATGGCTGTGAGCCAACGCGGTGGACCCGACAGGTCCAAGGAGGTGGCTGTGGAGGGCGGGAGCCGCGCTGAGGCAAGTTGCAAACCAGAGACGCCACCCTACCTCCTGCCTCCATGGGGAGGGGTCCCCACCTCCCCTGGGCTGCAGGGACCTGCTCCTTCCCCCGGCCTCAAAGTGTGATAGACCCAAGTTCTCCAAACCCTAGGCCTCCGGGGGGGGGGGGGGGGGGGGGGGGGGGTAGGCCTGCCCTAGGAACCCCTCAGAGACTGCTTGGTGGGCAGTGCCTTTGGGCTCAGGACCCACAGGATGTACCAACTGGACTCTCTCCCTGAACCCGGCCAGAACTTCCCCAGCTTCTCAGCAATACGCACACTTGCCTCACCCACGGTCACAGCCAGGGGGGTCCTGTCCCCACCCCACCCCAGCCCCCGCCCTCCTAGAGCCTTTCAGCGGACTGTCAATGGCCCCCTAGTCTCCCCCACCACTCCCCCCCCCCACCCCCCACATCTCCAAACAGCAAACTCTCTCCTGCCAGGGGCCTGGCACACCCGGGCTCCAGCCCTGGAAGAAGAGGAGCCAGGAAGGAGGAAAGCTGAGATGTGGGCTCGGAGAAGGCTGGCGAGGGTCAGCGCCTCCCACGCTTCAAGAGCAGTGCCCCGGCCATCTGAGTCGGTCTCCGCGGCGCGGGTGCCAAGCCAGCCCTCTCCAACTCTGGGAGAGGTAGTAAGTGTAAGGCTTGGAGCCCCGCGCAGCCCAGCCCGCGCCGGGGCGGTGGGTGGGTGGGTGTCTGCTACGGGATTATTCTTAGCGCTCCACTCTCTTCGCAAAAGTGGCGCCTCCGCCCTCCAGGCTCGGCACGCTCGCTCCGGGCTCGCACGCCCGGTCCAGACACCGGCGAGGAGGAGAGCCCCGGGTGGGGTCCGCGAGGGGTGAGGCCGGTGAGGAGGCGCAGGAGAGGCGGGGGGCTCCCGGAGAGGAGGGGGCGCTGCGGGAAGGCACCCCCCTCCCTGCGCTGGCGACAGGCGGCGTTTAACCCTCGGCGCCCCGCACCCAGCCCTGCGCTGCGCGCTCAGCCGCCTCCCCGGACTCCTCCCGGGACGCGGGGAGCCGGGCGGCGGCGCGCCCAGCTCTTACCTATGGTGGTGATGACCGTGATGGCAAAGTAGAAGGAGCCGGCGAATTTCCACTGGACGCCGGCGCGGTGTGGCTCCGACTGCAGGATCACCAGCTCCAGCTGCCGGTAGTCCTCGCTGCTGATGTTGTACTTGCCCTTGATCCGGATCTCCTCAGCTTTGAGTTTCTCCTCCTCGCGCATCTCGTGGTCCGACTCGAGGGCGTCGAAGACGGCGGCGCCCACCAGCAGGTAGGTGAAGGTGCAGACGATGAGGGACAGAGTCCGCACGTTCTGCCTCTTCATGGCCGCCAGCAAGGAGCCGGCGCGGGGGGCATGTCCCGCAGGCTCGCAGCCGCGCGCGTCCCACTGCAGCGCCCGGCGGCCGCCGCCGCCGCCTCCTCCGCCGCCGCCGCCGCCTCCAAGTTGTAAGCGGCGGCGGCAGCAGCAGCAGCAGCAGCAGCAGCAGCGGGGAGGCGGGGGGCGGGGAGGCTGGGGGGGCCCCCCTCCGCCGGGGCCGCCACAGCCGCTGCCACCGCGAGGCGGCTGGCGGGGCAGGGGCGGCGCGGGCCCGGGCTCCGGCGAGAAGGCGGACAGGCACAGGAGGCTGCTGGAGCGCCGGGGCCAGGAGTCCGGGAGCCCCGACACCCTGCGCCAGACCCGGCCAAAACAGCCCGCCCCACTGCGCAGGGCCATGCACGGCGGCCCCGCCGGGCACCGCGAGGGCCTCGCTGCCCTCCGCACCCCGCCCCCCGCTCCCGCCGGAAAAGCAGGGGCGGGAGCGGGAGCCGGAGCGCGGCCGCCGGGGCCCGCGCCCCTCCGGGTCCGGCTCCGGGGAGGCGGCGCCCACCTAGGAGCCCGCAGGTTTGCGCGCGCCCCGAGGGACCTCCTTCCCCCTTTAGCCCTCCGCGCCCCCCTTCGAAGGGGGGTGAAAAAGTTTGCGAAGTGGCGGCGTCTCCGGAGTCCCCAGCGAGCGGGGAAGGGGCCGAGCAGGTGCAGCGGGCGGGGCGGCCGGCTGCCCGGAGGTCCGAGCGCCCTGCTTCCACCCGAGCGCGCCGGGACGCGGCGGGGTCCCCGCCAGGCGTCGGCCGCTCCGCGAAGTTTGCTGGGCTCAGCCCCCGAGGCGCGGGAGCGGGGCGCGGCCCCCGGGCGGCAGGGCCCGCGGCGGAGCGGCCTCGGGGGCGGCCGGGGGACGGCGCGGCGGCGGTCGGCCAGTCCGCTCCTCCGGGGGCGGCGGGCGCGGCGGCGGCGGCGGCGGGAGGGGTCCCGCGGGCCTCGCGGAGATGCAGGGTGGGCGCGGGCGCATGAGCCGCGCCGGGGTCGGGGCCCTCCGGCGTCCGGGCGTCCGGGGAGGCGGCCGCAGCGCTGGTCTGCCTGGAGCGCTGCGTGCGTGCGCGCCGGAGGGAGCCCGAGTGTGTGTGCGTGTGTCTGTGCGTATGTGTGCCCGTGTGAGTGAGTGTGTGTATGCGCGCGCGGGCGCGCGTGTGTGTGTATGTGTGTGTGTGTGTGCGCGCGCGCGCGCGTGGCAGCCCGGCTCCGGCGGGAGGGCCACGGGGGGCGGGGGCCGGGCTACGCTGAGGCCCGGCCTCCCTCCCTCCTTTCCCCCTCCCGCAGCCTCCTGGGTGCGCCACCTCCCGCCTGGTCCCCAGCCAGCTGGCGAGGCAGCCGCGGCGGCGGCTCCCGCTGCAGACCGAGCGCGGCACAGGGCGCACGCGGAGGGGGCCGGGGAGCGGCGCCCGGTGCCACCGGGGAGGGGGCGGAGGCGGGCGGAGGGCCGGGTATCGCCCGAGTGGGGGTGGGGGGCGGAGCGCAGGCAGGTTTCGGCGGGGGGGATGGGAGGATAAATGAGGCTGCTCGGGCGGCTCGAGTCCAGCTCCCTGAGAGGCGGAGAGTTTGAGACCCGGGCTCGAGCGCAGAGACGGCATGCAGCCGGAGAAGGCAGACAGGCAGCTTAAGGGAGAGGAGAAATCCGGCGGAGAGTGGGCGCACGAGGGGCGGGTCCGCGGGCGCCCGCGGGGAGGGCGCCGCCGCTCGCGGCTCCCCCAGGGGTCAGACACCTGGCCGCGGGCGAGTGTCAAGGGTCTGCATGCACCTCCTCTTGGCGCGCTGGGATCCCGAGGGTCGCGTCGGACCCGGAGGGCGCCGCCGGCCGGTCGGCCCAGCCCCGGCCGACCTGAGCTGTCCCCCGGGGAGAGCGCTGAGGATGGCAGGAGCCACCGCTCCTGGGATGGGGCCGCTGGGGAGGACGCCGCGTCCCCCCGTCCGCTTCCTGTTGCTTTTCCGAGAAACACTCCTTAGTTCCCCGAGGCTGAGTGCGGGGTGCCCCCCGAACTCAACCCTGACCCTCCCCGCGGCTCTCCGCCCCTCGCGACGGCGCCTCTCCCGGCCAGCCTGGGGAGGAAGCCCGGGCGTCCGCCTGGGCGCAGCTGCTCCCTGAGGCCAGAGAGCGGCCCTCGCTCGCCTTGACTCGCCTTATGTTTCAGCCTCCTTTGCCCTCTTTCTCCCCATCTTCCCTCAGGTCTTCGAGGGAGTTTCTCGCGACCACCAGCCCCTTTAATCGCCTTTTGAGCAGTGAAGCCCGAAGGGGCAAGCGGGAGTGGCGGGGACCCCTGGGCGCCCCTTCCCTTGGACCTCGGCCAATAAAGGGGAGACTGAGGGGAAGGGGCGCCTCCCCCCGGGCGGCGGGCTGAAAAACGGAGCAGAGGCTAGTCATGGACTCTGGGCCAGGGAATTAAACTCAGCCCTCGCTCAACTCGCTCCAGGAGCCCAGACCCCTGCAGATCGCGCCCTCGGGCCGTGCTGGGCTCCCTGTCCCACAGGACTCCGGGTCGAGCGAGTCTGGGGACCCACAGGGGCTCCCCGGCTGGAATGCCGTCCGTCGCATTTTGGGAACTTGCGGGTGGTTGTGCTCCGGGCGTGCTTGCCGGGGAAGGGAACCCGCGCTGCGGGCGACTTCTGGGCCGGTGGGTCCGCGCGGGGGCCGGGAGCCTCACCCCCTAGCGGGCGTTCTCCCCAAAATTCATTTTGGAAACCGAGGCCCCCGCGCTCGGCGAATGAGCCTGACCGCCCGGTGAGTCACCGCGAGCGGGCGACAAGGATTCCCAGCAGCTGGTAATTAATTGCGCCGTGGCGGCTCGGCCCACGGCGGAACCCCAGCCGGGCCTCCCGCCGCGCGGCCGCGGCGCCACCCCTGAGTCACAGCCGTCGGGCCCACGCCGTCCGGAAGCTGCCCGGACGCCACCAGGGGGCAGTGGACTCCGACCCACAGGTCGCCCGCTTTGAGTCAACCCCTGGAAGGAAAAGTCCAAGCTGTCCCCGCTGGCAGGTGCGGGAGCGGGGGATGGGAAGCTGGCCACCCACGGATTCCAAGCCTCGTAGGGAGCCGCTTTTATTCAGTTTACAGACAACCTTCCAGGCAAACGGAGCAGCCTTGTGTGCGGCATTGGAAGGGACCTCAGAACTAGTCCGAACCGCTTGTTTTACAGACCGGAACACTTCCAACGGGAGAGGAGCACGTGCCCAGGGACGCTAGGCAATTCGGGTCCAGAACCAGCACTGAACTTCCTCCTGGCTTCTGTCCTGCGTTCCTTCAAGGACCTGGCTGGCCGCCTTGACCCCAAGTTCACAGTGCCAGGAAGGGCCCCAGACCACTCCCAGACAAGGGTCCTTCTTTCTTCTCCCCTTCCAAATACAGCCTTTGGACTCCAGAGACAGTCCTGGGAGCCAGGCCTCTGGAGGGTTCTTGGTGGGGGAGGGGGGAAAGAGGAGGGCTTCCAGGTCTTTCCCCCCAGCACCCACACTGCTTCCCCGGCCCTGTCCTGCCATGGTCTTGACCAGCAGGGGGAGGTGAGCTCCCTGGAGCAGAGCCTGGGTCTTGACACCTTCCCTGGCCCCAGCCACTCATCCCCAAGGCAGTCGCTCAGCTATAGCACTGCGGGGTGCTCAGTCCAGAAAGCAGGCTGCTGGACGTGGGTCTGCAGAGACCACCTCTCTCTTTGCCCCTGTGGTCTGGGAACACCAACTCCAGCTCAGCCTGGAGGTGGATCCAGAGCTCAGGTGTGGCCAGTCGGCCAGGTTCTCCTAGCCCGCAGTGACTGGCTGGGCGTGGCTCACCTCCTAGCCAGTGAGAACCCAGGGAAAGCATTTCTTGAGGAGCCAGCGTGGAGGGACATGGCAGGCCATCTCCTGGCAGCAAATGCTTCATCCACTCTGGTTTAGGCCACTGTGAGTTGGTGCACAGGAGACCTGTGCAGGCTGGGGCCTGTGCGCTGGCAGCCTGTCTGTGCTCCTGAACTGACCCTGGGCCTCCCTGGCCATTAATGTCTTTAGTAAAGCCAGGTGTATCTGATTAGATAATAGAGAACATCATGGTTTTATAATAACTCTACTGCCTACTTCTTTTCTCAGTTCCCTATACATGGTGGGGTGTCCAGAGCCTCTGGGGTTAGAATCACTACCCTGCCTTACCCAAGGAGGCCAGCAAGTTTATTCTGGCCCCACAGTGAGTCAGGTGGGCCTCACTTCCCGTCCAGTGCCCCTTCCCCATCAGCAGATGCGTCTGTGGGCGCAGGGCCAGCGTCCAGGGCAGCGGCCTCTTCCGGTCCTCACTCCTCCATGCCTTTGCTCAGGATGTTCCCTCCACGTCATTACCGTTCCCTGCCCTCCTCAGGCTCTCGTCTCCTCGTCGTCAAGATCCAGCTCTGGCATCTCCTCCAGAAGCTTCCCCTGTCCCCAGGCTGGATGAGGGAGGCGCCCGCACCCCTGCACTCATTTATGTCCCGTGACCCCTTCAGTGCCAGCCACACCGCCCCCGCCAGTCAGTGAGCTCCTTGAGGGCAGGAGCCATGCCAGCCTCAACTCAGTCACACCAGACCCGCCACACAGCAGGCTCCTCTGTCCGTGGAATTCTCCAGCAAGAATACTGGAGTGGGTAGCCATTCACTTTTTCCAGCAGATCTTCCCCACCCAGGGATAGAGCCCAAGTCTCCCGCATTGCAGGCAGATTCTTTACCATTTGCGCCACCAAGGAAGCCCCAAGGTATACAATAAATGTTTGCTAAAGACTACAGAGCAGAGTTGAATTCATGTGCCAGTAGGTTTGAGGTCACTGCCGCAAGCGAGATCTCTCATAGGAGGACAGGAAGAACTAGATGCAAAAGAGTGAAAGAGAAAAAAAAAAAAAAAAAGCTATGCAGATGGCAAAGATGGTTACCTGCCAGGACCCCGAAGTGCCCAAGGTTTAGGCCTTGACTTTGATGGCCCTGGGGGTCCAGTGCAGTGAAGAAGGAGGAGGAAGAACACAAAAGACAAAGGTGGAAGAGAGGGCAGGAAGGAACAAGTGCTGAAACAGGAAGCAGTGAGCTTGGAGAGGGGAGTGGCGCCAAGGCTGAGCTCACCGATACTGGCATACAGGCTGCCTGCCCTTGACCCAGGCCCAGGGCAGACATTGCTAATCAACCCCAGCCCTATCTTGGGTCAGGGTCTGTTGTTGCAGCCTGAGAATCTTGCACACAGGGCTCATTCTGGGCTCAGTACTCACCTGTCTCCTTCCAGGGCCATCGCCAGTCTGGCCCCATGGCAATGAAGAGTTTACGCCCACTGCAGGAGGACAGAAGGGCCACAAGAAGCTCCTGATTGACAGCGGCACCACGATGGCGGTGCATGGCCCCTGCTGTGACGGTCCCCAGGGGGTCTTTCTTGAGCACCTGCTGGGCGTTTGGCTTGAGCTGGGGCGTCAATTGACCCTGTGAGGCCACTGTCATCCCACTGGCTGGTGACGGAGCCAAGGCTTCATGGTTAGGGCGGTGACCATGACTTCTGATGCTTGGTGGAACGTGGTGGGAGCTGGGAGGTCATGCCTTTCTCTTCCAGCCCAGGCAGCAAGGCTGCGAAGGAAGAGGGAGGGTCAGCCCAGTCCCTGGTACCCAGGAAGGGCTCACAGTGACTTCACCGGCTCTGTGATTAGACACAGAGAGGCCAGGGCCAGCTGCAGGGCCGATGTGGCCAGAGTCAGGGAAGGAGGGCAGGAAAGGGGCCCAGGGCTTTGAGACACAAGAGGCAGAGCCATGACACAAAAGGGAATCTGAGGCTGGGCCTGGCTCAGTCTGCCTAGAGGGTTCCAGGAGGTCGTATCGGGAGCCAGGGAGGTCGTTCAGGGAGTGGACTGTCACAGCCCATGAGCTTTGGGTTGTTGGACTTCCAGCTGCCCCGCCCGAATGTCGATCAGCAGGTGATATGAGGACATGTGCCCCAAACTGGGTGGGGCGCCTCCCTGAGACGTGGGCCCTAGGGGGTCTCGCGTGAGGTTTCTGAGCCCCAAGGTTTTCCGTGTGCAGTGGGGTCTCGAATTGCAGCTGTGTGGGCAAAGCGCGGAGGAGATCGCACTGTTGCAGGAACAATAGGTGTGCAGAATCAGGGCTACGGATGTGCCCCCAGAGTTAAAAGACTTTTAAGAGAGGGAATTTCATCTAGTCAATGAGGAGCCGACCAGCACTCCCTGGGACTCAGGCTGACATGCAAATAAGGGCGGAGGCAAGGCCAGGCCAAGGCCCCTTCCTTCAAACCAAGGACGGCCCCAGTGCCCGCCGCGCACACATGCCTTGCTTTACTGAAGGAAGCGTGATTAATGGATTTTGGGCCTCTTAATGTAGCCTGAACAACTGCCCAGCTCCACACCTGATCCGTAAATAGCTCCATCGCGTTCCCCACGGAGCCCCAGCGCTGCCAGGATCAATCAGACCATCATCAGAAGCTTCACCGGCTGACAGCTCCCGAGGGGACAGATGGAGGCGCCTGAACCCTGCGCCCAACAGGAGGGTCTCATTAACCGAGGCCAGGGCAGCTTGGCCAATACCTCGGGAGGCTGTTCCCAAACCAGGCTCAGGAGATGGGAGGGCGCCTGTCCACGCCCACAGCAGCTCCTGGGCAGGGGGAGGGCCATTCTGTCCCCCACCTCCGCTGCTGGGTACTCAGCGCTTGGCAGAACAGAGGTTCCTGGGCGTTTGCTGATTAGATTAATGAAATGGATTTGAGAACGACGTAGTGATGGCCAGGAAATGGCATCAGTGACCTTTCTCGGTCACCTCCTCATCACCCAGGGCCTGACTAATTAGATGGTTAAACACCCATAGAAAGATGTTCAACATTTGTTGAACCCAGCTCTTCTCCTTCATAATAAAAATGATAATATAAATAAAAATAAGAAATCTAGAAAAGTCTTCTGCTGTTAAGAATAAACAGAAACAACAGTTTATGGAGAAAGCTCTAACCAAGGGACGTTGAGAAAGCGTTGGACAGGAACACCCAGAAATTGTCCAGCATGGGGAAGGGACAGGGCCGGGGTATGGAGGCCCAGCTGGGGACCGTCTCCAGGGAAGCAGCCTGTCTGCAAGGCGCACACGCACTGTGACCAGGCTCTCTCTCTCAAACTCGATTCTCCGAGGTGGACCCAAATGGCCCTCGACTGTGGAATGGCCTTCCGAGTCGGGTGGCTGGGATCCTGATTCCAGGCTTGTCGTCTCCACCTGCTGTGACCACGGGCCAGGGAGTGAGCCCCGCTGTGCACCCCTGGGTTGGTTAGCAAGGGCGGAGGTGCCCCCATCCGTCCAGATGCAGTGCAGGCAGGCGTGTGCGGCACCTGTGGGGGGCAGGGGGCATGCAGTGTGGGTCCACTGCTCTCCTCTCTGCACCGCCCTGCCCACCGGCCAAGGAGCTGTGCCAGGCACCACACACTCGTGGTGGAAACGCTGCTCGCAGCCAGCTACCCTGGTGGGAGCTAACTTTAGCCCAGTCACACGGCGCCATCACTGTCCCCGTGCCGAGAGCTTACAGATCCCCGAGGAAGGTGTTTAAATATTTTTCCTTTTCCCAAGGCTGGTTCTCGCCTCTGCCATTTTCACCTTTGTGTGGCAGAAGGTATTTTTGCAAACGCAGCCGAGGTGGCAGCGATTTCGCAGCAAGAATGCGGCGTCCCCATACGCACCGCTGCTATTTTGGGGACTTGCAGGTGTACCCTGTGTATCATCACAGGGCTCGTCACCCTCTCAGGGGAGGGGAGAGAGGGCAGGGTGCCTCCTCCAGGAAGCCCTCCTGGCTCAGGCCGGGTCTAGGGCACGGTCCGTGTGCCCCTGCGCAAACAGTCCTGTCCTCAGCACTGTTGCTCCATGCCCTGCTTTGGTCCAGGCCGCGAAAGTCCCAGGACAGGGCTTGTCTGACCTGAGTCCCCAGCAGAGTAGGACTCAGGAAACACCCACAGAGTCGACTTACCACCCGGGGGGGCTCTGCAGGGTCTGGCACTTCTGAGGGGCTTTCTCTGCCCCTGAGTGCGTCTGCCCTGACAGCACTTGCCAGCCTGGGGGCCTCCATGCCAGGCGGGGACTGGGAGTTTGTGATGCAAAGTGAACAGGAGATGGCAGGTCTGGAGTTGGAGACCTGTGGGTCACATGAGGATGTGGGCGCCCAGACCAGCCTCAACTCTGGTCCCCAGAAGGCTTCCCAGCGGAGGGGACCTTGCCTGCCAGTCCCCAGGCTGCGGGACGGGCTGACGCCCAGCTCTCTGGTTCTGAGTGTGGAGCAGGCACAGCGAACGCTCTGAGGATGCATGCATTGTAGAACACTGTTCAAGGCTTGAACTTCTTCCCACAGTGCTGAAAGGGATGCTGGTAGTTAGGATTCCTTCCTCATTTGACGAATAAGGAGGCGGCAGCCCAGAGAAGTCCAGGCACTTATGGGAGATCACAGAGTCGTCATTGTCAGCAGGGCTGGGACACCATGCACCTACCAGACCCCCAAGGTCAGGTCCAGCCCCTATCCCCTGGAGGGTCTCCAGGGGGTCTACACAGCTTGACAATCCAGCTCTTGCCTCCAGGGTGTTAGGGAGCCAGTAGCAAGGTCCCTGCTGTCACGGAACAGTCGCCCTGCTGGGAGAGTGAACAATGAACCAGTTAACCATCAGGGTAAAGCCAGGGATGGGTGACTGCAGGACAGTGAGAAACATGGGATGGTGAAATGTGTGCTGGACAGTGGGACATATGTGGGGGCGGCAGTCAGAGAAGGAGTGCCGAAGAATTGATGCTTTTGAACTGCGGTGTTGGATAAGACTCTTGAGAGTCCCTTGGACTTCAAGGAGATCCAACCAGTCCATCCTAAAGGAAATCAACCCTGAATGTTCATTGCAAGGACTAATGCTGAAGCTGAAGCTCCAGTACTTTGGCCATGTGATGCGAACAGCTGACTCACTGGAAAAGACCCTGATGCTGGGAAAGATTGAGGGCAGAAGAAGAGGGTGACATAGGATGAGATGGTTAGATGGCATCACCAACTCAATGGCTCAATGGACATGAATTTGAGCAAACTCCTAGAGAATATGAGGGACAGGAAGGCCTGGCATGCTGCAGTCCATGGGGTCACAAAGAGTCAGACATGACTTGGCAACTGAAGAATAAGAAGTCAGGGATGGCATTGAAACAGACATGAATGACATGTTCAGATCCAGGAAAGGGTGTCTAAGCAGAGGGAACAGCCTGTGCAAAGGCCCTGGGGCCAGGGGAGGGACCTTGGCTTATTCAGGGAAGAGCCAGAAGGTAGATGTGACTGGGATGTAAGCCCAGGGGAAGTTGGCACAGGTGAGCTCAGAGGGCAGGGCTCTAAGCCTCCAGGGTGATTGGAGGCAGGGCCAGATCATGAAGGTTCTCTGAGGTTATGGGAGGAAGATGGATTTCACTGGTGCACTCACGGAAGTCCGTGTGTGCACACTGCATAGGGAGGGAGCTGAGGCGCACCCCCTCATTGGATGGTGTGGGGCACCCCCTTCCTGCAGTATCAGCCCCTCAGTGTGCCTGGGGAGCCCTCCAGCCTGGAGGTGGGGGCCAGGGTGAAAAGCCGTAAGGTGAGCCAGGCACCATACCAGCACAGTCTCTGGGCTTGGGGTAGGGGTAGTGTAAGCCACTTGGCTTTGGATTTGGATGGTCCTGGGTTGACCCTGGGCCTGTCACTTCACCTGTCTCAGTTTCCTCATCTGTGAAATGGGGACGTGGTGTATTTTGCCCTTAGCAGAGTGAGTGGCACAGGTGAGCTTGTTGTGTTTGTCTCTGTCTCCAGCTTTGAACCTCACTCTCTCATAAGCTGGGACTTCCCTACAAGCTCAGATGGTAAAGAATCTACCTGCAATGTAGGAGACCTGGGTTTGATCACTGGGTCAGGAAGATCCCCCAGAGAAGGGAAAGGCAATCCACTCCAGTATTCTTGCCTGGGGAATCCCATGAACAGAGGAGCCTGGCGAGCTACAGTCCATAGGGTCTCAAAGAGGCAGACAACCTAGTGACTAACACTTCCACTGTTTCTTCACTCTCATAGGCTACTGTTTCTTCAGTGCAGGGGCACTCTTGACCCCTGCACAACTGTCCTCCGATTTTGAACCCAGCAGAGCAGAGGCTGAAACAGGAGGATCGAGACATCAGAAAGAAAGAGGGGGGAGTGGAGGACCAGAGAGAAAGCCAGAGTCTGGGGGTGTCAGAGAGAAGAAGGGGAGATGCAGGAATCAAAGGGGGAGGGTGTGGGGGCAGATCAGAAAGAAGCAGGGAGATGCCAGGTGGGGCTGAGACTGTCGGGGTAAGTGTCCCTGACTTCGGTCCAGATGAACTCCTCTTTGGTGTTCCCACCCCAGAGTCTCTGTTTCCCCCGCAGACTTCATCTTAGAATCTGAGACCAGAACAGAGCTACCGGAGTTCACTCTCTCCTGACACGAGTGTCTGTTAAGCATCTACTCTGCCGCGTCCTGGTCCAGGCCCTGGAGGCACAGTGGTGCGGTCAGGAAGCTTACACTTCCACAGACCCAGGCACCGTGTGCGTGCCCGCCGCCGTGGTCCTGCATCCACAGCGCTGTCGGGGCAGGGCAGTGCACCCGCCCCGCGTCTTCTCCTGTGCAGCCATGCTGGGCCATACTGACCCGTGGTCTGGCCTGCACGGCAGGCGGCTCAGCCGTTGTGGAGAGCATTGGGAGAAGGGTCAGGCCAGACTCTGGGGCCAGGCCTCGCTTCATCTCCTGTCTATCTGCGTTTTCTGAGCAGGCACCTTTGGCAGCAGGATTTAACTGAGTATTTGGTTTCCACCTACCATCCTTCCTTCCCTCCCTGTTTCACTTAAGTGGGATCATGGTGTGACGGCTCTCCCAGCTCCCTCCCCATTTCCTCTCAAAGTATGCATGCCTGTTGTGCATGCTCAGTCGTGTTGACTCTGCATCCCCATGGACTGTAGTCCGCCAGGCTCCTCTGTCCATGGATTCTCCAGGCAAGAATACCAGAGTGGGTTGCCATTTCCTCCCCCAGAGGATCTTCTCGATCCAGGGATCAAACCCTCGTCTCCTGTGTCTCCTGCGTTGGCAGGTGGGTTCTTTACCACCGAGCCACTTGGGAAACCTCTCATTTAAGTGTCCTCCCTAGTAAATTTCTTGTGTATTTAGTTGCATTGCAACATCTGCTTCTTGGGGGACCCAGACAAACATGGGGGTATTCTGCTATCAGATCTGAGCCCCCAAATTGCTGATAAAGAAAAATCATACCATCTGGGGGGGTGTGGGGGGAAGGGGCAGAGCCCGACAGGAGGGAGAGAATTATTCCTGGAGAGTGAGAGCATCCCATATCCAAATGGTTTCTGAATCAGTCAGATGGGGTGGGGTATACAGCAAGTTATGGGCTGAATGCTTGTGACCCACCCACCAGATTCATTTGCTGAAATCCTAACCCCCAGTGTGATGGTGCTTGGTTGTGGGGCATTTGGGGGGCGGGTAACAGGTTTAGATGAGGTCATGGGAGTGGGGCCCCAAACGGGATTAGAGTTCTTGTAGAAAGAGGAGGAGCCCAGAAACCACCTCCCGCACGGCCGCCTCGGCCATGTGAGGACAGGATGAGAATGGGCCATCTGCAAGCCAGGAAGAGGGCTCCTGCCAGGTGCCAAGCCTGCCAGCGCCCGATCCCAGACCCCCCAGCCTCCAGAACTGCGGGAGATAACTGCTGTTTAGGCCAGTCGCCTCACCCCCACCACCGTCTGCAGTGTTTTCTTACAGCAGCCTGAGCTGACTAAGACACATCAGTACCAGAACAATTTTTAAATTAAAAACAAATCAGCCATTCAGATCACAAAGGCTGTTTCCTGCTCATGTTCAGTTGACAGTAGCTCTACGCACTGGTCCCCTGAGACCCAGGCTGGCAGACACTCCCCTGCCCTAGGCACCTGTGATCCCCAACAGGGAGAGGGAACCTGGCGGATCTCACCACAGTCCCAAGGGCTTCTGCCCAGAAACCTCCTCCACCACATCTGGTGGACAGAGGACTTCTGTCCACTCTCATGCCCAGCATAGACTTTCGCCTGAGCATCCTGTCCCCAGGTAAGTTCCCGCTCACCTGTGAAGGTGAAGGAAGATTCTGTGATGACACTTTCCAAATTCTCTTCTATCCCCCACCCCTTCTGAAAAAAACAAAACAAAAAACTGAAAAGAAAGAAAAAAAGACTCAAATCTGGAAATAAAGGAGTCAGGACAGAGCCCAGAGAATGAAGAAAAATGAAAAGGGAAAGACATAGTGGTGAGCAGTGGACCTTGATATGTGGGTAAATTAAACAAAGATGAATAAGGATAGACCTGTCTCAGACTGTGCCATCTAAGTGCTAAGTAAGGGTTCCTGAAATTGAAGGTCTGTACTGGAAGGAAAAATTCTAATGATAGTCTATTTATAAAAGTCGTAGCTCAGCAGTAGCTACGAGTTATGGCCAGAGGGGGCAAATGATCAACTTTGCGAGGATATCATTTTGGAGGGAGAGGGGAAAGGAAGAAAATAAAAGATGTCTGGAAGGGTCATTTTTTTAGACTGAGGGGGAATAATTAGCAGAAAAATAGAACATCTTATTGTGTGGGATAGTTGGTATCTTATTTTCAAAGTAGAGAGATGTGGGAAACAGGGAAGGGGGGTCACCATCAACGCAATGGAAGGAGTCAGGGTCTATCTGCTTGGGCGAGCATAACAAAATACCAGTCTTGCCACAGGCTTACACAACACATACTTGTTTCTGGAGGCTGGAAGTCCGGGATCAAGGGGCCTGCAAGACTTGCCCCTCAGCTTGTGACGGCTGCCGTCTTGCTGGGTGCTCACATGACCTCTTTGTGCAGGTGCTGGAAGGAGGAGAGAGAGAGGGAGTTCTGGTGTCTCTTCCTAGAAGGACACTAATCCTCCTGGATTGGGGACCCATCCTTATGACCTCATTTAACCTTAATTACCCCCCGAGAAGCTCCAGCTCCAAAACAGCTACTGAGTGTGAGTGCTTCAGCATACGAATCTGGGGGAGACAAGTGAGAGAAGGGCCTATGTGGGGGCTTCCAGATTAAGAAAGGGGAAGACGGAAGGAGCAGTAACTTGATCAAGCCATCAAAAGTGAGGAAGAAACAATGATACAAAATAGTCAACAATAGTGTCTCACAGGAGTTACATTATATATGTAAGCATTCATATCTTAAACAGAAAGAACTGAGTTCTCCCATGGAAGGATAGACCCTGTCACATTGGGTTCAACAAGCAAAAGGAAGGACGGCCTTAATATTAGAAGGAAGGCCTTATTATTAGAAACATGCTTGAAACAAAATATTTTAAATATTTAAAATGAATTGCTGAGAGGGACCGCCCTGGTGGTCCAGTGGTTTAGAATCTGGCTTGCACTGTGCAGGTTTGATCCCTGGTCATGAACTAGGATCCCACATCCCACCGAGCACCTGAGTGCTCATGTCACATTGCTTCCAATGCGCATGATGCAAGGAAGACTTGCATCAACTTACATGATGCAAGGAAGACTCGACACAGCCAAATAAATAAGTATCAAAAGATAAAATATATTTCTGGGAAAATATCTATAAGGATAAAGCAGATGAAAACAAAGTATAAAGTAGGACTGGCAGATATTAATCTCAACATGGTTTAAAATTATTATATATGATACATTAGAATGTTATACAATGAAGTGCTATGCAGTCATAAGCCTGTATTTAAAAAACAAAAAAAGAACTGAATATCTAAGTGAAACCTATTAGCAAAGGAATGAGAACCTGATACAGATAAAATTATAGTGAGAAAAAACTGCACATTTTTGTGAGAAACGGACAAGAGTATTAGAAATTAAGAAGCAATTGGAAGTTACGACGCAATCAAATATATTGCATGGCCATTGACTCGATCCTAGTTTGAACAAATCAGATCTTTAAAGGTCATTTTGGGGACAATTAGGGAAATTTGACTATGGATGGAGTTTTAAATTATAGATCATCATTATTTTCTCAGGTACAGTAACGGTATCATGGTTAAGAAGGGAAGAGTTCTTCTTTAGTAAAGAGGCAAACTAGTGTCTAGGGATGAAATGAAGCCTATAATTTAATTCTAAATACCTCAGTAAAAAACAAACATAGCAAAATGTACAGTTATTGAATCTTGGTGATGGATGCTTTTATGTGTTATCTCTCTGCTTTTATGTATATTTAAAATTAAAAAACAACAAAGTAATAACAGAATTGAATAATGCAAACAATAACTGTGAATGGATATATAATACAGTTTTATACATTTATATATATATATATATTTTTTTTTTTTAATCAAATAGTGAATCCCTGTTTATGTGTCCAAAGGTCACTGAGGAAAATCAATATATAATAGGCTGACAAGAAAATATTATCAGATTCAAGAACATAAGAGTGAAGTTTTCACAGGCCTCATGCTCCAGCCATATTCAATAGAGTGAAAGTGTTAAGTCGCTCAATAGTGTCTGACTCTTTGTGACCCCATGGACTGTATAGCCTACCAGGCTCCTCTGTCCATGGGACTCTCCAAGCAAGAACACTGGAGTGGGTTACCAGATTCTCCAGGCAAGAATACAGGAGTGGGTTGCCATTCCCTTCTCCAGGAGATCTTCCCAACCCAGGGACTGAACCCAGGTCTCCCACATTGCAGGCAGATTCTTCACCGTCTGAACCACCAGGGAAACTCATGCATTGGAAGGTGAAATCTTAACCACTGGACTACCAGGGAAATCCCTAGTATAGGTTTTAACCTTTTTTTCCTTGTTTCTTTTCCCAGATAGTATGTAATTTCTCTTTTGATTTTTCTCTTCAATCTGAGAGTTATGCAGGAATGTTTTAAATTTGCAAATAAAGTGTGTTTGGCTCCCTTATTAGTGGTGAAGTTTTCATGTTCCAATGGAGGGAGTATGGGTTCAATCGCTGGTGGGGCAGCTAAGATCCCACATGCCTTGCAGCCAAAACAAACAAAAAACAGAAACAATATTGGAACAAATTCAATAAAGACTTTTAAAACAGTCCACATCAAATATATGTATACATACATGCTAAAGTTAACACAGCTTAGAAACACACAGCCTGAAATACTTCCATTAGAGGGGGCAAAGACTAAACATAGCATCATTTTTAGTACTTGTTTCAAGCAACTAGGAAAAGAAACAACAAAAGAAACAAGAAAAGGGGAATTCATAAGGTTAAGAACTGAAACTGATGAATAGAGAAAAATTTTAAATAGTGGGAAGAATATATAAATGTAAAAGCTTGTTCTTTGAAATGGCTAATAAAGTAGAAAAAAAAAAACCCTCGTGAGTCCAATTATGGAGAATGGAGAGAGAGGGTAAAATTAGACAAGATTAGGAATGAGAAGGCAGACATACCAATATAACTACAGATACAGGGGAGATAAAAATAATTATGAGAGAATATTATATGCAACTCTGTGATAACAAATTGAAAACCTCAGGGAAATGGATGATTTCCTAGTAAAAGTAAATTACCAAAATCAGTCCAAGAAAAAATGGAAAATTTTAATAGACCAATTACCATAGAAGAGATTAGAAGGTGATTGGAGATCTGTCAGTGAAAAGACTGCAGAATCAGACAGGCTTACCGCTGAATTTTATCTAATTTCTAAAGAACTAATCATTTTAATACTGTTTAAACTATTTGGGGCCATGGAAAAGGATAGAAGAGAAATTCTCTTATTCATTATGTGCATCTAGAATATCTTTAATACAAAATAAGGTGAAGAGTCAACTCATTAGAAAAGACGCTGATGCTAGGAAATATTGAAGACAGGGGGAGAAGGGGATGACAGAGGATGAGATGGTTGGATGGCATCACCGACTTGATGGATGTGAGTCTGAGCAAGCTCTAGGAGATGGTGAAGGACAGGGAAGCCTGGAGTGCTCCAGTCCATGGGGTCACAAAGAGTTGGACACGACTTAGTGACTGGACGACAACAAAAGAGGAGCTGTAGACCAACGGCAACGACACTTAGATTCATAAGATGAAAATTTCTAAATAAAATACCACCAAATGGAATCCAGTGACTAATTAATAGGACAATATATCACCCTTCAGGTTCGTTGTAGGGAAGGAGTGCGTGATCAAGGACCCTTAGCCTTGGGAGATTTTGTGAGCATATCATCACCCCCTCTCTAAGTATCTCTTGGCATAGCAAAGACACAGTAGGCAATGATCAGGGGGCTGAAATGAAGCAGAGTGGCCAGAACTATGACATCCAAAGGAATGTTAATATCTGTTAGCACATGCAAAGATTTCATATGGAAATTTTGTGGGGTTTATTTCTAAAACAGACTCTAATTGTTTCAGCTTCTTTTAAATATTCCAGAGGACTTTCTTTTTTTTTTTTTTTTCTGTTTGAAATACACTGAGGGAAAGGGAATTTTCTTGGTTTTAATTGTGTACCAGAGCACAAGATCTAATATTGAATTCTCCCAGCAACTCTGTGGGGAGTGGATATGATTGACACTGAGGCTTGGCAAGGGGCAGAGACTTCCCAGAGCACTCAGAGGGTGGGGGGCAGAGTCCAGATATCAATCCTGCTGACACTCACTGCAGAGCCCAAGCTTTCCATGTGGGAGACTTACACGTGGAAGTCCCCTAGTGACCTCCTGGTTCAGGGAGGAGTTCCAGTCCATTTAGCCAAAGCCAGGCGCAATGGAACATAGAGTGGATCAGGTGTCAGGGGACATGGGTTCTGTTTCATCCTCTGCCTGCTGGTGGCTGGGGCCAAGACTGTGAAAGCCTCTGCCCTTGGGCAATTCTCTGAATTCCTTTGCAGCTGGCCTCTGAAGGGCCAATAGTGGGTTGCTGTCCGTGGTGCTGAAGGTGCTCCTGCCCCAGGGCTCCCACTTCACCTATTTGCAGAGGAGCTGGCCTGGGCAGCTGCCAGGAACACACTGTGATTAATCAGCAGGTTTGAAATGGCAAACCAAATTCTAAAGGTGGAAGAAGGAAAGAATTTCTTTATTGGTTTGCTGAATCTGCGCCAAAGGAGCTTTTTTTTTTTTTTTTTTTTAAACCACAAGCCATGTCTTTGACAGTTCTCATCACCTGGGCCTAAATTGAACATCTCAATTTTTAGAGAAGCACAGAACTAAGTTTTCACTACCCAGGTGAGTAAATGGAACATCATTTGATTCCCAGAGTCCAATTTTCCCTCTCAAATCCCATCCTTTTTCTTTGCTCCACAGGGAATCTATGCTAAATTTTGTATAAGTAACTCACTTGCTTATCCTTATTGCTTTTTTTTTTAAAAAAAACAACTTTTTGCTTTGGGGACTTCAGGTAATTGGAATCATATTGCATGTGCTTTTCTGCTGACCACTTTCCTCCATCAATATTGTTTTGGAAATGGATCCACATTGTTGCATATTCATCACTGTACAATATTCTGCTACACAGATATCCTAAAATGTACATTCCATCCTTTCTATGGAATGTGATCTGATGTCTTTTTTTTTCCTGCTATGAACAACTATGCTATAAACATTCTGACACCCAGCTCACATTAACAAGCCATGTGTGTATTCGTTGCGGTCTGTACACGGCAGTGAAATCATTGGGTCAGAGCATATGAGCAGTTCGACCTCACTAGGAGCGGAAGAAGCTTCTGCTGCTCATACTCTCCTCACTATAAGGAACAGGCCACATGTCTGCAGTCAGGTGATTTATTCTTTTCTATGGACTGTGAGCATAAGTGACCTACATTATTTCTAAGCTAAATAATCACATAAGAGTGGGAGACTCTCAAATTTCTCCCAGTTTGTGACTTGTCTTTCCATCTTCTTTACGTATCTTTTGATGAAAAGAAATTCTTAGTTTTAATACAGTGAAATTTATCATTTTTTATGCCTTGTGCTTCTTGTGTCTTATTTAGGACATCTATCCCTACCCTGGGATCATAAGCTATCTTTGATGTCTTGTAAATGTTTTATACTTTGCCTTTTACATTTAGGTCTTAACCTACAGTAGGTTTTTATGTGTGGTGTGTATTGGAGCCAAATATCTTCCCCTATGGCTAGTTGCTTACTTTCTGAGACCTTTTAGGGAAAAGTCCATCCTCTTCCCAGATATGTGACAGCAATATTTCCCACATCACATGTCCCTATATGCATGCCTGTTTCTGGACTTTCCATTGGTCCATTTTTCTATTCCACATTGTGTACTTGTTTAGCATTATGATATATTTTGACTTATTCTTCAAGAGTATGTTGGCTATTATTGGGCCTTTGCATTGTATATATGAATTTTAGAGTCAGTTTGCTAAGCTTCACTAAAAATTGTTAAGATTTTTATTGGTGTTGTGTTGAACCAATAGATCAATTTAGTGAGAATTTACATCTTTATGAGAGAGTCTCCCAACTATTTATTTAGATCTCCTTTAATGTCTTCCCATAAATTTTCTATAACTTTCTCCATAATGGTCTTGCACATTAGAGAAAAGATTTATTCCTGGATTCTATGTTCTTTCCCTTTTGTTTCTGTATCAAGTTTCTGCAAACTTTGTGGCTTAAACAGCACAAGTTGAAGTCAGAGTCCAAAATGAGTCTCTCCGGGCAAAAGTCAAGATGTGCCCAGGGCTTCGTCCTTGTGAGAGAAAGCTCAGGTGGAGACTCTGTTTCCTTGCGTCCTCCAGCTTCTGAAGGCTGAGGATCACGGCCACTTCCTCCATCTTCACAGCCAGCAACATCAGGCTAAATTCTTCTCACACCACCATCTCTCCAGTTTTCTTTTGTTTCCCTCTTTCCCTTTTAAGGAACCTTGTGAATACACTGGACCCACATGGATAATCCAGAATAATCTCCCTAAAGTCAAGTTATCAGCAACTTTATCTGTACTCATAATTACTCTGCCATGAGCCCATCATTCTCACAGGTTCTAGGAATCAGGACACGGACATATTTGAAATGTCGTTATTCTGCCTACCATGAATTCTTTACACTTTTTGTAGTTCTATAAAATGTAATGTTTATAACAATTTTCTAGATGGTTTTGGTTGTGGTACAAAATGCTGTGGGTTTTCTATATTGATTTTGTATCCAACAGCATTGCTAAAGAAAGTGAAATTGAAGTCACTCAGTTGTGTCTAACTCTTCGTGACCCCGTGGACTACACCCACCAGGTTCCTCTGTCCATGGGATTTTCCAGGTAAGAATACTGGAGTGGGTTGCCACTTCCTTCTCCAGGGGATCTTCCCAACCCAGGGATCAAACCCAGGTCTCCTGCACTGCAGGCAGATGCTTTACCCTTTACGCTTTAGCCTGGTGGCAGAGCCGCCAGGGAAGCCCCAACATTGCTAAGCACTTATTAATTCTAACAGACCTGAAGATTCTTCAGGATTGAAGTATAACTGATGATAAAATGTGCAAAGAATGACAGTTTTTTTTCTTTGTTTCCAGCTCGTATGCCTTCTATTTGCTCTTGTACCTAAGTTTCTGTGCTGGCATGGACCAGTTTTACAACGTTGAAGTGGGGATAATGAGCCCCCTTGTTTTGTTCTCCACCTTAAAGAGAGTGCTTACATTTCAACATTAAGAATAATGTTAGCTCTATGTATTTTTTTTTAATAGATATCCTTTTATTAGGTTAAAGAAACTCTTCTAGACCTAGATTACTAAGAGGCTTTGGCGGGGTGGGGTGGTTTTTTTGAAAGTCATAAAAGGATGTTGACTCTTTTCTAAGACTTTCCCCATGTCTGTAAGAATTATATGCTTTTTCTTCTTTAATTTGCTAGTGTGGTGGATTCATTAATATCTTTTCCAATGTAAAACCAACCTTGCATTCTCTGGATGTATACAGCTTGATCATGGTCTTTTACACATGTTACTGAATCTCTTTGCTAACATTTAGATTCAAATTTTCCCATCTACATTGATGTAGGATTTAGCCTAAACTTTTCTTTTCTTATGCTGTGTTTGTTAGATTTTGATATCAAGGTTATACCAGCCTCATAAAATATATCTGAGTGCTTTACCATCTTTTCCCATGTTCATAAATATTTTGTATAGCATTGGAGTTTTTTGTTCCTTGAATTAGAATTCACTGGTAAAAACCATCTGGACCTGGAATTTTATTTGAAAAGAGTTTTTAAGATTTTTAACCATGGATTTGATTTCTTTAATGGTTTTAGGATTACTCATCCTATTTATTACCAGAGATTTTAATTTGTATTATATTTATTAGAAATTTTATATTTCATTTACACTTTCAAGCTTATTGTTATGAATTTCACCATAATTTCCTCTTATAATATTCTATTGTTGTCTGTAAGATCTGCTGTTCCCTCTTTATTTGTAATGTGGCTATTTGCGCCTTTTCTTTTTTCTTTATTAATCTACTCAGCGTTTTCTCAATTTTATTAGCCTGTGCAAGAAAAAAACCTTTGGCTTTTTGCTATTGTGGCTCTCTTTCTTGTTTTATTAACTTATGATCTTATCTTTATTATATTCTTCCATTTTCTTTGATCTCCTCTGCCATCTCTTTTAGCTCCTGGAGATGGTGCTTTGTTCATTAACTTTCACACTTTTCTCTTTTGAATATAAGCGTTTAAGTTTATAAAACCTTCCTCTAAATACTGACTTATCTGCGTCATACAAGTTCTGATATACTTTTGTTGTTGTTCAATTTCAGTATCTCCTACTTTTCTTGGTGATTTCTTCTCTCAACTCTGATTTATCTAGAAGTATTTACTAAATTTCAAATACATGAGAACTTTATAATTATCTTTTTGTGATATATTTCTAACTTAGGTATATTGGGTGCAGATAATGCATCTGTATGGTAACAGTCCTTCAACTGCGTGTTACAGTTCAGTTGTTGTGTCCAACCCTTTGCGACCCCATGGGCTGCAACATGCCAGGCTTCCCTGTCCTTTGTTTTTTAAATGTTGACTTTTAAGCCAGCTCTTTTCACTCTCCTCTTTCAACCTCATCAAGAGACTCTTTAGTTCTTCACTTTCTGCCATTAGAGTGGTATCATCTACATATCTGAGGTTGCTGATACTTCTCCCAGCAATCTTGATTCAGTTTGGTTCAACTACTTAAAGGGCCATAAAGCAAATCTTACATATGTGCTTGATAAAAATATTTTTCTAGGCTGCTGAGTATTCAGTATAAATTCATTAAATCAAATTTAATGATGGAGTTTTATAAATCTTTTATATCTTTAATGATTTTTGTCTTCTCTATCCTTTAGTTACTGTGAGAGATTTGTCCATGTCTCCTTTTAGTTCTACCAGGTTTTCTTTGTGTATTTAAAGTTATATTATTGGTTGCATGCTGGATTATAGGTGTCCTGATGTTATTACTTTTGTCATCATGATGTTATTATTTTTATCACTTTAAGTACTTTATTTTTTACTTTAGATTCACAGTTTATTAGGATTTTTTTCTGATACATTTTTCCCAACATTTTATTTCAAGCTACTATATCCTTATATTTTAGTGTCTCTTGTAAACATCATAAACATGATTTTGTGGGGTTTGTATTAGTCTTTTATCTGGGATATTTAGTTTAATTTATTCTAAGTACTGATATGCTTTATTTCTACAATTTATTTTTAACCACTTCTAGGTGTTACTTAATTGCTCTGTGTCCCATTTTTTTCAACTATAATATGAGGATAATAATATCATTATGACTGCCATTTTATTTGTTCTGTCATTTCCTTTTTTTTTTTTTTTTTGGTCCTTTTTCTTTTCCTTCTTTCCTTCTTTTTGATTAAATAGTTTTCCTTATCTAATTTTTTTTGGAGAAACTTGTTTAGAAGTTGTTCATACAATTTCTCATTTCCATAATGCTGATCCCAGAAATTGAAACTTCTATAAACCCAGCACCAAAGCATAAGTCTATGTTACTCAATATTTTTATACTCCTCCTGAATCTTTATAATTGAAATTAAAGTAGCTTTTAGAAAACATTGATTCCCATCATCCCCTTACCAAAATCTGTTATTTTTCTATACATGTCAATTCTGTTTTAATAATTATTATACAGTAAATGTTTGATTCATATTTATCCACATGTGTGCCACTCAATCTGTTGTTCCTTCTTTCTTGCATCTCTGACTTTCTATCTGGCATCAATTTCTTTCTGCTTGAGATTCATTCTTCAGAATTCCTGTTGGTGAGGTTTCAGTGGTAGAAAACCCTATTTTTGTTGAAATGAAAGTATAATCATTTCACCTGTTGAAAAATACTTGTATCACTCAGCACATTCTCATTCTCTATACCACTGACTTCTGGGCTTTGTTTTTGCTGATAAGAAGTCAGTTGTCAGTCAAATTGCCACTTCTCTGAAGGCAATTTTTCTTTGTCTTTCTAGCTCCTTTTAAATCATCCCTTTGCATCTGGTCTTTGAAACTGTATTATGACATGTCTATTGTGTCTTTAAAATGTTATGCTACTTGGAATTTATTGGGCTTGTTACATATGTGGACTTGTGTCTTCATCAGTTATGAGAAGTTCTCAGTAGTTAGGCTTTCAAATCCTGACTTTTCTCCGTGCTCTGTGCCCACTTCTCTAGAACTTGATTAGATGTTGATGAGGGTGCCTCGCTCTGTCTTCTGTGCTTCCTTAAGTCTCTTTCATATTTTTTGGTCTTTCTGGGCTGCACTTTTTGTAATGTTTTCAGCTCTTTTATTTACTAGCTCTCCCCCAAGCTGGGTTTAATATACTCTCCAACCTATTCGTTAAGTATTTAATTTCAGCTCTCTTTTTCAAGTATAGGAGGTGGTCCATTTGATTATTATTTTATGATGTTCTAGACCCATTACAGTCTTCTTTTTCATTTCTCATAACATATAAAACAGTAGTCTGTGTCTGATAAATCCAATATCCTATTCCTTTTCAGGCCTAAGTTTGCTGCTTTTATTTCTTCTGGTGCTCACACATGATGCATTGTTTTCTTGTATATTTAATGACTTTCTTTCTTTTATAACTCTGAATTATTCATGTTCCTTGTAGAAATCCTCAGAGATTTGGGACAAGAGTAGATTCCTCCAGAAAGGATACATTCTCTTCTGTAATATGTCTGGTGTGTGTATATATCTAGGATCATTTTCAAATTAATGAAAGACTTGAAGTTTGGGGGTGGCTTTCCAGGACTGCGCCTTGGGACTGCAGATCCATGGGAGGGCCAATTTGGGATGGAATCAATGGGTTGAGTCAGGATAGTTTCACTTCCATTCTCTGAGTTTGTAGGGCTCGCAAATTACTGGGGAGTGGTCTTCTATTAGATTACTTGCCTGGTGGGCTTTGGGGTTTGTCTTCCTCCTTCCTGTTTTATGAGGCTGTAAAAACTGATGCTCCTGCTTTGACAAAACCCTCCAAATGAAAGTTGGCATCAGTTCACTGCTAGCCTTTTTGAATTCTGCCTACACACAGGTACCAGGCTGAGTATCTCTTACTTTCCTGCCAGCTTGGGGATGCACTCGCAAATGAGTTTTTACATAATTACCATCATTTTCAGTTGTTTGCAACAGGAGCTTGGTCTGGGCCTCTGCTCCATCCTGTTGACACCCTCTTTTGATCTTTCCCTAGTATTTGTCTTAATCCCTTAAGACACTGTTCAGAGGCCCCAGGTGACCACAGGCATACCTCACCCTCTCTCTGCTTACTGGGACCAGGCTGGCTCTTCAGATCTCTAATAACAGCAGCTTCTTGGATGGCAGACTCAGAGACCTCATCCAACAACTGTGTTGTTTGAAGCCATCCACACTTGCAGCTTTCACTTGACCACAAAGAGTCACGGAGATCACTCCTTTGTCAGGGAATCCCCTTCCCATTTGAGCATCTGCATTAGAAATACCTGCCTCAAGATCTCTCATGTTACCTAATCAATGAACCTGTGCCGAGGCCTAATGGGAAACAGTGATCTCACGTGTTCAGCTCTGCAATTCTGGGCACACGCCGGGGTGTGGATGAGAGGATGAAGGCAAGGGGAGGGGGGCGAGGTGGGAACCAGTATTCATGAGGAGTTGCTCTCACATGTAGAAAAGTTGGAGATCAAACAAAACTCTTAACATGAAAGCTCCCATGAAATAAGTATTTTCATCTCTATTTATTCAGATGGAAAAAAAAAAAAATCGAGTCCAAAGTGACGTGTCTGAGGTTGCAGAGTTGACAAATGGCCGAGTCGAAGTTTAGTACCTCGGGCATCTTCCCGTGGACCCGGACTCTGCTCCGTGAATTTCGGATGACAGAGTCTGACAGCGGGGTGATTATGGGTTGTTGCAGGCCTGTCCTGCCCGAAGGGACCAAATGTCAGGAGGGCAAGGCCCAGCTGGCTCAGCTGGTGAGATGAAAAGGACACGGGCTATTCCTGGCTTAGCCTCCTCTGGCCCTCGGAGGGAGGAGGGGTCCAGACACGGAAGCTGTAGGACTGCAGCGCCTGGGAGCTGACAGTCAGACCTGAAGAACCGGGACGCATCATCCAGACATCAGCACCTGGGTTTGCTGCCTCCGCCACACAGCTGGCATGACCCAGCCACACAAATGCCCCACCCCTGCTCTACCCGGCTCCCTGGCTCCTGCTGACCCCACGACGGAGCTCCAAATATTCATGGCCCATGCAGGGCTGCCCTTGGGCTGGACTCAGTTCATCTCCTCCACCGTGAGAGGCATTCACAACACAGGCCTCACCTGGGTCACCCTTCCAGCACCCTCTTCTCCAAGAAGTCTTGAGATTTCTCTCTCGGTGCATCCGGTAACTTCTCTGGTAACTGCTCTATTTGTTTGGGAAACTAGAAAACACTTGGGGTTCCCATGACCCCTCCTCAGATTTGAGAGTTTGCTAGAATAACTCAGAGAATTCAGGAAAACACATTACTTATGTTGACCAGTTGACTACAAGCGATATTACAAAGGATACAGATGAGGAGGTGCCCAGGGCAAGGTCTGGGAGGGTCCCGGCTGCAGGCACTTCTGTCCCCGTGGAGCTGGCATGGATGGTCTCCAGCTCATGGATGTGTTCACTGAGGAAGCCCTCCACACCCACCACGGAGGGCGTTCTTAGAGGACTCCGTCCTTCGGGCTTGATTAACTCACCCCCGGCCCCTCTCCCCTCCCGCTCAGTGGGGGGGGGACAGGAAGGTCCAAGCTTCTGGTCTCGCTGAGCATTTCTGGTGACCACACTGAAGCCACCCAGGAGCCCACCCAGAGCCGCCTTTTCAGAACAAAAGGCGCTCCTGTCACCCAGGAATGTCCAAGGGGTGAGGGAGCTGTATCGGAGGCTGAGGGCAGAGACCCAGTGTCTGCTACGTCACGCTCCGCTGAAAATGGCATGCCAAGCCCCCACTCCTGGCCCCCAAGGTTCCCTGGAATTGCCAGCGCCCTGGGGTCCCAAGGCCAGCACCTGATCTGTGCACAGCTGAGGACGGCTGGTGTTCAGGGATGACCCCCTGCGGGCTGGGGACACACAAGCCAGCTCGTGCCGCCGGGGACGGGCCGGGCCGGAGGTCGCCTTCTCACTCCCCCAGGCTCCGTGAGGATGTCAGCCCCAGGGACCCTCGGGTTCCTTCTGCACTGGCTTGTCCCCGCCCCTGACCCCTCATTCCCCCGTGGGGGGTCCCGGGGCCCTCAAGCGAAGCCCCTCCCTGGGCCGGCCTGTACAAGCAAGCAAGGCCCGAGAGGGTGGAGGCTGGTGGAGTGGGAGGAACGGACACCATGGGCCTTGCGGCAGCTCTGCGTTTGCACCAGTGCCCCCTCCCTGCCAGCTGAGGGCAGCTCAGCCCCGCTCGGGGCAGGACAGGACGCCCAGCCTCACCCCAGCTCCCGGCAGGCGACAAGCCGCCTGCAAAACCGCTGGGGGCAGCCTGGCCTGTGAGGCACGGGCTTAGGCCCTGAGAGCCTGTGAGGGAAGAAACAGGCAGAGCAGCGAGTGTGGGGAGGCGGCCCTCCCGCCATCTCCCCGGTGACCCCGCCAAAGAGACAGAGCCGGCTCAGGCCGCCTGTGGCCCTGAGCTCCGGGTGCCTGGAGGCTCAGTCCCCGTCTGCGCGGGGCAGTGCCCAGGGGCCCAGAGCGTTTGGGGACCACCCAGCAGGGCCTGGCTCTGGGAGACGCCGACCAGGAGACACGTGCAGCTCGTGGGAGGCGGGCTGGGGCATTCTCTGCTGCCCGGAGCCTGGAGCTCTGTTTGAGAGGTTTTCTAACCAGGGTGCGCCAGGCCCCGAAATCTCGGGGCTCCCAGCGGCCCTGCACCCCAGGCCCACAACGGCCTGCTCCCCGCCCCTCCCGCTCTGCCCCGTGTGGGGGTCAACCATGGCCCTGCTGCCGTGAGGAAATGGGGGAACCCAGGAGCCTTGGACACCTCTGGCTCCTCCCAGCCCCGCTCTGTGCCTTGGGACCCGCGCCCTCTCTCAGGCCCCAAGACCCTGGTCAGGACGGGAGTTTGCTGGACAAGGCCTGCCTGAGGGTGCCTGGGCAGGGGTGGGCTCAGAACCTGCCTGAAGTGAGAGCTGCGGGTGGAGGGCGGCTGCCCAGGGTGGGGGGCACTGGGCGACCCTGGGAGCAGTGAGGGGGAGTAGGCAAAGGCAACCGTCATGGGCGGTGGGTCCAAGGCTGGTTACAGGACACCCACCTCCAATCTTCACCTCGACTTCTGGAGGCCGGTGTCACCCCCAAACGCCTTCCCAACCGTGTGGATCTCAGGTGTGTGCTGAGTCGCTCAGTCGACCCCATGGAGTATACAGTCCATGGAATTCTCCAGACCAGAATACTGGAGTGAGTAGCTGTTCCCTCCTCCAGGGGATGTTCCCAACCCAGGTCTCCTGCACTGCAGGCAGATTCTTTACCAGCTGAGCCGCCAGGGAAGCCCGTGTGTATCTCAGGAGAGGAAGTGAAAGGCTGGGGAGGCCAGAGCCATCCTGGGAGCTGGCGGCCGAGGTGCGGGACTCTAGACGGTGCTCCCAGAGAAATGAGGACCAGACCCAAACAGCACACTCCTGGGAAGCGGTGGGGGCTCACAGGGACAGACGGACACGGCTCCAACCCTGCTGGCCAGTGGCTATGCGTGCTGTGGGGGGTCGCAGGGATCCCTACCTGAGCTGGGGGGGTGGCCGCCTGGCCGTGCTGGACAAGCAGAGGCAAGGATGCAGGTGACCAGCAGAGAAGCAAGGCAGACCCTTTATTGGAGAATCTGTCACCGATACACGGACACACACAGGCCACACCCCCGAACCCGGCCTGGACCCAGCCCAGGGCCCAGGACGGCTGACGCAGGGTGTCCACTCCCCGGGGCCGGGGGAACTCTCGGTGTCACCCACAGGGCCATCTCTCCCAGCTCGGCTGCCTCGGGGTCCCCAGGAGAAGAGCAAGCCCTTGGGGGATGCCAAGGGCCAAGGGGGCCGGGGGAGGCTCCCCAGACCCACCCGGGCAGGGCCCCTCCCTCACGCTCGCCTTCCCTTCCTACCGGCTGGGTGGTGAACCCCAGGTCATGGGAACAGGTGCAGGGACCCCAGCCTGGGCTGGGTGGATGGGTCATACTCTGGGGTCTTGGTCAGCATCTGTTTTAGCCAAAGCTCGCCGGGGGCGGGGCCCTGTGAGTCCCAGAGAGGACGTGACGGGCAGATGGTGGTGAGTGCGGGCTGGGGGCTGGGTGGCCAGGAGGAGGGGGCCTCTGGTCTTCTCTCCCTGCAGGATCAGGGACCCGGGACGGGGCAGGGCGCTCAGGCTTGCGCCTCCAGGGCGCGCACGTGTACGCTGGGCAGGCAGAACCAGGATGGGGGCAGCTCCTTGCTGGGGCCGTCCTCGTGGAACCGGATGTGGAGGAAGAAGTCGCCCGTGTAGAGGAAGAGAAGCGCCCCGAGGCAGGCCACCTGGCCCGACGGCTGCACCTGAGAGAGGGGGCAGAGGTGAGAGCCTGGAGCCACGGGGCCCAAAGCCTGGGGCCGTGGGGGTGGGGGGCCCCAGGCCTGGCTCCGCGGCCCCCAAGGCTTCTCTGCGCTGTCGCCCCGCCAAGCCCCCGGAACTCTCTGCGCCTCAGCTCCTGTCCCGGGAAGGAGCTGACAGCACTGCCCTCCCTGGGCTGTCTGGGGGTCAGCGAGCTGGGGAGTGTTTGGGGCCAAGGCACATTGTTCACCAGTGACCGGAGCAGGAGGACCATGCCTCGTGACTGCATCTGCTCCTCTGGGCACAGTCACCGCCGAGCAAGGGGAAGCTGCCCGCAGCGGGCAGGGCGATGGTGCCCCGAATGCCCCACCCCAGCTCCTCGACAGCCCTGCCTCCCCATCGTGGCCCTGCTCCTGGGACTCGCGTACGGAGACGTGAACTCTCCAGGGTCTCCGGGAGAGTCAGGTAGATGGGGGTCGACGCAGAGACTGCGCCGGCCGCCCTGGAGGAGGGCCCCACGCACCTTATCCAGGTAGAAGGTGCCAGAGCCAACGAAGGACACAGCGTGGCGCAGGTCGTAGTTGTGAACGCCATTCTGGTGGTCCTGGAAGGGCACCACGCTGAGGGCAAAGGGCCCCACGCTGCGCGGGCTCCGGTTGGTCAGCCGCACCTCCAGGCGCACCGGGTCACCGACCCGGCAGGCCGCCGCCTGGCAGTCACAGGGTTGTCCATCCACCAGCACATCTGCAGGGACACAGGCCACCAGAGTGTCAGGGCCCCGGCCGCCGGCCTGCCACCCCGATCACCCGCTCCTCCACCAGCCTCGGCTGCCGCCTGTGTGGTGCCAGCCTGGGGACGGGACACCTGCATGGCCCAGCCCCTGCCCTCCTGACCTACAGGCTGGGGGTCCTGGAGGGCCTCCTAGATGGCCCTGGCTGGAAGGGCTAAACTCTGGCCCTGACCCTCATGGGCTCCTGCAGGTGGCAGGCAGCCAGGAGAGGGACTCAGACCTGGAGGGGACCATGCGTGGCCAGGGACCAGGCAGGGGCCCAGCCAGCTGGGCCTCTATGGAATCACCTGCAGGGAGACCTGCCCAGAGGCCCCCCGTGAGGGCTGGGCTGGCCCTGCGGGCACCAGGGAGATGGGACGGCAGCTGGGGGGAGGCCTGGGGGGTCACAGAGCAGGCTGAGCACTGTCAGGCAGGGGGCAGGGAACAAGGGGCCCCACAGGGTGGGGGTCGGGCAGGCAGATGGGAGAGGCCACGCTGTGACCCCCAAGCAGGCCAGCTGGGGGACCTGCTCTCCGGCCCAGGTGCGAGGCACAGGCTGGGAGGTCAGTGATGAGTGTCCTGAAAAGAGGCAGAGGAGAGAGGAGCTAAGCTGCTTCTCCTGAGTCCTCCTGCCCGCCCTCGCCCTCTCTGGGCCCCGGCGTCCTCTCCTTTAGGAGATAAGAGGAAAGTCTCCTTCACAGAGGTTTTGCGAGAACCAGAAACCCGAAAGCAGGGGGCTGGGCCGCCCGGCCGCCCCGTAGATCTTATCACCGTCACGCCCACATCTACCCTGGGCACCAGAGACTGTGCGGGGTGGGCCAGGTTCTGGACCAGCTTTAATCCCCAGCCCAGGAGGACACTCTGCATTTATATAGCTTCTCCAGGCCCTTCCTCACCCGCGCGGGCTGGTGGGGAAGGCGGATGGGGCGGGTGAGCCAGTGTGGTGCTGACGTGATAAGACAGAGAGCACCTGGGCCAAGGACCCAGTCCTTCCAGCCTCTCCTGGGCCGCTGTGTCCAGGAGGGTTGCAGACCACAGCCCACCTGCCCGCGGGCCACACGCAGGACCTGGAGGGTCCCAGTCCCAGGGAGGGGGGCCCCCCGGGGAGGTGGGGAGCAGTGTCCCAGCCTGGAGGCCTGTCTCCTGACCCTCAGGCTGCAGGGGAGCCACACACCAGAGACCTCAATCTGAGGGCTCCTTGGGAACGGTGGGCGGGACAGACAGAACTCCAGCTCTGAGGTCTAGGCTCCTCCCTGAGAGACCCCCGGAACCCTGTGCCACCAGAGTGGGGGTGTGGGAGACAGAATGACCCCCCAAAGATGTCCACGCCCTACCCCCTGGAGCCCGAGCGGGGTGTTCCCGCACATGGCAAGGTCCTTGAGAAGCTGAGTAGCTTGGAGCATCCAGGCGGCCCGATGTCATCATGTCCGAGGCCCTTGTAAGGGCAGGAGGGCAGGAGAGAGCCCAGGGAGGCTGTATGGCCAGGGAGGCAGAAGACACTCAGAATAAAAGGAAGCTTTGACCACACGGTGGCCACCGACGCTGGTCTCCAGGGCCCGGCCCAGCCCTCAGCCAGGTTCCTCCCCCTCCCTGTGTTCCAATCACACTGCCTATCTACCCCAGTCCTCCTGCAGGCCCAGTCCATCCCGGCCCCAGGGCCTTTGCATCAGCCGGCACACCTGGGCCCCTCCTGGGAGAGGCAGTCTCTAACCACACAGCACAGAGCCTTCCTGCCCGGGACTGTCCCTCACTCTGCATCTCCTGACCCTTGGCATCTTCTCTCAACTTCCCGCGTTTGCCCACCTGTTTGTTAACTGTGTTCTTCTCTTCTTGCCCCAGCACCTGGGCCAGGCAGGAAGTGGAAATGAAGTCACTCAGTCGTGTCCGGCTCTTTGCGACCCCATCGACTGTAGCCTACCAGGCTCCTCTGTCCATGGGATTTTCCAGGCGAGAACACTGGAGTGGGTTGCCATTTCCTTCTCCAGGAGATCTTCCCAACCCAGGGATTGAACCCAGGTCTTCTGCACTGTAGGCAGATGCTTTACCGTCTAAGCTACCAGGGTGGAGTCTTAACCACTGGAACACCTGGGCCAGGCAGGCACTCTTCTATTTCATCTTTGTTGACTAAATGAATGGATGAATCAGAGTAGGCTTTCGGGCTGGGGTCAGTTCAGCTCAGTTCGGTTGCTCAGTCGTGTCTGACTCTCTGCGACCCCATGAACCACAGCACACCAGGTCTCCCTGTTCATCACCAACTCCCAGAGTTTACTCAAACTCATGTCCATTGTGTCAGTGATGCCATCCAGCCATCTCATCCTCTGTCGTCCCCTTCTCCTCCTGCCTTCAATCTTTCCCAGCATCAGAGTCTTTTCAAATGAGTCAGTTCTCCACATCAGGTGGCCAAAGTATTGGAGCTTCCGCTTCAGCATCAGTCCTTCCAATGAATATTCAGGACTGATTTCCTTTAGGATGTACTGGTTGGATCTCCTTGCTGTCCAAGGGACTCTCAAGAGGCTCAAATCCTGGTGGCACCCCACCCCCTTGGGGCCCCCTGGAGCTCGAAGAGACTGGGCCAGGCCCCTAGACTGTCCCACAGAGGGGACCTCAGAACTGAGCTGCCACCGCCCCGCTCTGATCCCCACTCACATGCCAGGCTTTTGTGGAGGAGATTATTCGTGCAGGAGCAGCTCATGTTGTAAGAAACCTCCTGGGAGCGGATTAGCCTCTTCCCCTGGAGCATTAAATCGGCTGCAGTCCATCTCCTCCCGCCGCCCCCCAGCCCGCTTCTCCTTCACTTTCAATACCAGCCGGAGTCACGGACTTCATTCTATCTGGCCCAGGATCCCTCCCGAAGCGGCTGCCGCGTTTATGCTACAGCACGTCGCCAGGCTCTGGCAGGAACACGGCTATAAATAGAAGGCGAGAGGAGGGAAGGGCCTGTGGGGCCCACTCCAGCGAGGGAGGCGCGGGGAGAAAGGCAGCTGGCCAGTGCCGGCCAAGGGCGGCCACCGTGGGGACGGTGGGATGGGGGTTCACGTACGGAGAGCGCGCAGAGGGTGGGGGAGCTGCCCGCACCCCGAGGCTGTACCTGGAGGCAGAGTGAGCACAATGTTGTCCCCCCACAACCCATCCAGAGCCTCTCCCGAGGCCAAGAACCCTCCCCCAGCAGCCTCCCAGGCTCCTGGAGGGCAGAGGGCACAGCTGTGGTTTCCGCAGGTTTTGAGCAGGGATGCTGAGGTATAGAGAGGAGATGGGGCTGCCAGGGCCCTGATGGAGGGTGTGCCACCCGGGCGGGGTGGGGTGGGGCTGGAGTCCTGCTTCTGGGGTGGGGGCTCGGTCTTTCCGCCTTGGTTTCTCCTCTCTCCCAGGAGGACTGGGAAGAGCTCTGCTTGCCCAGGCGGGGCCGGTTTTAGACCCCCGCCCAGCCTCACCAAATGCAGCCTCCACTGCACTCTGCCTGGAGGGAGCTGGCCTTCCTGGGCCCAGGAAACCCAGGGCACAGCACTCACCACAGAGGTTCCTGGCTCAGGAGGAGCCAGCAGCAGGGGCAGGGCCCGAGGGGAGGGGATGTCCCGGCTCAGCCTCTGTACCCAGGCCTCCCTCCCCCGACAGGCCTCTCATCTCACCATCACTGTTCTTGGGGGTGACAGGCGCTCCTGAGGGCGCCCTGGCCACGGTCCTAAGGTTTCATCATCTCACGCAGTCTGCAGACCAAGCCTGCCAGGTGGAGTGGACACGGCCTCACTTGCAGGGGACCCTGGCCCGGTGGGGAGAGGCCCGTGGCCTCCCAGGTGCGCAGCTGAGTGCTCAGCTCCCTCGGGAATCCTGATGGCCAGAGCTTGTGTTATTTTTCACACATCTTTGCTGAGATTTAGTTCACAAACCACAGCTCACGCACTGAAGTGCACAATTCCATGGCTTTCCATCTATTCCCAGGTCTGAGCAACCATCGCTACAGGCAACGCGAGAGCGTTTTCATCACCTCCAAAAGCAACCCCCTACCCCTTCTCCACTCCCACCGGTCCCCCACCCCCGAACAACCAGGATTCAAGCTTCTACCTCTACAGACACCCCAGGTCTACGGACTGTCACACAAGAGTGGGTTTCCATTCCCTTCTCCAGGGGATCTTCCCAACCCAGGGATCAAACGCGGGTCTCCTGTGCTGCAGGCAGATACTCTACCGTCTGAGCCACCAAGGAAGCCCCATAACCACACATACTCGGTCTCTAGAGCAGGCTTCTCTCCCCGAGTGTGATGCTGTTGGGGCTGTCTGTGGGCGTCCATGCCTCGCTCCTTCTCACGATGGACACGCCACAGCTGGCCGACCACGTGTTTGTGGACGTGCACCTGGGTGCCTCTGCCCTTGTCTGTTGTGAGCAATGCCACTGTGGACGCCAGAGGAGAGTGTCTGTGTGGACACAGTTCTCCGGTTCTTGAGGGCATGCACCTTGGAGCGGAATTGCCGGCGGGAGGGGGGGTGGGGGGGGCGTTTAACCAGCCGAGGGATCACCAGGCTGAGGTCCCACCCGCAGCGTTCAGATTCTCCACGTTCCTCCTGGCACTCATACTGCCCGCCTTTTCTGTCCAGCCATCCCAGCGTGGGTGCAGGGGCATCTCCTGCCGAAACCGCGCCTGGCCAGGCTTCTGCGGCCCTCGAGGTCCACAGGGCAGATGTGGGCCTCTGCTGTCTGACCCAGACACAGGTTTGCAAAGGCCTTCTTTCTGGCCTTCTTCACTCCTCTCTCCCTGGCTGGGAACCTTCTGGAATCCCAATCCCTTAACCCCACTTGTTCTCTGGTGCCTAGGGCCGGGCCGAGGGCTGGGATGTAGACGGGGCCCCTCTCCCGGTGAGCACGGCAGAGGACAGCAGGCTGGGCAGACCCGAGGCCCACACAGTGCGTCAGGACCCGGACTCCAGAGAGGCAGCTGGGAGCAGGGGCTCCAGAGCCAAGAGGAGGGCTGGGTGGAGAGCAGAGCCCGAGGACAGCAAGTCAGGGACAGGACAATGGTCAGGCTGGCCCTGCAATGTCCACAGCGTCTCTCCAGTATGGTCCACAGAATGGGTGGGTGTGAAGGTCAGGGGTGGGCAGATGCTCCTGGCACTTGAGAGACACTTGCAGATGGCCACTGTGGACTTTTCAAAAGAAAAGACCTGCCTGGCGGCTCCCTGGAGTTGCGCTTCCTAGGTCTGTTCTGACGTGTGTGCGCGCGCACGTCTGTGTGTCCAGGGCCAAGGGCATGCTGTGAGGCATGGACAATGGGCAGGATGGCACTCTGGGTGGAGCCTACACAGCATGTTCCCCTGGGGGCCGAAGGAGACACGGAAAATATCAGCAGGCCCTAAGGCCACAGGCAAGTCACTTTTCAGTGGCGAAGAGGGGGGCCCATGGATTTCTTGTTCAACTGACTCATCTAACGGTCTACTCATTCCTTCCTTAGGGTTCGGCTCCCACAGTCAGCAGTGGAGGCCTGTTCTTCTCCTGGCGCCCAGACTCCCAACAAGGATGCTGTCCCGGGCTCACCTTTCTTTCTGGGCCTTTGGTTTGACAAAACTGGATGGCTAGGCAGACTTACAGTCTGATTCCGGACACAGCACTTTAGAGACACAAGGACTCCACAGGAGGAATGAGTGAGGGGAAGGCCCAAGAGGAGCTGGAGAGAGTCAGGTTCTCAAAGATCTACCAAGCAGGCTTCAACTAAGATGTTATTTGAATTTCAAATTTCACAAGGCACACACATTTTTCTAGTTGACATAAATCTTGGATGGGCCTAGATTTTAGAGCCAAATTTGATTCAGGCAAGGCTAGGTTTGAGAATTAATCAAGCTTTGTCACCCTTTAAATGAAGCAAAAGAAAAAAGACCTCAAGTGAGAAAAGAACAATAGCTGAGCCTTGGAATGTGGGCTGAGAACCAAGGCAAAGCCCCTGGCCAGTGAGTTTTGCTTCACCCTCCTCAACAGCAGCTGTCCTTGGGAGAAGGCACAGGCAGACCTAGCAAAAAACCCTGTCATTTCCAACAATCCAGGAAAAAGTGGTGAGCTTCCTCTACTGCAAACGTAGCTAGTTGCTCCATATGCAACCAAGGCAGTAGTCTTCTCTGGGTACTAATGAGAGCCAAGTCACTGACCTACTCTCTGTGGCTGTTAGGAAGCTCAGAGACAAGAGTGTACCAACCTAGGGCACCGTGTGGGCCCTGAGCACCCACATTTCAGTACACACACACACACACACACACACACACTCATGCATGCACACCAGCCTCTCCTACCATGCCCCGTCCTCCAAGTCTTGACCAACTGCACCAAATACGGTTTCCCTTAGTCCAGAAGTTTTCGATGTTATTTTGCTACTTTACTGAGAGTTGGAAAAAGAGGTAAGAAGTGCAGAAATGCCCTGCAGGTGTGGGTGATGGTGTTCTGGGAGAGGATCTTAAACAAAAATAGGCAGTGGGCATCTGGGAAGAAGGTGTGAAACCACTCAGGCCCCCTGTGCCTCCCCCTGCCTCTGAGCCTCCCTCCCTGGGGGAAGGGGGTGGGTCCCTCTGCTGTGTGGGGGCTCAGAAAGGGAGATGTGATGGGAGGGATGGACCAGGGGCAGGGCTGCCCCCAGGAGCTCAGCTCGGGCTGGCTCGTCCTTCCTGTGGGCGCTTGTCAAGGTGAGCACCGTGTGAGACCAGGGCCCTGTTCTCAAGGCGCCAAACGTCGTGTGTTTTTAACAGTCACTGAGGTAGCTAATTAGTTCATAAACCAGAATACCTCCTCCCCAGCACCCGGGAGGGAGACTGCTCCAGACCCACACGTGTAATTACCCTCCAGTTGAGAACAGCTCCTGAGGAGCCATTTGGCTCTCTTGGGTAAATAATTTACTTTTACAACTTTTCATTAAAGATTAAAGGGAATTAAATTAAAATTAAGGCGAGCTGGAGTTGGAGGGGAGACGTGTGAGGCTGGGAGCTGGCTCATGGAGATGTTCTCGGGCTTCCTGGGCACGTCTGCAAAGGGGCCAGGTCGGGGGAGCCCCAGGCAGCTGTGTCCCGCGTGGCCCGTGGCTGCCCAGGAACAGTGCAAACCTGCTTCAGTGACGGAGAGAAACGCACTCGGCCCACCCCACCTGCCAGGTCAGGGGTGCCCCTGCCCGTGGTCATCCCCCGGGCCGGCGGGCCAGGCGAGCAGGGTGGCAGAGCTCAGACCACATCCTGGTTCTGGGAAAGCCTCCTCCCCTGATGCAGCCAGAGGGCTGGGGTGCAGGCACAGCTCAAGGCCGGGTGGGTGCGAAGAGCCTGCGTTCAGGGCAGGGTCTCCCCGCAGGGTGCCGCGCTGCTGGCCGGCCCTCTGTCTCCTCCCTGGCAGCGCACCCCAGCCCCTGGCGGGCTCATGGCCCTGCTCACCCGCCCCGTCCGCCTGGGGGCCTGCTGGGCTGGCCCTTCCCTCACAGAACACTTGCCCTTGTTCTGGTGGCGGAAGCCGGCTGACTGTTCACCAAACCAGTCCCTTTTCCCCAGGGCGCAGCGCCTGCAGCGGTGAGGTGTGGAGCCAGGCCTGAGTCGCGGCCAGGGGACAGTAGGGGGACAATGACACACGCCCCGCAAAGCTGGCCCACAAACACATCCCTCCTGCAGTCCCCGCTCGGCCGAGTGACAGAACTAAAGATGCTGAGACGGGTCCAGGGAGGAGCCACAGGATAAGGGCGGCAGTGCGGTGGGAGGGGCCACGGGTGGGCGGGGCCAGCCCCCCCCCCACCATGACAGACCCCAACAGCCACACCAGGAGACATAAAGTACGGCTTCTGTGTTGGGGCTGTTTGTTACAGCTGCGCGGCTTATAGGCCTCCAGGGCTCGTCCATCCAAACTGTCTCCTTTCAGAAGGGGCTCTGGAACCCAGTGCGGAGCCGGTGTGCCCAGGGCGGGGCTGTGAGTCCGACGCGGGGTGGGTCCTGGAACCCGGGGGCCCCTCCCTTCCCCACTGGAACAGAACTGCCTTCTGCACGGGGAACACCACGACTGCACGCTGGAGACAGGACCCCCATTAAGTCCTCTGTCGTCAAGCTTCTCTTTCTGGACAAGCACCTCACGACTGATGATAAACCAGGGGGGAAAAGGGACAAAAGAATGAATGCTGTGCCTGCTGGCTGGTGGCATTATGCAAAGACATCATTCTGAGGGCAGCAGAGAATTTAAAATTACTCCGCTGTCCCCGAGCAGCGTCCCTACCTTTTCAATCTCTCATTTTTCATCATCTCTCAAGACTTTCTCAATAAAGCGGCGATCGCTGCCACCCAGGCAGGCCCCTCCGCGGCTCCTGTGGCTCTGCGTCCAGCCTGGTCCTCCCCACACAAGGTCGCCCCAGCCCCAGACCGCCTCCCCCACAGGGTCAGACCGCACAGGCGGCTGCTGGCGCCAGGAGGATAGGGAGGAATCTAAGACCTTCCTTCCCAGATGAGAGAGCCGAGGGCCAGAGGGAGGGGCATGTGTGTGTGTGTGTGGGGGGGGGGGTCATCCCAGCAGGCATGGGAAGGGGCTGTGCAGCTGGGTTCATGCCGCTGGGCCTTTGCACAGGCTGTTAAAGCTGCCCTGTCTACCTGTCCAGCTCAGCCTCACCTGCACTGCGCTCAGCACCACCTGCACTGCGCTCAGCACTTGGCATTTATCTGGGGTCCAGATAACAATGTGTGCACACCTTCTTCCATCCCCTGGTGCCCAGCAGGGCCCGGGTACCTTGGGTCTCCCTGGGATTTGCAGACATTTTGCTGTCTGGTAGTGGGGCCAGGCCTAGAAGCCAGGTCTCTGGATTCCTGGGTCAGTCCAGAGGGTTGGGGGGTAGGGGGAGACAGCCAAGAAGAAGAGAAAGGGTTTCCATTGAGATGACATAAAAGGGTGTCGGTGAAGAATCTGCCTGCCATGCAGGAGACTGGGGTTTGATTCCTGGGTGGGAAAGATCCTCTGGAGAAGGACATGGCAACCCACTCCAGTATTCTTGCCTGGAGAATCCCTTGGACATAGGAGCCTGGAGGGCCACAGTCCATGGGGGCTCACAAGAGTCAAGACATGATTTAGCAACTAAACTACCACCACCAAAAGGATGTTAATACAGGACTGATGGCCTCCAGAATGTTCTAGACCAAGCTGAAGGCTGCCTGCTGCTCCTCCTCTGCTTGCCCTTCCCCAGCGTCCTGTGACACCCCTCCTGCCATCCATCACCTCCTTACAGGACCCCCAATACTCTCTGCCTTGCCAGCTCCTCTGGTCCTTCCTAAAACTCAGTTCGAGCAGCACTTCCCCCAGGAAGACTTCCTGAATCACACCCAGCCGTGCACAAGGCTATATCATATATAGCCTCATGCCAGGATTTTCCATTGACAAAATGTTTCATTGATTTGAAGCTCATTGAAGGTGAGCTCTTTGAAGGCAGGGCTCAGGGTTCAGTCACTGAACTGACGAATAAATTAGGCCTATGGCTTGCTGTGTGACATCACTTAACTTCTCTGAGTCTCTGCTCGCTCATCTATATATAACATGGGAGGAATGAGCTGGATGGCTTCAAGACAGGCTTCATGGTGCTCAGGCCTGGGCTCAGCCCTCCAAGCTCCCTTCAGACCGTTCTCTCTACTGAGCCAGGGTGGCATGCGGGCTCACTTGGGATCTAGTCACTGTGCCAGGACTGGCGCCCACACCCCCAACCCCGGTCTCAGACTTTTTGCACACAGCCCAGGGACACCTGCTTAGTGTTCAATCAACATGTATCATGTCAAATGGACTCTTTAAGCAGTGACTTTAAGCAGTAGAGGCTTCCCACAGACGCGTAGCATCCCAAAGCGCACGGATCACTCGGGAAGGACACAGGCCACAGGAGAGCCTGCCGAGCAGCCTGTGAACCTGAACCATGGGAGCCGGGCCGCTGGACAGACGGCACGGTGCTGAGCTGGCTGCCCCACGCTGGACTAGGATCAGGCTCGGGCCACTCCTGTCCGTGAGAAGGGGCGCCCACTGGGCCCCAGGGCACTGCCCTGCCGAGACTGGGCCGCCGGCAGGTGGGCTTCGGGGCTCAGGAGGAGGCGGTAAGGGGGCCCCCCGTGGACCCTCTGCCCAGGCCGGGGCGGGCAGCATCACTGAAAGCCCCTTGGTGGAGCATGCAGTGTGGGGTGGGGGTGGGGCTGAGGCCTGCACAATCCCACTGCCCCTCCCCCAGCCCGGGGCACTGGGGTCAGACGGGGCAGGCAGACTCCAGAGCAGACCAGCCTGCAGACGACGGGCCTGGCCAGCTGTCCACGCAGCGAGGACCTTGTGCTGGGCCCGACACCCTCACCAGGGGCAACCCTGCAGACGGAGGCCCCGGCTCAGCTTTTCTAGTGGCGCCCTGAGTATCCCAGAGGCTCCGGGGGGCTGACATACACAAGGGCCCAGCCTTTCTTGGACTAGGGCAGGCCCCCTGAAAATAAGTGTGGGCCGACCGGCTCCTGGGGGCCCGTCTCCCGGGGGCCTGCGCCAGCTCCCGTCTGCTGCCCTCCGTGTCCCCTCTGCTGGAGCCGCGCCCGGCAGAGGACAGGTGTCCGGGGCCACTGCCTCTCCTACTGGCCAGGCCCTCTGTGTGCAGAGGAGGAGCTGGGGCCAGGCAGCACCCCCATCCCGCACGATGCACTGTGGAAGGCGCCGGGGCTGGGCCAGGCTCAGGCTAAGGGGACCCTCGGGCAGCCCTGAGCCCCTTGCCCAGGGGCCCACAGCGGACTCATGGCCCTCTGCTCCCAGACGGGCCTTGCGCCACTCTGGAAGGACTGCTGGCCTCTCTGATGCACTCAGTGTCCCTAGAGGCCCCACAGCCAGGGTTTCCCCCTCCCTGCAGGCCCCTGTGCCCTTGCTCCCTCCTCCGAGAAGCCCTCCTGCACCTGCCCAAATAGAGCACGGAGCCCCTAAAGCTCCTGCCCCCCCAGTTCCTGGCCCTGTCTGTCTCTGAGCTGTGACTGCTTCCTTCTCAGCACCAAGCAGGGCCTGAGCCCCTCCGAGGTCACCAGGCTCCGTGAACACACCGGGCTCCACAGCCCCAGTGGGGAGGCTCCGGGCCCTCAGTCCCCGCTCAGACCTCCCGGGGGCCTCCCTCGGTGCCGGCTGATGGGATGGGAGTGCTCACAAACCTCTTCTGGGTCACGGCACTTCCCATCTTTTTTGGTGGTGACTTCCACAGGTCTGGCCCTGCTACAGAAAGCATCAGGCCTGTCCCCCCGGCCCCCAGCCTCAGGCCCTGCGTTTAAGTCTGCGGAGGACAAACTTCTCACCCCCTGGGCTGGGGACCCTGTGAGAAGGCCCCTCGGCTCAGGGACTGCGTCTGCCCTCCACTCCCACAAACGGGGTCGAGTCTCAGTCCAAAGCTGACACGGGCCTCACTGGTTGTTTGCCCAGTGGTTTCTTATTAACTGAAAATGAAAAATTAAAGACAAAAAGTCTCCAGAGATGCAGGAGGGAGGGAGTGGGGATTAGGGGCTTGTGGATGACCCCGGGGAGCTGGGCCTCCACCACTCCCTGGAACACGGTCACCTCCCTGGACCGCGTGCCAGGGTCCGCAGCTGGGAGGCGGCAGGGCCGGGGCAAAACGAGGCCCCTGTGACCTCACCAGAACCCTCCCCACCAGGCAGTGTCTTTGTGGCCTTCATGACCTGCCGGCAAAGGCTGAGCAAGGCCGGGAGGGGTCCACCTGCTCCTGGGTCCCCAGCAGGTGTTCAGGAAATCCTTGCAACACACAGCAACCCGGCCCTCCAGTCCTGCAGCAGCGGGCGCGCCAGGGCCGCCACCTGCCCAGGGCCCCTGGGTCTTCCCACAGACAGACAGCAGTGTGTGGGGCCGCCTCTTCCCTAGGGAGCTGCGGGACGGCAGCGCTATATCATTAGGGCACCGAGCTCTGGGGGGGCGCACGTGATGTCCGCCCATCCTCGGGGGCTGTGAGACCCCGGTCTCCGGAGGTGGGGTCTCTGGTCTAGGAGCCAGCAGGCCCGTTTGTGAGCCCCGGCTCAGCTTGGGAACCACCGTGCTCGTGGCTCACTGAGTGGGACCGGAGCCCCAAGGCCAGTAAAAAAGAAACACAGGTCATTTGCATTCAACCTCACAGCTCATCACCAGGCCCGGGGCATTTGTGGCCTAAATCAAACCACAACCACCCACAAGGTGTGGAGGCCGCAGGATTCCAGGCCTAGGTTGAAACCACAAGCCAGACAAGTGTCCCCAAACTGAGTCTCCCTGAGGGAGCACGTGAATGCTGCCCGGTCAGGCCTGGGGCCCTGGACGAGGTCAGGGGAGGAGCTGCGCAGATGTGCTAACCCTAACCCTAACCCTAACTACTAACCCTAAGAATAACCCTAACCCTAAGCCTAACCCTAAACCCCAACACTAAACCCTAACCCTAACCCCTAACCCTAACACTAAGCCTAACCCTAACTCTAAGCCTAACTCTAAACCCTAAACCTAACCCCTACCCAGACCCTAAAACCTAACCCCCAACCCTAACCCTAATGCTAACCCCTAATCCTAACCCTAACCCCAACTCCTAACCCCAACTCCTAACCCTAACCCCTAACCCCCAACCCTAACCCCTAACACTAACCCTAACCCTAACCATAAACCCTAATCCTAAACCCTAACCCTAACCCTGCGGCGCTGCTGCCCAGCCTGCCCCCACCACATCCATGAAGCAAACCCTCTGCCTCTTTCACCTCCCCTCCACCCCCAGCAGCCCCCCACTTGCGCACACGCCCTGGTCCCTTTGTCCGCCCACGTGACCCACAGCCCTGCCTTCCCATAGATGGTCGATGGTGTCAGGCCAGGCCCACGGTCAGAGGCCAAGCCCCTCAGCCCTGAACAGGCTGGGAACTCCAGTGGGTCTGCAGACTTGCAGCCCCCCAGCCCCAAAGCCCAGAGACAAGGAGCTCCCCGTCCTTCTGGCTCAGCGAACTGTCTATAGGGCCAGAGGCCAGGAAACATCTTGGGAGGTGAGTTCACTCAGCCCTGACAGCTGGGGAGCCCTGGGGCCCTGGGAATTCATCACAGGGTGGGGGGGGTGCTGCAGCGTTCACTCTGGGTTCTGGAAGTCCCTGGGGCATGTGCCGGCCACCCTGGAGCTCCTCCTAGTGTGACGACACCCTGAGTTGTAAGATGGTAGGGTTCACAGCTCACTGCTGCTGGGCTGGGCACTGGTCAGAGACTCCTGTAACCCTTGTGCCCCCCAGCACCCCGCCCCCGTGCTGCAGAGAAGGTATCAGTGTTGCCATTTTATAGATGAGAAGGCTGAAGCCCAGGGAAGTTACAGAAAGGCTCGGCATCACCTGGGCTGCCCCACACCCGCGCTTGTGCCTGGGACAACTTGATTTAGTCCTGGCGGTCCGTCAGACTCCTCGCCCCTCCGGGTAGTCTGACCTGGGCTCCAGGCCGGGCTCTCCATCCTCACCTGACCCCCAGATGGCGTCACAGCTGCCCCTTCCTCCCAGAACCGCCTCCTCTGGGCTGTGAGCCCATGCCCCCTGCACTCTGAAACCTGGCCCCCACGCCAGGCTCCTTGCAGGCCGTCGGTTCTGCTCCAGCGCACACAGTGGGCCAGCCCCCTGGCCGCCCCAAGTGGCATCGATGGACCCTGCAGAGGCCACTGGATGCTCCTTTTCACTCCCACCTCCACCAGTGCCACTCCACCCCCGCTTTAAGAGAGACTCCGAGGATGGGGTGAGTGTGGGGGGCAGAGGGCAGCTCCCAGGCTGGAGGGGGTCAGGGCAGGGTGGGGGTGAGGGCAGAGAGAGAGGTGTGCAGGCGAGGGTCCCTGGAGGGAGGGCTTGGGGGTGGTTTTCAGAGAAGCACAGAGGAGGTGACGCCTAGCTCGGAGAAGCTTGTGAAGGAGCAGGTGCGGGGACTTTGAATCGCTGAGACTGGGGTGGGGGGGTTGGTTATTCAGCCTCTCTGCCCCACCCTTGCGCCCTCCTGGTTTGACTGATCAGCCTCCTACCGTCACGTGAGAGGCAGCCTGTACCTCTATGGGCCAACACAGCACTGCTTCCAGGAGAAAAAAGGAATGTTTCAAAGCAACGTAGACGCTGACTGCGTGCCGCGTTGTCTGCTTAATTAGCAGGAAAGCCGTTTCGGCCCCAGAGCAGCACCCTGGGCAGGGGACCAAGGCTTCTGACACATGGGGGCTGGTTGCCGAGGCTGGGGAAGAGACCTGCCAGGCCGGGCCCGCCACGCCGCTGGCTGGGCTCAGGGCGGGAGCACAGATGGGGACTGCCTGCCCCGGGGCCAGATATTCAGCAGCTCTAAACTAGGCCGGTCAACCAGGAGGAAGGCGCATCATGCTCCTAACCTGACACACACCTTCATCGTGGCCAGGAGCCCAAGTCCAGGGTTGCAAGCGTGGCCCTTGGAGTTCGGGGCTGGGACAGGACGCGGTGCAAGCACCAGGCCCGGGAGGTCCCCTCCCTCCTCACCCTGGAGGACCAGTCACTTCAGTCCTGTCGGACTCTGCGCGACCCTATGGACTGTAGCCCACCAGGCTCCCCGGTCCCTGGGATTCTCCTGGCGGGAATGCTGGAGTGGGTTGCCGTGGCCTCCTCCCTCCTCACCCTTGCGGGGGATGTCATTCCCTCCCACGTCTCCCACCACCTCCGGGGCTGGTGACCCAGTTCTGGGTTCAGACCCATGGATCCCGGACCTCTGCACCTCGCCCACCCCGGGGGGCGCGCTGGCGAGCCCTCCATCACTCTCTGCCCTCCGGGCCGGGCTGTGCTCCCGGCCCCAAAGGGACGCCCCGGCAGTCGCCCTGAGACCAGAGCTGCCCAGCTCCGCCCTGGCTTCCACAGTGCACGGCTCCTTCAGCTCCAGCGCCCTCAGCCCCGGCCTGGCTGCCCCGCTGTATCTCTGCTGTCCCCCCTCCACCTGCCTCCTGCCCCCCGGCTCTGGTACCAAGCTCAGATGCAGACCCCTGACTGACAGGCCCCGCAGCACACAGAGCCGTGAGGAGTACAGACGGCCTTCCGCAGGGGGCAGGGGGCTCTGGCCACACCCCCACACACGCGATCAGGGGGCGGCCCCAGTTGGGAAAGGCTGGATCATGGCTGACAGTACCTCAGTGGTGCCCGCTGCTGCACACAGGCCAGCCCCTCCCCGAGGCTGGCTGGAGGGAGGGCTGCTGCTTTAAAGACCCCCGAAGAAAGGCTGTAATGAGCATGTCAGGAGCCGGCATGCAAATCAGGACGCTGGAAACAGTTTGTTCTCCAGAACAATTTCATCATCGCCACCACCACCTCCTTCCAAGCAGCACCTGTTTGCTTAGGACGCGGGTGGGCCAGTCAGGCCAGGATCCGTGGGGCCAGAAGCCCTGGGCGGCCCCTCATCACTGCAGCTCACCAGGAAAATGAGAGTGGAAACCCAGGCCCAGGCTCCAGGGGTCACAGGGCTGCACGTTTGGGGTGGAACCCTGAGCCCACCACTAACCACCGCACTACCCGGCTTCCTGAAGTGGAACAGGTCTTAGTACCAGGGCTGGTGGAAACCTCTACATTCCCTCATCAAACAGGAGAGAGAGGAGTATTTACTGAGGGCCTTGGCTTGACACTAGCAGGATGCAGACTCAGCAGCAGGCATGCTTCAAATGACCCTCTGTCTTCTCAGCAGCCCAGTAAGCGACGGCTGAGAGAGAGAAAAACACCCCAGGGTCGGAGAGCTTAAGTGATGTGATTGTGCCCTCGAGCGGCGCTGGGGTTAAAGCGTGGCTCTGTCTGAACGCGTGGCTCGGGGTATTTCACCAAAACCACACTAAGGCCTTGGCCTTCTAGAAGAATGAGACATACGGTGGACTCATCTAGGAAAACGACTCTCTACTGAAATGCCTTTATCCAGTCCTAGAGAAACAGGATCTGGGGAAAGCTGTGGTCCGTCTGCCCCTGCAGAGAGCCCTTTAGGTCTGTCCTTCCATCCGTCTGTTCACCCAGCTCAGGTGTTCTCACTGGGCCCACAGGAAAGCAGCAGGCAAGTGAACACACACACACACACCCGTGCACGCACGTCTCAGCTGGCCGGGCGGGCAGTCCGGAGGTGTGCAGAAGGAGGGCAGGGTGGGAGGCTGATATACGCTGGCTGTCAGGGGCGTTCTCTGTGAGCAGGGGCCGGATTTGGGCGTGGTGAGCCGCAGGGCCCCTTCGACACCCAGGGAGGTGTGTGAGGGGCTGAGGACAGGCGTGGACACAGACACGTGTCCGGTACACACACACCTCGGAAACACCGCACTCCATGAGAGCTGGGTGCAAAGCCACGTGCCATGCGATGCGCTGATACGGACTATCCAGAACAGGCAGATGGCGAGAGAGGGAGCAGATGGGTGGTCGCCAGGGGGCCCCAGGGGAGATGGGGAGTGACAACTACTGGGACTTTTGTGGTGGGGCCAGGAGACTGCTCGGACAAGGCACTGGCAACCCACTCCAGTACTCTTGCCTGGAGACTCCCATGGGCGGAGGAGCCTGGTGGGCTGCAGTCCATGGGGTCGCGAAGAGTCAGACACGACTGAGTGACTTCACTTTCCCTTTTCCCTTTCATGCATTGGAGAAAGAAATGGCAACCCACTCCAATGTTCTTGCCTGGAGAATCCCAGGGACAGGGGAGCCTCGTGGGCTGCCATCTATGGGATCGCAGAGTCAGACACAACTGAAGCGACTTAGCAGCAGCAGCAGGAGACTGCTCCGAAACCAGACATCGGTGCCGGCCCATGGCTCTGTGAAGACACCAGAACCAGAGGGGCAATCCCTGTGACACATAAGCCTCGTCTCTGCTTTAAGAAAGGAGCTGAGGGCGGGGATGGAAGCAGAGCCACACTGGATGAGAATCCGGGCGCAGGTCAGAGCCCAGGGGCCCCGTGACGCCTGGGGTGGGAGGATGAGGAGAGACGGCAGGGGAGTGGACGGCAGGGGAGTGGACGGCGTGACCCCAGGGAGAAACGTGTCCCAGGAGCCGAGCGGACCAGGCATGAGGACGATGTGATCGACGGTGACAGTGTAGTGACAGGACTGGGGTCCCAGGCGGTGAGCAAGGGCAAGGAGGGGGCTCAAGAGAGCCTGGAAGAGGCAGGATCGGGTGGAGAGCACCCAATGAGGCTGCCGGTGTAGAGAAGGATGGGGTCACAGGAGGCCGCTGACACCGTGGGGGTCACAGCGTCTGTGCAGTCGAGCGCCATCCTGGAGGGAGGCGGGGATGGGAGATGCCGGGCAGCAAGGGGATGGTGCTGAGAGCAGGACAGAGCCCGTCGCAGAGGGAGGGCCCGTGCGGAGGCCCCAGGGAGGATGCCCACAGCCCACGCCCCTGGCCGCACTTCACACTAGGCTCCGGCACAGCCCTTGTCTTGGGGCTGCCACCTCCGCTTTCCCAGCACCAGGTTGGATGCCCACTCAGCCGGGTTGCTTACCCCTCCGGCGAGTGCACTTCTGAAGTCTAAATGCCCAGGACACACCAGTCCCACGACCGGCATCTGGGGGAACCCTCATCCCCGGGGGTTCTGTGCGGAGTAAGGGAAAGACGGCCAGAGATCTGAGCCAGCCAGGCCCAGGGGATCTGAGTCCCCTCACTCAGGTGGGCTTTGGGCATCGGATCCCACCAGTGAGTTCCAAGGGCCTCAGGGTGAAGGAGACGCCAATGCCTGGCAGAAAGTGTGTGTGTTCTGGTCCCACAGCTGCACACCTCTGCCCCCCCACCCCCGCCCCATGAGACGATGCCCCTCCAGGGCTTCTGTCTTCTCTCCCAGCTTAGCCCTAGCACCTGGCACACAGCAGGTCTTCAGCAATGGAAGACCAATAGTCATTAAAGGGGCTCTGTGATCAGTCTCAGTCAGCAGATACTTGAGTTCCCCCGGAGGAATACTGAGTACCTCTCTGGGCCACCCAGAGCTGGGGGAGGGTCTCGCCCCACATCCATGCACCCTGCCAGCCTTCCCTGACCCTGGCTGGTTTGTCTGCCCTCCACCCTATTGCTCCTTGCTCACAGACCATGCTCAGAAGGGGTCTGGGTAGACGCTGGAGTTCTGGGGGCAGGAGGAGGGAGGACCAGGCAGAGCTGGGGAGAGTCCACGGTGGGTGGGGGCTCTGAAAGCTCAGCCCACCTCTGCAGGATCCTGGTCACCCCCCCCCCCCAAAGGACAGGCACGCGGTGTGGACTTGTGCGAGTCTGCGCCTTCCTGGACAGGAGGTGCAAAGTTTTTATCCGATCCTTGAGATACCCTGGGGCCCCGAGGGGTTAGCAGCCAGTGTCCTGAAGGATGGTTGCGCCCAGGCAGGAGGAGGAGAGGTGAGGGAAAGAGACTGAGTTAAGAGGAGGAGACAGGAAAGGAAAATGAAGGTGGGTACAAGATTTGTGCATGGCTCAGAATCCCCATCAAGGACTGACAAGAGAAGGCGGATTCTAAAGTCCCTTGGGCAGGCTACAGAGCCGGGGTCCCCGGGGGCGGGGGGAGGGCAGGCCCCACGTGCTGAGTCAGGGGAGACTCTGGAGGCTGAAAGCAAGAGCAGTAGGCGTGGGTGTACGAGACCCGTGTGCTCGGAATGCAAGGCCCGCTCCACTCTGCTAGTGAGTTACACCCAAGAGTCCTTCTCCCACAGGTGGGTTTGCACCCACAGGGCGAGGACGATCCACCCCGATCACACGCCCCTGGCACCCCTCCCATCAGGGACCTCAGTGGGGCCGGGAGTGGGAGACTCACTCAGCCCGGTTCTCCGGCACCCGATCCGGAGCTCGGAAACTGGTGGTGGCCCCTTTAAGGACACAGAACTCTTTGTCCCCAAAAGGGTTACAAGTACAAAAATAATCACGGAGCAAAATTTTCATAGACACATCTAACACACAAAGCGACTCAATAGCGGGATGTTTTGTTTTTTCCCCTTTTTCACAAGGCCCCAAGGGGACTAGCCAAACCCCTTTGGCCCCAAACATCGAGGAACAGCCACAGAAAGGAGGAGGAGCTTCCCAGACTTGTGGGGGTGGGGACCTGTCCCTGGGCTGGCCTCTCAGCTCCGCCCCCACCTGGGAACAGAGGGGGCCAGAATCCCATGGCCCCAGCCCACCAACCTGGGACCAGTCCTCTGCTGTGCCCCAAGGCCCCAGCCCACCTCTGAGTCTCCATCCCCAGGGTGAGCATGACGGCTGAATGCTCATAAGCCCCCAAGGAGACAGACAGCTTTTCTGCAAATGCACACTGCCACCCACATCTGCAGCCTTCCTTCAAAACACAGGCACGGACCCCTGCACCAAGGGCTCTGATATCAGACACCCACTCACATCAGGGCTCTCAAGTTTACCACCACCTGGACTTCGGAGGGGTTGGGCCGCTTTGGGGCACTTCCAATTCCTTCTCTGTGACGTGCTAACCTGGCATTGCGTGGGGACATGCAAGCTAGCCCCTGAAAAGGCATTCAGCCCGAGGTGTCTGCCCTCAGGGTCTCAATTCCAAGCTCCCTGCCAGAGAAGACCACAGAGGGATCTCAGGGCTAGGGTCTGCCTGCACCGGCGTCCAAGCTTGGCTCCTCCCGAGCACCTTCCTCAAGGGGAAAGCCAGGCCCACATCGCGTCCCCTGCGAGCGTCTGTTCTCCAGGGGGGCTCGCTGGCCTGGGCGTCCAAGAGCTCGCTGCTGTAGCGTCGTCACAGGTCCTGACTCGCTACCACGAGCGTGTGCACCCGCACGACTTCGAGCCCGGGCACAAGGCCACCGACAGCCATAGCACCGTACCTGCTGCTGCCCCTCCTGAGGCCACGAGGACCACGGTGATGACCACGCCCTCTCCTGCCTCCAGGGCCTTCATATAACACCTGTCTCACTGCTCACAGCAGCGGTGCCAGGTGGGAAGGGCGACTTCTCAGATCACAGGTGGCAGGCAGTCTTCGAGGGCTCCGGGAGCACATCACCTGGAGACACCTGCCCCGTCTGAGTGCAAAGCCCCGCTTTCCTCGCCCCAGCCACATGTTCTGAAGCAGATGGCCAGTGAGCTCCACGCAGGGAGAAACGCAAGGCGCCAGCAGACGGAGCCCGAGACGGAGAGACGGACCCAGGTGGGGGTTCGGGCAGGAGAAGGTGGGAGGGCAGGGAGAAGCTTCCAGACGCAGAAATGGGAAGGTGGTGGGAGCTGGCCAGGCCCACACTCCGAACAGAGGCAGGGACCCAGCAGACACCCCGGGGCTGCATCCAAGGAGAGGCACAGACAGCTGATGCCTATGTGGCGAGAAGCCAAGCCCGGGCAGAGAAGGCAGAGAGGAGGCCATGCTTTTCCGCGCTGGTCCAGTGGACTGGCACCGGTTTCTAAGGAAGACATGAGCCACTGCTGGCCAAGCGCCAAGGGAGATGGGTGTTTACAGACACGGCTGGGTAGCATCTAGAAGCCACAGTGTGTATGCAGGGCAACCTCGAAATAAGTAGCAAACAGCCCCGAGAAACAGACACAATGAGTGGGTGATTTCACTTCAAGGAGGTTATTGGTGTGGATGCATTTGGATTATAACACGGAGACCAGAAACCACCTACGGTCCAAAAATAGAGGGGACAGGCTACATAGATTAGGAAACATACATTACATAGATTAGCGTATGAAAGAACGGTATGCAGTCACGAAACATCATGTAGACGTACATCTGCTACAGAAAGACAGTGACTGTACATTAAGAAGAAGAAGAATTATACACCTTTATTTTTAGTTACATCTCGTTTTTATAAGAGATATGCACAGGAACTAATCTAGACAATGACAAACTTCTTTGCTCATAGTCACTTCTGGATTATGGGATTGCTGCTATACTTAACTTCTTTGTGAGCACCTGTATTACATGGACACCAGTGTATGTCATGTCTAAAGCTGGGGATAAATTAGATTCAATTACTGAAACACTACCACCTGCAGCTCAGAATGTGACTGCATTTGGAGTGTTGAAAGTGTTAAAAGTCGCTCAGTCGTGTCCGACTCTGTGTGACCCCATGGACTGTAGCCTCCCAGGCTCCTCTGTCCATGGGATTCTCCAGGCGAGAATATTGGAGTGGGTGGCCATTCCCTTCTCCAGGGGATCTTTGCAACCCAGGGATCGAACCCAGTTTTCCTGCACTGCAGGCAGACTGTTTACCATCTGAGCCACTACGGACGCCCACTAGGGAAGTATTTGGAGAGCTGGCCCTTAAAGAGGTAATTAAACTAAAAGGGGCTCCTCAAGGTGGGCCCCAGTCCAGCGTGACCAGCAGAAGCAGGTCATGCTGAAGCCGCAGCAGGTGCTGAAGTCAGGGGCCCCGCTGGTCCTGGGGCTTCCGGCATCCTTACTCTGAGCCTCGGAGCCCACAGGCCCTGCCTGGGGCAGGGTGTAACCGGCTTCAGCAGAGGCCCGGCAGCGATCCTTGTATGCCCACTCTTCTGAAACAGGGGCCTAACTGCACGTTTTCAAATAAAACATGTCCAAGGACAGAAGACTGCCCAGGCCACTGAGGACTGGATCTGTACAGCTGCGAAGAACCCCGCTGACCACCTGCACCCCCTTCCCCTGGGCAGGGGTGACTGGCTCTAAGCAAACCCTGCAGGAGCGGCAGCCGAGGGGGACACACGCTCCTGATCCGGACCCCAGGACAACTGTGATGTGTGTGTGCACATGGCCCCCCCGCCCAACCGCTCCTGCACAGCATCCACACCCGGGTCAGGCGTGTCCTGGGACACAGGTCCCACAGCTCAGAGCGGGGGCCCAGAGAACACGACCCCGGCAGAAATCCAGAAGGCTGCCCAGGTGGGACGGGCAGGGAGACGACACGGTGCACGGCGGCCGCGCCGTCAGTGGGAGCGTGATTCTACTGCATCCCTCCTGGCCTGCAGGGATGGCAGGGGCGCCCGCTGCCTACACGTGGCCAATGGCTGTCAATCTGTCCTGCCAATAATCTCTGAGGCCTATATATAGCCCGTTTACAGAATCTCCTGGGATCCAAATGGAGAGTGACCGTGAATCAAGTCAAATGGCCCACGTGCATGAGCACAGGTGGGCACAGCCAGGGCAAGTCTGCACGCAAGGGGACGGGGAGGCCTGGCTCCCTCCACAGCACCAGGCTCCGTGCCCACCTGGCAGGCGGCATGATAAGGTTGGTCACGCCAGACCAACGCCTGGCATACCCGGGTCCTTACCTCTGTCTTTCCACGTGCTGGTGGCCTTAATAGGTTTTAACAAAAATCCAGAGTAAACACTAGTGCTAACTGGAATCATTAAAATTACAGTATGTGGAGATAAAGCTTCCCCAGGGCAGCCAGAGGCCCTGGCTACAACGGAGGAGCTCGTCCTGAGGCTCAACTGCCCCCTGGTGCTGGGCAAAGCAGCAGATGGAAGCAGCCCAACGTGGGAAATGAGGCGGGGTGGGGGAGTGCCACCACGGAGGGGCCTCGGTGTTGACAGGACAGCAGCCTTCCGCTCGAATGGCCCCTTGCCTGCACGCTGCCCTCTCCACGCCCGGCCATGCCAGCGTCCCCCAGGTGCCGTTCACCACCCACTGGGCTGGACGCCCCCGCTCTCTGCGGGCCTGTGGCCACGCAACCCTGCCACCTGAAACCAACCAGCCAGTTACTGAATTCCTTCTTCCAAGGACCCTTCACCAGCTCCTCCTACGTGTCAGGCGCCCTTCTAGAAAGAGATAAAATAGACAGGCAAACAAGGGCCTGCTTTCCTGAAGCCCGGGTTCTCGTGGGGAAGGCAGAAGCACTCGACTGGCACACCCCAAGTTGCTGAGGGCTGGGTCAAGGAAGAAAATGGGACAGGGGTGGGAGAGACGTGGGCTGTGCTGGAAAGGCGATGGCGGGGTGGGCAGGTGGGGGGCATGAACAGAGCTTCCTGGGCTGGTGGACAGTCTAGTGAGGGCTTGCCTGGGCGGGCAGGACAGAGGAGGGGGAGAGGTGGCTGGGAAGGCCGGGAGAGCTGGAGGGAGCTGGGGAGTGACTGGGGTTTCGGCAGAGGAGAGACAGCCTGAGGCATAGGTACAGAGGGTCCCCCAGACTGCGTGAAAAGAGACGGTGGTGGTGACGCAGAGAAAGGCGAGGTGAAGGCCCTGCAAGGGGCCCCGGGGAAGCAGGATGCTGGCGGCCTGGACTGGGTGGGTGGGGGGCTGGGAGAGCAGCCAGCCTTGGGGCTGTGTGCACATATGTGTGCCTCTCTATCTGCACATGGCTCACCCTGCGTGACCTTCGATGTCACCATCCAGCTGGCCACCACCTCCTCCCGGGGCCATCAGCAACGGGTACTCCCACCTCCCGGGGCCCTGGCCGTGCCCACCCCAGGACAGCACTGCATCCCTTGTGTCCCCGGTCAGAGACAGGTGGGGAAGAGCTTCAGAACACTCACTGCAGGAACCATGTCTTCTGTCAACCCCAGAGTGGCTCATCACCATTAATTATTGAGATGACGGTTCCCGCTCAGGGACCGGTAAGGGGTGGGGGTGGAATTCACCTGACTGACAAGTGAGGGACAGAGCTGGGAAGTGACCTCAGCTGCTCAAGGCCAATCCCCATCCCCTCCATCAACACCACACCCACTCTGGGGCCCAGGGAGCCACAGAGAACGTGCTGTTAACAACAAAGTCTGCTGGGCTCGAGGGAAGTGACCCAATGGCACTGTGCGACATCAGGGTGATGCTGGTCAAGAAGCAGGCTGAAGGCTGTGATTCGGGGGCCAGCAGGGCCTTCGTGCCCAGCACACCCACGGGCAGAGTGGCCCAGAGGCATGCTGGCAGCCGCCGGCCTGGGGCTGAACTCCCGGACTCTCTGCGCTCGGCATCCTACGCAGGGACGGACCCGGCAGGAGGCGGCTCCCTGATCTCTCGGGGGGCTCACTCTGGCTCACTTTTCTAATAAAAGCAAGAGCCTAGAATATTGGTCTCTGGGGGCCGAGAACGGGGCTGCAATTATTCATTCGTTTTGTGCCTTCCTTTACTGTAAACATTTCCCCTTTTCACGAGCTGATAAATTTGCTTTTCCCAGAAACTGAGAAGCGGGCCTTTGGCCCAGGCTGGGCACCGAGACTGGAAATGAGCAGCTGCTGTCATGGGGGCTGGGAGTTCAAGGGCTGGGGTCACACCCTGGAGGGAGGGAGCAGCGGGCATGGGCAGGGGTCACCCCGGGCAGGGAGGCCTGGCCTCGGCCAAGTGTGAGCACAGCGGGGCCCCTCTGCCCCCGTATGGGACCAGGCAAAGCCCCCGGGCAGGACCAAGCTCTCTGTCCTGCCCTCTATGGCTGTCTGTCCTTCTGGCCCTGGCACTGGACCCCCACATGGTGGGGCCCACGTGGAATGTCCTCTCCACTTAGGTCACTGAATTTAAGCCCACCGCTGGGGTCCTGGTGCAATTCCAGGGTTGGGAAGATTCACAGGAGAAGAGACAGGCTGCCCACTCCAGTATTCTTGGGCTTCCGTGGTGGCTCAGCTGGTAAAGAATCTGCCTACAATGTGGGAGACGTGGGTTCAATCCCTGGGTTGAGAAGATCTCCTGGAGAAGGGAACGGCTACCCACTCCAGTATTCTGGCCTGGAGAATTCCATGGACTGTATATTCCACGGGGTCGCAAAGAGTCAGACACAACTGAGTGACTTTCACTTTCTGGGGTCCACCCAAAGGCAGGTCCCTTCTTAACCCCTCCCTGCAACAGTGACTCGGGGACATGCACCCGACATGTGGCCGCCCCAGTTCCTGCCCCTCAAGTCACACTGCTCTACCGCTAACCTCCACCAGGCAGTCTCAGAGGACTTGGGTGTTTGCTGGCCGCCAGCCCGGCCACTGCCTTGTCAAAGATGAGAAGGCCCTGCTGGGCAGACCTGTTCAGGCGGCACTCAGGACCCAGGCGTGTGTCCTTGGCTCTCAGGTGGCGCGTTCTCTACCCTCTGAGGCCGCAAGCATGTGAATGCCAGGCCTGGTGCTGCCAGATGACCAGCCAGCGGCATGAGCAGGGCCTGCTCCCTGGGGCCCACTGACATCAACCCATCTTTGACAACACAGCACTGACCAGTCTGTCCCCTGCGGCCCAAGGAGAGGTGGGCTAATGGGAAAGCGTGGTGGCACAGAGGTAAGGGTGGCAAGATGTCCTGTTTGTAGCATGAAGACACAGAACAATTCCTTCAGGAAACAGGGTCTTAGTTACCAGATCGATCAGCTGATCAGAAAGCTGAGCATGCAGCGGCCAGGCTCTCTGCCTGCAATTCCCCCCCGGACCTGGCCTCTGGGGGGCTTCTGGCAGGAGGGCCTGCCCGCCCCACCGCTGGTCTGCCCATGTGCACGCACTCACGCACACAGGGAAACGCACGTGTGTGTGTCACGGAAAGGCCCGTGTGGTGCAACCTTCAAGCCTGGCGTAGAATATGTTCCCACACCAACAGAAGTAGTTAGAAATTTTACTTGAGAAATCACCATGAAGTTCCTTCAGGGAAACCAAAAATGATTTGGTTTTGGCAATAAAACCAAAAGTCCATCATGCCTTTGAATCCTTATCAAATGATAGTATAATCTTTTTTTTTCCTTAAAACCTCAGATCTGATGTGCCTTAAACTCTCTGCATCTCCCGCAGCGCCACCCCCCGCCCCAGCCTGCACGTGACCCCTGCATGGGGCACCCCTGCCAACCCTGTATTGGAGCCCCGAATACTCTGGTTCCCTCCTTGATCATCTTTCAAAGTTCAGTTCCACAGCTACCTTTTCTGGGAAGGGTCCTCTTTCTACCTCATGGTCAAAACCAGCACATCATCTGTTCTCTGGATTTGGGTCTCAGAGTTCAGCGGTCGCTTTCTGATCACACACCTAGCAGTCAGCCTGCGTGCTCCCTGGGGCTGTGCCGAGACTGCCTAGCTCATGCCAGGTACTTAGTGACTGTCAGCTGGATGAATGGCAGAAGGCTTTATTCATCTTAAGTTCCCCCAAGGGAGCCATTAAAAGTCCTTGGACCTGGTTCCCAAAAAGCCCCACAGGTGTGTCTGGTTTATTCCCATGTTCTCCTCCCAGCCTTTCAGGGGCCAGGCAAGCATTTCCTGAATGAGCAAATGAACAAATGAATGACTTTGTCCTTAACAATAACAGCAAGTAAGTTACTCATGCTGGCCATGAGACCGCTTGCAAACTAATGTGCACTTTGGTGAAACAAAGCCACATGGAAACAGCTAGGGTGAATGAGATGTTCACTTCCAGCCAAGGAGCAATGGGGACAAAGGGACACGCACCCTAGCACAGCACAAGAGAAAGTGGGCAGGAAACATGAGGCCATGGGGTTCAACACACTGGTCATGCTGCAACAAGGTACAGCGGCCACTGAGAGATGGAGTGAGCCCACGGTACCTCAGCTTCCTGCCTTGAGATGTTTCTGGATCATGACACAGGGATGGGGAGCTTAGGGGGAGCCCAAAGGCTCTGTGAGGTGAGGGGCTGGACCTGTGAGTCCAGGGAGGTGAAGGCCACCAGAGCTTACAGGAGAGAACGCTGGAGAAAAGAGAGCAAGGACAAGGAGGGGGACCTCGGAGACTCAGAGGGGTCCCGGAGGAGACAGCAACATCCAGCACATAGGCACGGCTGGGGAAGGACCACTGGCAAGGGTCGCAGGGAGAAGCTGCTGCTCACATAGACCCAGGGACAGAACCTGCTCCCACCAGCCAGACAACAGAACATCAGAATTCAGAAAGTGGTGGCCTAGCTGGAAAGTTCTTGGCTCTGCAGTGGGAAAGAATTTGCCCTAGACTAAAAGATGCTCTGGTCTTGCTTAAAAGATCTTGAAAGCAAAAACCAAAATGACATAACCTTTTCTAAGCAATAGAACTGTGTCCCAGAATCTCGAGCATATTTATATCCTGCACCCAACAAGGCAAAATTGATCATGTCTGCCATCCAATGGAAGATTACTAGGCATTCAAAGAAACAGAAAGATATGACTCACGATGAAGAGGGGAAAAAAGCCAACAATCAAAACAGGTCTAGAACACTGAATTAGCAAATGAGAACATTAAAGCAACTGTAATAATCTCAGGTATTCAAAAAGTTAAGCAATGACAGGGAAGGTACAAAAAAGACTCAATCCAAACTTCTATCAACGAAATGTACAATATTTGAGATAGAAATAAATGGGATGGGGCTAATAGCAGACTACATTGCAGAAGGAAAAATAATTGTACTTAAAGGCACAGCAATGCCAAAGATCCAAAATAAAATATGCAGATTAAAAACTTTACAAGAAGAATATCAGTAAGTTCTTAGAAAATTTCAAGCGGCCAGACCTACCTGCAGTTGGAGTCCCCTGAAGGAGAGGAGAGTGGAGAGACACAGAAAAAAATAACTGAGAAATAACAGCCGTTTTTTTCCCCCAAATTGATTAAAAAAACACTACTATAAACTCCAAGATCCAAGAAGCTAAACAAACCCCAAGCACAAGAAGTAAACTACACCAAGGCACACTACAATCAAACCCAGTGATAATGAAAATAATCCTTAAAGCGAACAGATATCACACACAGAGGAACAAAGGTAAGAATGAAGAGAAGATGGTGTAAGTGCTGGACAGGGTGGGGTGCAGAACGGCTAACCAGGGATTTGAAACCAGGCTGAAAACAACTCTTACAAAAAATTAGGTAAATAAAGACTTTTTCAGAAAAGCAAAAGCAGAAACAATTTAGCAGAAACAAACCTGCATTTTCAGAAAGGTGAAAATAAAGTCTTCAGGTACAAAGAAAATGACACCAGGTGGAGATGCAGGTGGAGAAGGCAATGGCACCCCACTCCAGTACTCTTGCCTGGGAAATCCCATGGATGGAGGAGCCTGGTAGGCTGCAGTCCATGGGGTCGCTAAGAGTCAGTCAGACACGACTGAGCGACTTCACTTTCACTTTTCACTTTTATGCATTGGAGAAGGAAGTGGCAACCCACTCCAGTGTTCTTGCCTGGAGAATCCCAGGGATGGGGGAGCCTGGTGGGCTGCTGTCTATGGGGTCGCACAGAGTCGGACACGACTGACATGACTTAGCAGCAGCAGCAGAAGACACAAGTAAGAAGAAACAAAGGCACAGGAAATGGTGACTATATGGATGAATATATAAGATTTTGTTCTTGTTGAAAACTCTCTAACATAATAAAAATGTTTTTTGTGGTTTACAATTTTCACACAAATAAGATGCATGATAACAGTGATACCACTCAGGCAGAAGAAGGTATAAACATCAAGTTTACAATGTCATTTTAAGTTAAAGATGTATATTATACCTAAAACAGGCACTAACATAATATAGTTTAAAAAAAAAAGTCATAGTTTCAGCCAAAAGGGAGATAAATTGTCTTTGTTCATAGATGACATGATTGTCTATGTAGAAAATACAAAAAGCGAACTAAAAATCCTCTTGGAACTAAGTGATTATAGCTAGGTTGGAGGATACGAGGGATAATAAATATACAAAATCAATCAGCGGGACTTCCCTGATGGTCCAGGGGCTAAGACTCCATGCTCCATGGCAGGGTTGTCCGGGTTCCATTCTTGGTCAGGGAACCAGATCCCATGTCTGACAACTAAGAGGCTGCATGCTGCAGCTAAAGACCCCACATGCCACAGCAAAGAGGGAAGACCCCGCACGCCTCAGAAAAGAGGGAAGACCCTGCACGCCGCAACTAGGAGCCGGTGCAGCCTAACACGTCAACTACATAAATGAGTATTTTTTTCTAAACTTAGCACCCCCCAAAATGAAATACTTAGGTAAAACTCTAACAAAATATGTTTAAGATCTATGTGAGGAAATCAAGAAAACTCTGATGAAAGTAATCAAAGAAATAATTAAAATATAGAAAGAGATATTCCATGCTTGTGAGTAGACTCAATACTGTCAAGATGTCGGTTTTTTTCCCAACCTGATTTATAGAGTCACTGAAATCAAAATCAAAACCCCAGAAGATAACTTTATGGACACTGGCAAACAGCTTCTGAAGTTCATATGGAGTGTCAAAAACAAACCGACCAACCCAAAAACCAGAGCAGCCAACACTGTCCTGAAAGAAAAGAGCAAAGGTGAAGAACTGACCCACCTGACTTCAAGACTTACTAAAAGGTACAGTAATTAAGACAGTGTAGTATTGGTAAAAGAACAGGCAAACCAATCAATGGGAAAGAATAGAGGACCAGAGACAGATCCAGGTGAATACAATCCACCAACCTTTGATAAAGGAACAAAAGTGATACAATGGAAAAATGACAATGTTTTCAACAAATGGTGTTGGAACGACAGGACATCCGCATGCCAAAAAAATTAAAAAATGCATCTGGACCTTACACTCATCACAGAAATTAGATTAAAATGGGTCATGTAAATGTAAAGTGCAAAAGTATACAATTTCTAGAAGATAACCTAAGAGAAAAGTCTACATGACCTTGGTATAGTGATGAATTTTAAAATACATCAAAGGCACTACCCATAAAATAAAGAATTGGTAAGGTGGAAAGCATTAAAATTAAAAACTCCTCTCTACAGAAGACACCATCAAGGGAATAAGAAGACAAGCCCGGGAGGAAATATTTGCAAAACACATGTCTGGTAGAAGATTGTTATCTAAAATATACAAAGAACTCTTAAAACTCAATGATAAGAAAACGACTCAAAAAATGTGCTGAAGCCCTGAACTGACACCTCACCAAAAAAAGATAACTTATGGCAAATAAGCATTTTATAAAGAGATGCTCAACATCATATGTAATTAGGGAACTGCAGTTTAAAATAAGATACAACTGCACACCTGTATTCTAAACACCCAAATTCTAAAGCACTGACAACAGCAAATGATGATAGTAAGGAGCAACTGGAACTCACTCATTGCTGATGGGAGTGCAAAAGGGAACAATCATTTGCAAAGACAGTTTGGTGATTTCTTACAAAACCAAACTCTTAACATATGATCCAATTATCATGCCCTTTGCTATTTACCCAGATCATCTGAAAACTTATGTCCAAAGAAAACCTGCATACGGATGCTTTATTCACAAATGCCAGAACTTGGAAGTAACCAAGATGCCCTTTAGTGAGTGAATGGATAAATACACTGTGGTACATCCAAACAATGGAATATTATTCAAAACTTTAAAAAAAAAAGAGCTGTCATGCCATGAAAAGACATGGGCGAACTTTAAATGAATATTACTAAGTGAAAGAAGCCAATCTGAAAATGTTACCTACTGTATGATTTCAACTATATGACATTTTGGAAAAGGCAGAATTGTGGAGACTGTATAAAGATCAGTGGTTGTCAGGGATCTCGGGGGAGATGAAGAGGTGGAGCGCTAAAGATTTTTAGGGCAGTGAAATTATTCTGCATGATACTCTTAACAGTGCACATATGCCGTTATATTAATACATTTGTCAACACCCATGGAAGGAACCACAGAAAAAATGAATCCTAATGTGAACTGTAGATTCTGGGTAATACTCAGCAAGGCAGGCTCACTGATGGCGAGCCTCCCTGCCCCACTCCAGTGGGGATGCTGACAATGGGGAGGCGGAGGGGTAGCAGATGGACAGGAGCTCTCTGCGCCTTCCACTCAAGGCTGCTGTGAACCTAAAACTATTGTAAAGAATAAAGGCTATTTTTAAAAATGGAATCATAAAAATACTTAACAAGTCCAAAGGAAGAAGGCAGTAAAATAGGAAAATGGAACAAAGAACAGTTGGAACAGACAGACAGAAAAGAGAATATCACAGACTTAAAGATAAAGATAAACTTAATAATCACATCAAATGTTAACATTAAATGGACCCAAATAAAAGGCAGACATCATCAGGAAAAAAGCAAAATAAAACTAAACTAAATAAGATCTAACCATATGTTGCTAAAAAGAAATGCACTTTATAAAGAAACATTAAAACAGTAAGTATGAGAAAAGGTACATCAGGCAATCACTAATGCAAAAGTGACTGGAATGGCTATATTAACATCAGTGCAAGTGATATTATGAAGTTTTGAATGTTATTTCATAATGATAAAGCAATCAGTTCATCAAAATAACCTAAGAATCCTAAATGTCTATACATATAGTACCAGAAGTTCAAAATCTGTAAAGCTAAATCTGATACAGCAACCAATAGAAACAGCAAAATACACAGTTTTAAGGCGTGTATTGCTCACTCTCGATAATTAATAACAACAAGTAAACAGAAAATCAGTCAGGACCTAGAAGACTTGAACAATACTGTCAAACAACTTGACCTACTTAACATTTTTAGAGCATACTACCCAAAGAGAATACACATTACTTTCAAGTGCACATGAAACATTCATCAATATAGACCATATTCTCAACTGTAAGTTTAAGAAGATTGTCATACAAAGTATATTCTCTGACAACAATGGTATTATATTAGCATTTAATAACAGAAAGAGAGCTGGAAAATTCCCAAATATTTAGAAACTAGGCAATACACTTCCAAATAACCCTCTGGTCAGAAAAGAAATTAAATGGGAAATTAGAAATTATTTTGAGCTGAGTGAAAATGAAAACTTACCGAGATCTGTGAGATGCCAATAAAGTAATGCTTACTGGGGAATTTATGGCACTAAACACCTATTAGAGGAAAGGGAAAATCTCAAATTTATGATTTCAGCTTCTACACTAAGAAATTAGAAACAGAAGAACAGATTAAATCCGATGTTTTTAAAAAAGGAAGGAAATAAACAGCAAAGTGGAAATCAATGAAATGGAAAACAGAAAATCAATAGAGAAAATCAATGAAACCAAAAGGCGGTTCTTTGGGAAGCTCAGTAGAATTAGTAAACCTCCAGGCGCCCTGATCAGGAAAAATGAGAGGATGCAAGTGATGGGGATCAGGAATGAGAGGGGCGATGTTAAGAAGGAACAAACAGCCACCATGGGACCCAAGGACTCCACTCCTAGAGAGAGACGCCAAAGAAATGAATGTGTACATCTGTACAAAGACTTCCACAGGAATGGCTGCGCTGCTTTTTAACGGCCCCAAGCTGGAAGCGAGCCACGTGTCTGTGGAGGGAGCAGGTGAGGAGTACAAGGTGGGCGCCTCTGAGGGGGTGCCGCCCAGCAACGGGAAGGGGCAGACTGCTGAGATGCACAACAGGAAGGAATCTCAAAACAGTCATTCCAAATGAAAGAAGCCGGTCACAGGAGTACACAGTGCAAGAACCCACTGATACAAAACTAACCCACACAGACGGAAAGCTGCTGGGTGATGGGTGCAGGGCGGCGTCGGGGGTCAGAAAGGCGGCGTTGCCGAGAAGGCTTTACCAGTGTATGCATGGCCTGGGGTGTGCCAGGGTACACACGCTCAGTCGTGCCCTGCTCTGTGCGACCCCGTGGACTGTAGCCCGCCAGGCTCCTCTGTCCACAGGATTCTCCAGGCAAGAATCCTGGAGTGGGGTGCCATGCCCTCCTCCAGGGGATCTTCCCAACCCAGGGATCAAACCCGCGTCTTCTGTGTCTCCTTCATTGGCAGGCAGGTTCTTTACCACTGGGTCACCTGGGAAGCCGTTCACCAGGGTATACATTCGTCCAAATGTATCAGATCGTACCCTTGGATATGTTTAGTTTACTGTGTGTCAATCAGACCTCCGACAAAGCTGCTAAACCTCCGGAAACTGAGTCAGCCGGGGCGCGAGGGGCTCACTTTATTACCAGGAAGGCCAGGCCTCTTCCATTAACAACACCCAAGCGACGGATGAGGAGTACAGCCTCTGCCTGGGGGAACGTCTAGTCACTGCTTAATTTAAACTGGAGGAGGAAAACTCCGGTGCAGGGTGACTGAGCTGCTTCATGTCTGTGCCAAGGCCCAAGCAGACAGGTGGGGCGGGGTGGGGGGGCTGCCGACACTGGTTGGGCCCCGTCATGCCTGCGGCAGACAGAAGCATCACTGCGCTCATCACAGCCTGGAAGGACAGCTGCTGGGCCTGCTCTGAGGATGAGGACCTCGGTTCCAAGCTGACTTCTGCCCAGGGGGTCTGTCAACCCCCAAAACAGAAAGGGGCCTTGCCGGAAACTTCAATGTAAATGAGCAAGTCAAAGACAGTGATATATGTTTAAGTTTTTTCCTAAATCTTTATCAGCTGCTGTTGTTCAGTTGCCCAGTTATGTCTGACTCTTTGAGACCCCATGGATTGCAGAACTCCAGGCTTCCCTGTCCATCACCATCTCTCAGAGTTTGTTCAAACTCATGTCCATGGAGACAGAGGAGCCTGGTAGGCTGCAGTCCATGGGGTTGCTAAGAGTCGGATACGACTGAGCGACTTCACTTTCACTTTTCACTTTCATGCATTGGAGAAGGAAATGGCAACCCACTCCAGTGTTCTTGCCTGGAGAATTCCAGGGATGGCGGAGCCTGGTGGGCTGCCATCTATGGGGTCACACAGAGTTGGACACGACTGAAGCGACTTAGCAGCAGCAGCATGTCCATGGAGTCAGTGATGCTATCTAACCATCTCATCCTTTGACGCTGTCCTCTCTCCTTTTGCCTTCAGTCTTTCCCAGCGTCAGGGTTTTTTCCCCAATATTAAAACCTTTATCAGGCTAATATTTTAAAAACTAGAGACTGTTTAATGCCCATTTTATTTTTCAAATAAGCCCCATGGTATTTCAAGCCTTGGGCCAAGTGTCCCTGCCCACTGGCACCCGTGCCAGCTTCTGCCCAGGGACCACTGTGTATTAGCCGGGCCCCACGGGAAAGCTGCTGCAAGTTGTGAGTTGGAGTGACCTGTGACTGCAGGGCTGGGACTCAGGTTGCCTGGTAACAGGGGTAGGGGGGGGTGACACGCTGCCTCGCTCCAGGACAACCGTCAGCACCACCTTAGTCGGGAGCAGCAGAGCACTGGGAGGCACAGAGGGCTGCTGGGAAGAGACAGAGGGGACCACGGCCGTAGGCACTCACCCCACCCCCAAGAGCTGCCCCTTTGCCACCAACCCACCCCCAGGTACAACATGGGGTGCTGGGCTTGGAGCCAGGCGGTCCCGTCCCAGCCGGGCCTGGCCCTCCCGGCGGGGTGACCCTGACAAGCTGCCCCCATCCCCGACGGGGCCTCTGCTGGGTCCCGCTGTGATGTCGGCTACCCCTCGCCCCCCATCTCAGACGTAAGCACCCCGCGCAGAGCCGGGCGTGCAGAGGACCCCCCACAGACGCCCTCCCACTGAGCCCCTCCTGCACAGCCCACACCCCGAGGGGCCACCGTGTGTGTGTGTGTGTGTGTGTGTGTGTGTGTGTGTGTGTCGCAGAGGGTGGGGTAGTGGGTTAATTTGAAATTTTAACTTGCTTTCCTTTTCCCACAGGGAAAAGATGTGGGAACAGGTTTCTAAAAATAGCCTGGCCTGTCAGAACTGTTAACCGTCACGCCGGGCGGAGATGCCAGCCGCCGGGGAGGGTGCAGCCAGGAGTCCTGGCCTGGGGCCTCCTGCTCCCAGTACCTGCTGGAGCTGCTGGTCAGCGGGCAGTGATCGGCCCTAGGGGGAGGCTGGGGGCCCCCCGGGACACTTCCCCACAACCATCCCCGTGCAGGGAATGGCCAGGACCACCCACCGTGTCACAGCCTGCCCCCCCCAGGGCTGCCTGCTCCGGGGGTGCAGGCTTCACACTCTCCCACTCCCCCCACACAGACCTACAAGGACCCCGCCCTCACGGGAGCAGACTGAGGCTCGGAGAGGCTAGGGCAGCTGGGACCCCAGCTGGATGAGTGACCAAAACCCAGTACAGCTGTGAGGTCTGGGGTCACAGGTGCTGATGCCTCCATGTACCGGGTCCCTGGAGTTTGTGGAAACAGGTTCTCCCTGGGGTGGCTGTCCATGCACAGGGGTGATGGCTGTGGACACCCCGGCCTGGGCCTGAGCTCCGTCTGCTCCCCACCTTCCTTTCCAGGGAAAGAATAGACCCGGCAGAGAGTGGGTGGGAAGAGACGGCAGGAAACTAGGGCAGCATCACACCACCGGCCCTAGGGCCCACGGCTTCACCCAGCACACAGTCAGCCCACCACCTGTCGGAGCAGACGACCCCGCAAATCACAGCCAGGCTGCCTGCTTTCCTGCTGTGCCAACCCCAGGGCTCTCAAGGACCACGACCAGACCCGGGGCCCCTCTGCCAACAGTCTCTGGGTCAGACCAGGGGGTTTGGAAGAAAAGTCCAAATGAAGGGGGCCTTGTTTTAAAAGAGCCAAAGCACATACACTCAACTCTCTCTGATACGAGAAACTTGCTGTACGCTAAGATGCAAATACCTCCTGGGAGTTAAGAGGACAGTGCAGCGAAGATCATCGGCACAGACATTAATCCAAATGTCATAAGATGATTAAAAAAAAACAATGTGCCAGAAACATGAGGCCTGCAGCTCTCGCTGGGGCAAGTACAGCGTGCGCTTAGCACCAGTTCGCCGCAGCCCCTGTGCCCTCCCCTCCAGGTGGGCGCCTGGCGGGTGGACCCACGGAAGGGACCCAGAGCTAAGGCAGGACGCAGGTGCGCTGGGCCACCCCTGGAGCTGTGCTGACCTGGGCGAGCCTCCCAGGCCGCACCTGCCCTGCCCTCAGGCATCTGCTGTGGCTTGGCCTCCTTCACCCCAGGCTGCTTGAATTTCAGCCCAGCTCAGCCACACTTCAGAACAGGAGGGGCTGTGTGTCTCCCTGCGGACTTCCTAGAGGCCCCAACCTGTATGCCCGTCATCTCGCGTGACCTGGAAGCAGGTCTGAGTGATCAGTATCTTCCTGTCCAGCCTTGGTGGCCGGAGATGGAGGCAGGGGGTGAGTCAAAACAATGCCGAAGCTCACACACCGGAGGGGGCGGGTAGGTGGGCAGTGCTGGGGCTCATCGTCCTGGACACCCACACCTCCCACTGTCTCCCATCCCTGTGGCCTTCCAGTCTGGCCGGACGCAGCACGTGCTCCTGGCTACCAGCTCCCTGGTGTCCTGGGCTGGGATAAAAGGTAAGCACGCCTTTGACCCTGAACCAGAGCGAGGCAGGCGGTGGCGGGAGGCAGAGGTTAGCAAAACCAAGAGAGAGAGAACTGTGTTAATGCGGGAGGGTGGAAAGGGAGCCTCACTGAGTGAGCTCTCATCCATTTTATTAACAGGCCTCGACTGGAACACTGACATCGCTAATCTCATTAAGGAGGGCCTCTCCTGCTTCCTCCTCTCCGCCCCGCCCGGCCGTGGCTCATCTTTCTCAGTAATGGGGTTACTTGGGGCCTGGCCGGGCTGGGGAACATTACGACGTGTGGCCGCTGAACTGGGACAGCAGGTGTTTGTCCATGCATCTGCAGAAAACGCTCGCAGCACCATCTCTGCATCAGGACACACACGGGCAAGGACACCGGGAAATTGAATCTCATTACTAATTAATGGCTTTAATGCCTGTGATCAGGCCTCAAACACACTCTATTTTCCCAAAGATAAGGTTAGCCCTGTTTGAACTGGGAGCCCAAGTGCTCTGCGAATGCTGATGCCAGAGAGCTCGGCTCCGCTAATCAAATTCAGACGTTCCGAATCGACCGCCTAGATTTTCAAAACTGTGATCAGAGAATAAATGACACTGGGAAGCCAGCTTTGTTCTCCAGCGAGAGGTGCCATGTGGTGGGCGGGTAGGGGGACCGAAGATGCGGGAGTGGGGGGCACAGGCCCGGGGGCCCACACTCGCCGCAGGGCACGGGCGCGGGGGGCAGTGCCCATCCTGGGACTTGGCGCTGGGAGCACAAAGCAAGGGCTCTGGTCAAGGGACTACTCTGCCCACCCCCGCCCCGGTACCCGTGACGAGGTCTGGAGACAGTCCTGGTTGTCATGCCTGGGGGAGGGGCGCCGGCATCCAGAGGGCAGAGGCGGGGTGACCAACAGGCCACATGGCCCTGTGCGTCCACAGCACCTGGGGGCAGCCCTCACTGCCGGGCATGAACAGGGGGCTTGGAGGCGGCAACCTCACGCCCTGCGAGAAGGGGTCTCAGACCGCCCTGTCAGTCCTCCACTGGCCAGCCACAGGCCCCCTGCAGCCTGCGTGTACACACACACACACCCAAGCACACACACCTATGCACCCCCCCACACCCAGGCCCCCTGCAGCCTGTGTGTACACATCCACCCACACACACACACAGTCACACAACCCCACACACACAGGCCCCCCTGCAGCCTGAGTGTACACACCCACCCACACACACACACATTCACACAACCCCCCACACACAGGCCCTCCTGCAGCCTGCATGTATACATATACACATGCATGTACACACATGCATCACATACACATGCACACACCCCCACACACACACAGGCCCCCCTGCAGCCTGAGTGTACACACCCATCCACCCACACACACACACGTACACACAACCCCACACACACAGGCCCTCCTGCAGCCTGCGTGTATACACATACACATGCATGCACACACATGCATCACACACACATGCACACACACCCACACACACAGGCCCCCCTGCAGCCTGAGTGTACACACCCACACACACACACGTACACACACCCCCACACACACAGGCCCCCCTGCAGCCTGCATACACACACAGAGGCACATGCAAGCTGCATGTGCACACACACACACACGCATACAGGAACACATGAAGCCTACTGGTAGGAACCTAGACTCGGGGCTTGAGAGGCAGCCAGGGCCTGGCCACAGGGCCCCACTTCCCCTGTGAAAACGCCAGACCCAGTGGCTCCCCTCCGGCCCCTGCAGGAGCCAGCGCTCAGCAGGTCGGCGCCTCCTCGGGCGGTCAAGGCTCGATGGGCCCGGGTGTGGGCGCCCAGCTCCCGCAGCATGGCGCCCTGTGGAGCTGACACCCAGGCTTGGGCCTGAGCCACCTCAGGGGCAAAGGGACACTGCCTGGTTGGACTTTAAATCCTGTTTGTCCAGTGCTGATGGCAGGTGAGAAGAACCATAACTCATAGGAGCGCAGAGTGACAAAGGGCTTCCTCGGGCTGTCGTGCGTCAGGGGACAGGACCTGGCTGCCGGCGGGGCGGTCTCGGAGCCAAGGGCCAGGTTTGCTGGCCGAGTGACTCACTGGGTCTGGCTGTGAAGGGAGCTGCTCACCCAGCCGGGGGCCAAGGCACTCAGGTGCAAAGGAGCCACATTCAAAACCAGCCTGGGCCACTTACTAGGCAGTGTGCCCTGGGAGAGATGCCTAACTTCTCCGAGCCTCTGTTTCCTCCCCTCTTAAATGGGACATGATCCCCACCTCCTCGGGAAGTGGGGTGATGGCCCTGGGGGCCCCGTACAGAGGGGCCATCTCATGGAGGGTGACACGTCTGGCCCAGAGCTGGTTCCACGTCAAAGGAGCTTTCAAAAGGAAACCCTGACTCTGCTCCATCCTGACCACATCCATCGAGGGGTGCTCCCCTCTGCAGAGCACCCCATGCCCAGCGGGACCCTGGCTCCCGGCCAGCCAGCCCCTCTGCTGCCAAGCCTGTCATTCTATAGCTGCCCCCAGTCGAGGGTCTGCTTGTTTAGGGAGGCAGCGGCCAAGGGGAGGGGCTGTGAGCTCCTCACAGAGCCCTGGAGACCAGGAGCTAGCCCTCTGGAGGTGTGCCCAGGAGCTCACAGACTGGTCTGGGACCCCATCCTGCCCCTCTGGCACTGGGCACTGTCCACAGCCCACGCTGCCCTCCTGACCACCCCCAGCATGCACCACATGACTGCCATGGGGTTCTCGTCATCCAGGGAGGCTCCAAACTATCAAATGACTCAGGAGGGCTGCCCCAGGTGGCTGTCATACAGGCGTCTGGGAGAAGAGGGGGCCCAGGCCAAGTGGTGACCCTGGCCACCTGGGGGGCCGGGCAGCATCCCGAACACAGCTCTTCACACCAGGCGCCCCCGGGGGTGAACCCTGCCTGGCGATTGTGCACCCCCAGGAGCAGACAGTGACCCGGCTACCCTCTCCAGCCCTGTTCCTGGCCTGCGGCCCACAGGCCGCGCCTGCTCTGTCGCTTCTGTCGGGTCCACGGCCGCATAGCAGAGGACACACTCGTGCACGTCACCGGGTGGATGCTGCTCCTGCCTGCGGCCCCCCGGCTGAGCCTCGGCGGGTCCGGCAGGGACGGGTGCTAAATAAGGGCCCACACACCGACTGCAGCCTCGAGTCCCAGACAAGCAGCAGTGACTGCCGGGACTTCATCGCACGTTAAAGCTGCTCGTGTGACAGTCACCGCGTCTGTCGCGGAGAGGACCTGAGAGCAGGCCCATGGCCAAGAAAGCCCACTGTGCCTTTCCCAAGCCTGGGGGAGGATAGTAAGGGAGCAAAAAGACAGGAGCCAGGGTTTGTGCAGCCCTACTGTGTGCTGGGCACGTCTCGACCCTAACTCCCTCAGGACTCTCGGAGCCCTGGGAGGAAAGAATGCTCTGGGCTCTTGGGGAGATATCAGATCCTCTAGGGACAGGCACTGGAGAAGGAAATGGCAACCCACTCCAGTGTTCTTGTCTAGAGAATCCTGTGGATGGAGGAGCCTGGTGGGCTGCTGTCCATGGGGTTGCACAGAGTCGGACACGACTGAAGCGGCTTAGCATGCATGCATGCATTGGAGAAGGAAATGGCAACCCACTCCAGTGTTCTTGCCTGGAAAATCCCAGGGACAAGGGAGCTTGGTGGGCTGCCGTCTATGGGGTCGCACAGAGTTGGACACAACTGAAGCGACTTAGCAGCAGCAGCAGCAGCAGGGACAGGCATGAGAGAGCATTCTTTGCTCTGTGTCAGGCTCTTTACACCCGGGGCTCAGGGTCTGGCCCAGGTCCCCAGAGGCCACGATGAAAGAGGGACGGGCCCAGCTGCCCTGCTCCAGCGCAGAGCCCACTCTGCTTTGCGGCGCCTGCGTTGTGCACAGGACCCATCTGCCCAACACCTCTGGAGGAAGAAAGGCCACCGCTGACGAGCTGGAAGAGCCAGGTGCCACCCTGCGTTGCCAGGGCCCTCTCCACAGGCGCTTCAGCAAGACACCTGGACACGGAGATCTCAGAGCACGGCCTGGAAGATGGGGGAGCTGGCCAGACAACCCCCAGGGACCCTTCAGCCTGAGCTTCCATGATTCAGACACAGCTCTTCCCTGGGGCTCACACAGCTTAATTGCCAGGCAGTGCAGCTGATGGGATCTGTAATCAACGCCGGGTAGGAGTGCGGTGGGGGCGGTGGGAAAGGTGAAGTCATCAGCAAGTGGACACTTTGATGAGCACTTACAGCCACCACTTAGCATCTGAAAGCATCCTTTTCAATTATCTGACAAAGAACCCACGGCTAACCTGAAACCCAGAGTACACAGCTGGAGTGTCGGGAAGCCATCGGGATCACGATGCAAGACGGGCCGGGGAGACGCAAGAGGTGGGAGGCAGAGCTTTGGAATTGAAAACCAGCCAAGCACAAACCAATTACCAGCCTGAGACCCCTCCTCTGCCGAATAGCAGTGGGAGGGGACAGGGACCCCAGCTTGTGATGCTCAGGGTCACCAGCTGTGGTGAACAGTCACTAAGCAAAGCCAACGCAGGAGAAGGCGGCGGGGCTCCGGGGGCATCAGTAAGAGCCTCATCCTCAGCACAAGCAGAGATGGAGCGGGGAGGAGGCCTGCTCAGGACGCTCCCTCTCCTTCCTGCTCTGCTCACAGTGATATTCACAAAGTGCTATTCACAAAGTCAGTCTGCGAGCAGAGCCCTGGGCTTCTCCACGGGCTCAGAGCCCAGCTCTGCCCTGGGGGGTGGGGGGTGCATGCAGGTCACTCAGCAGTGCTGGGGCTCAAGGAGAGGAGTCCACCTCAGTCACCTGGGAGGTCTGTTCCAGCCCCAGAACCCTGATTCTGGGGTGCGTGCTCAGGGGCTGGGTGACGCAGTTACTCCCCACACTGTCCCCCACCCCCACCTCCCAGCCGGGTAACACTCATCTACTTCTGTCTCTGTAGATTTGTCTGTTCTGGACATCTCATATGAAAGGAATCAGCCAGCGCGTGGGCTTGTGTGTCTGGCTTCTTTCATTCAGCAAGATGTTCTAGAGGTTCACCCATGTGGCAGCATGGATCAGGACCCCCCAGATCCTTTTCACAGCTGAGTAATACTCCACAGCATGGATGATTCACACTTAATCTGTTCATCAGTTGACAGATGCTTGTGCTGTCTCCACTGCTTGGCTGCTATGAAGATGCTGCCACGAACATTCGTGTACAAGTTTTTGTGTGAACAAGTTTTCAATTCTCTTTGGTATATATGCATCTCAGAGTGGAACTGCTGGTTCATATAGGAAGCTTATGTTTAACTTTCTAAAGCAGCTGCACCACTTTACATTCCTACCAGCAGTGTATGTGGTTCCAGTTCCCCACATCATCCTAGCAGGTGACAAGTGGCCTCTTATTGTGATTGTGACTTGCGTTTGACGAGGTGCAAGTTAAACTTTTCTCATTGCTATTGTTGACAATAACAATGGTATCCTAACTAGGGAAAGGGTGCCAAGTCCAAGGCCATGAAGATTTATCCCTATGTTTTCTTCTAAGTGTTTTATAGTTTTAGCTTTTATTTTTAGGTATTTAATTCATTTGGACTTAATTTTGATATATGGTATAAAGAAGGGGTTTAGCTTCATTGTTTTGTATATGGATATCCAGTTGTCCCAGCAATTTGTTGAAAACATAGCCGACTCTTGAATAACACAGGTTTGACTTGAATGTGTCCACTTACATGTGGATTTTCTTCAATAAATAGGTGTAACTTCATAATAAATTTGAAATTAGAAAGGGTGAGTCGTCCAACTTTATTCCTTTTTTTTTTCCCTTCAATATTATTTTGGCTATTCTGGGTCCCTTGAATTTGAATTCTAGGCTCAGCTTGCCAATTTCTGCCAAAAGACCAGCTGGAATTTTGATAAGGATTGTATTGAATCTGTAGATCAATTTGGCGAGGATTGATCTTAACAAAATTAAGTCTTCTGATCCATGAACAAAAGACTTCTAATTAGTTAGGTTTTTAAACATTTTAATTTCTTTCAAGGATATTTTGTAATTTTCAGCATACATACTTCTTAGGTTTATTCCTTTGTGCTGTCAATGTAGATGGAGCTATGCTCTTAATTTTGTGTTCATTGCTAGTGTATAGAAATACAATTGATATACCAATCTTGCATGGAAACAGAGACTTTTAATTGTATCTAGGATTTAGAAATATGACCATATCATCCTAAAGAAAAGCTTCTGAAGATACAGGGGCTGGGCGGGGGTACAGCAGCTAAGCTGGGAGAAGATGAGAGTGGAAGGATAGCGATATATGCTTCTGATTGCTTCTGTGTCTGCCTTCTTCAAGGAGGAGGTGGTGGGGAGGTGCAGAGGGTGATGCCTGAGGTGTGGCTACATCAGGATCTGTGCTTTGTAGGGACTGGCTCTGGATACAAGGGTATAATTGACTCCGATCCACTGGAGACTGTGAGCCACTGCTCCAAATGGTTATCTTCTAAAACTCTGGATCCAGGCCATCACTTCAATAAGCCAGTATGGGAACACACAATGGGATCCAAGCAATACTGCTTGGAAGAGGTTCCTGGGCTGCTTTAACAAATTACCGCAAACTGAGTGGCTTAAAACCACAGCCATCTATTCTCTTACCACTTGGGAGCCGGAAGTCTGAAATCAGCATCGCTGGGCTGAACCGAGGTGCTGGCAGAGCCGCACTGCCGTCAGAGCCCTGGGAGACTCTGTTCCTTGTTCTTCCAGCCTTTGCTGGCTGCTAGCTTTGGCTGGCTTGTAGCTGCATTGCTCCAACCTCTGCCTCTGGGGTCACACGGCCTTCTCTCCTGTGTGTTGCATCTTCTTCGGCCTCCCTCTTATAACAACACACTGCTGATTTAGGGCCCATGCGTGTTATCTGGGATGGGCTTCTCAGATGGTGCTAGTGATAAAGAACCCGCATGCCAATGCAGGAGACTCAGGAGATGGAGGTTCAATCCCTGGGTCGGGAAGATCCCCTGGAAGAGGACACAGCAACCCACTCCAGTATTCTTGCCTGGAGAATCCCATGGACAAAGGAGCCTGGTGGGCTATAATCCATAGGGTCGCAAAGAGTCAGACACAACTGAAGCAACTTAGCATGCATGTTATCTGGGATAACCGCAAGTCCCTTAACTCACACCTACAAAGACCCCCTGTTGGTTACATACAGTCACAGTCACAAGTTCCCGGAAAGGAAGGCTTGGCTCTCCTTTGGAGAGACTTGGGTTTTTTTGGTTGTTTTTTTTTTTTTTTTGGCTGCACGCCATGGCTTGCAGGATCTTAGTTCCCTGACAAGGAGTTGAACCTGGGCCCCTGCAGTGAGAGCACGAGTCCCAACCACAGGACCACCAGGAAATTCCCTGGAGAGCCACTTCTTAGCCTACCCCTGGCTCTGTGTGCAGACAAGTATAATCCCCATAACCACACGCATCAAGTGCTAAGCTACAACCTGCTGGAACCACCCCCTTCACTGGCTTCTGAAAGGGGCCACGTCCCCACAACTGCACCTTCTGCCCACCCTCGGGGGCTCTCAGAACCTGCCCCGTGTGCCCCGTCATCACCACAGCAACTCCACCCAGTCTCCATCACCCCTCTGAGCCCCTGGGCAAGGGCCCCGGGGAGGGGCAGGGCTCCCATGAGCGCCTCCCTAAGCAGCAGCCAGACCTCCTGTGGGGACAGGCATGGAAGCGGGGGGCCAGGCGGCCTCTGAAGGCCCGAGAGCTCCACGGCTGGAGCTCAGTCAGTCACTCATCAAACGTCTACTGAGACTGGCAGAGCGCTGGGCACAGAACACCCTCAAGGCACAGCCCCAAATAACCAGCACCCTCTGCCGCCTGCACTCCCATGAACCGAGGGGCCTTAAGCATGTCACCTGTCAGCTTCGTCCTCTCGTAACCTCCGCCCCGCTGTCCGTGGACTAGGTGGTTGGTATCGACTGGCAAGAACATGCCCCAGGGCCTTCAGGAGCCCCGGTCCCTACACAGGACTTCTGGGAAAACCCTCTCCTTTGGTCCACACGACCTCCACCCTTGCAGCTGAGAGAACCTCTTCTGAAAGGCATTCCCGGTGACCCTCTCTGGGCTCCCGGGGCCCGGGTACCGTTTCACTGTCTCTCAATTACTTTCTCCCTCCCAGAAGCATCTGAGCCCTCCTGCTCGTGGAGGCCCTAACCTGTTGCACACAGTAGGCCCTCAGCACCTGCCCCCAAGGCCCTTCTTCTTCTCTTAGAGATCTGTTGATGGAAAACTATGGTTCTACAGCAGAAGCCCAAAAGCTCTCCCGGTGGCCTGCCCGCTCCCCAACCCGTCACTCTGCTCCGGCCCTGGGGTCCCCTGCCAGCCCCTGGACACAGTCGGCTACTTCCCCCTAGACCCCCGGCACTGCCCCTTCCTTGGCCTCGAAGGTCCCTCCGTAATCCTCCCTGACTTGGCCCAGCTTCCGTGGGGTCTTTAGCTGAGTGCTGCCCCCTCGGCGAGGCCGGTCCTGCCCTCCGTCTCCAGCCACCACCAGACGTTTGTCTCCGCTATAGAAAATGAGAGTCCCTTGGACTGCAAGGAGGTCCAACCAGTCCATCCTAACGGAAGTCAGCCCTGAATATTCACTGGAAGGACTGATGCTTAAGCTGAAACTCCAATACTTTGGCTACCTGATGCAAAGAACTGACTCATTTGAAAAGACCCTGATGCTGGGGAAGATTGAAGGCAGGAGGAGAAGGGGACAACAGAGGATGAGCTGGTTGGATGGCATCACTGATGTGATGGACATGAGTTTGAATAAGCTCCAGGAGTTGGTGACGGACAGGGAGGCCTGGCGAGCTGCGGTCCATGGTGTCGCAAAGAGTCGGACATGACTGAGCAACTGACAGAGAGAAAGTGGGCTCTGGAGGGCAGGTGGTGCCGCCGTGCCCCCTGCTCTATCCCTGGCACACAGTAGGTATTTAATACATGTCGAACAAATGAATCAAATGAACCGACCCGTGGGGACCCATGTGTGGAATGACTCGCAGTGGGGGCTGGCTCCCAGCGGCCGCGTGAGGGAGGGATTTACTGTTGAGATGAAAAGTTCAGCACGCAGTTATTCTCACGGAAAGAACGGAGCATAAAAGTCATGGAGAATTTGATTTGCCGTCAGATAATTAAGCCTCACATTTAGAAATCATGTCTCTGAGAGGCCAGATAAGCAGACAGAGGAGGGGGTGGGTGTGGGGTGGGGGTGCAGGGCAGGGCTCCCCTCCTCACCTGGCTGTGTGCTCAGCCAGTGGTGGGAAGCTCCACAGTGGGGATTTTTATCTCGGTCACCTTGGCAACAACATGAAGGGAACGCCATCCAAATGTGTGGTCTGGACGGTCAGTGAGCTCGCTCTGTGAAGCCAGGAAGTGCCTGTGTGCCAGTCCCCAGGGCGCCCCGGTCTGCAAACAGAGCACACGAGCCCATGGGGGCAGCAGCGGCTCCAGCCCTCGGCTCACACGCCTCCAGCAGGGTTGGAGCCTGAAGTTCAAGCAGCCAGGGGCTTGGCCAGCCCCTACCGGCTGGACCGCAGAAGAGCTGGGTCTGCAGCCAGTTTCTCTGCTGTCTGGAGCAGTAATGCTCCCAGCGTGTCTCCCGCTGGGACTCATGCGTCACTCATCACTCATCACTCATCACCGCAGGGCCCCACCCTGGCCAGGGAGGGCTCCTCTCATGTTAGGGGCCCAGAGGCACCTCCTAATGGGGCACCCACTTGGGTAGTTGGTGAAAATCAGTTCAAGGCTCTCTCCCTGCCTCTTTTAAGCTCTCCTATTCCCACTGAACTCTCCAGAGACTCCCCACCCAGGCCTTGCCAGGTGGGCGGGGCCTGGCTTTCAGCCCAGATAAAGGTCAGATGTCCTGAGACTGAGATGTGTGTTCCTTTGAGAGTGTCTGCAGGTCCGGGGGACATGGATCTGGTGGGGGTCCTCATGCTGCCTTCTTGCCTGAGTGTTTGAGAACTCCAGGCCATGCAGAGGCTTGGAGAGAGAATGTTCCAGAGATCGAAATGGGCTCCGCAGGGTGTGTGAAGTGCCGAGCAGGGCTCCTGTCTCCCAGGGCTCTCTGTCTGATGCCCTGGAAAGCCTCTGAAGGCGGGCAGCGTGGAATGGCCTGCAGCAGGTGCACAGCCGAACGCCGGGGTGGGGGACGCATCGGCACGGGTGGGTGGCTTTGCCCTGGTGGGCTGGGACATCCCCCCACACAGGTGGGTGTCACGAGTCTCATTTAACACAGGAGGGGGCGAGATGCAGAAAGCTTAAGGAGCTTAGCTAAGGTTGCAGAGCCTGACGGTGGCAGGGGTGGGGTTCTGCCTGGTTTTTGAAAAAGTTATTATCTTTGAACCTCTTTGAGATCTACCTCATACACAACACACCTTGCTGCCTTAAGGTATATAATCCAGAGTTTCTAGCACATTCACAGTGTGCAACCATCACCACCATCTAAGTCCAGAGCAGGTCACCCCCTGAGCAGGAACCCTGCACCCAGGAGCAGTCTCACCCACCCCCTCGCCCCCGACAACCACTGATCTACTTCCGGTCTCTATAGATTTACCTATCCTATAACAAATGGAATCAGATGATGTGTAACTTGTAACGTCTGGCTTCTTTCACTTCGTGTGATATGTTAAACATGCACCAACATTTCAGTATATCTCAGCACTCCATTCCTTTCAATATCTGAGCAATGCTCCATCATACGGTAGACCCTGAGTCACTGAGACACCAGATGGTGGACACCTAGCTTGGTCGTTTCCACTTTCAGCTGCTGTTACACCTCACACACAGGTCTGGTTGGTCCTTCACAGGTTTTTATTTCTCTTTGCCAAGGAGGGGATGTACCTGATTTAGATCCCTGAGTTCTTGTACCCAACCGAGTTCAAAACAAGGATAAATCTCTAGGGACTATAATATTTTATCCCTAAAAACATCTAATTTGATAACCCCCAAGAGGGAGACGAATGCAAAGCTCAGATAATCCATTTATCTTGTCCCACTCAGCATGTACCCCCAGAACAAAAACAGCTGTTAGCCCGACTTGCACAGAAGCTGCTGCTAAAACGTACTTTACAGTACAGCCTCGCCCGAAGGCGGACTCAGCACTTTGCCCTGGGTTGCTGCATTGGCAGCATCTGGACTAAATGGGCGCGGTGATGGGAGCGAGGCTGTCCTGCCAGCATGATGACAAGTTGGCATCGCCAGGGTGGCAGCCAAGCAGCAGCACCAAACGCCCTGAGTGCCCCCGGGCGACGGGCTGCTTCAGAGGAGGCGGGCCGTGAAACCCCCGGTGCATGGGCGGCCGGGCGGAGATCTCTCTGGGGACGAACCCGGAGCCGCCCTACGTCTCTGTCCCTGCCCCCGTGATGCCCTTCCTCTGTCTTGGCCAAGTCTGGGTCCGCCTGCTGGCACTCGGGGTCCTCCACGAACCAGCCCACCTGCCATTCCAAGCCTGAGGGAGTAGCAGCCCCGCCCCCACTAGCATCATCACACCCGAGACCACAAGTGCGCCCAGCACACCCTAGGAGTCCATACGATTACACTCCCCTCCACCACACAGCCACAGATAATCAACCCACACCTACGGCCGGCCCGGAGGCTGACTGCACGCTTCCCGAGTGGACACCGCCGAGCACCCTCCCAGCTCCTCCCGCCCTCCCAAGTCCCCCAGAGCGCTCCCACAGCTGATGTTCCCATGGGTACACCTTGCACCCGAGCACACCTGCCCTGGGTGGAGTCACCAGGCAACTGGAAAGACAGGGGTGGTGGGAGAGCCACACAGACGGGCCGAGGCACCTGTGTGACTGTCCGCTGCCTCCGGAAACCCCCAGAGAGGAGAGTGATGGAATGGACACAGCTGAGCCCACGAGGAGGGCGGCCATCCTGGGAAGAGGTGAAGTGATGGGCAGAGCTCGGCGGACACCAAGGACAAAGGCGCAGTGCCCAGCAGGCGTGGGGTCAGCGGGCCCAGCGTGGGGGGCGGGCGGGAAAAGCCTGTGAACAGGGCACAACGGCAACGCGGCCTGAGGCCCGCGGCAGGGCTGCTGCTCTGCGAGCCGAGGAACACACAATCGGGAGCCTGCCGTCTGCACCCCTAAAGGGAGCTCTGCCCCCAGGGCACCTGCCGTCGCTGGTCTGAGCTGTGAAACGGGACCAGCATGAGCCGCTCTCCCTGCTGGCTGGAGGAGCGAGGGAGGAGGCTTAGCGGGCCTGCATGCTGCTGACTCGCACCGGTGAGATTTCACACCTGTTTGACCTTGGGCAAGTCTACCTCAGCAGCTTCCCAGGTGGCTCAGTGGTAAAGAATCCATGCGCCAATGCAGGAGACCGGGTTCAGTTCCTGAGTCAGGAAGATTCCCCGGAGTAGCAAACAGCAACCCACTCCAGTGTTCTCACCTGGAGAACCCTATGGACAGAGAGCCTGGTGGGCTATAGTCCAAGGGGTCGCACAGTCAGACACGGCTGAGCGACTAAACTACAACTAAAGTTGACTTTGAAGTCTTACTAGGAGCTGAGCTGACACCCGGGCTTGGTTCTCACGTCTCGGTCCAGGCAGACGTGAGACGGAGGTTCAGATCACTCACTTTTCTTGGGTTTTCTGCTAACAAGTAGCAGAGCCAGACTCTGAATCCACATCTGAATTCAAACTCCTTTTCCCCCTAAACCCTGCTAGCTGGCCTAGAAGAAAGAGGCCAGTCGCTGAGAACAGCGGGAGCGCCTGTCCTGAGAGATGCCTGGAAGGATGCCCACGGCAGACAGACCGCGGGCGAGGCCTCAGAGCAGCGGCGGCGCATCTGCGGAGGCTCGGCCGGGGCACCCCTGCCCCCAAGGCCCGCGTGCTCCAGCTGCCCCTGGCGGCTCCCCCACGCTGCCTGGGGCAGCTCCACACTCAGGGTCAGGGAGGCAAAAGTTGTGCTGCCAAGCGGCTTTATCTTCCCTCCAATAAAGTTAGGAGGAAGCTGTGGGGGGGCGGGCGCGGGAGAAACAGTGGCCTCAGCCCAAGTCTCCTGTCCTTGGACAGACAGCCCCTGGGGTCCCAGGGTCCTCGTGTTTCCAGCACAGAAGGTGCGTGTTACCACCCCGTGTCAGGTACGAGGTTGGGGTGCAGGGTGATATGCCACTTGCTCAAGGTCATGCTGCTGACCTGAGACTCACATCCTCTCCAGGCGCAGATCACAAGGACACCCTGTACCCTGCTCGCGTCCCTCGCCCATCCACCCGCTGGACGTCCCAGGGACCTGGTGCCGGCGGCGTGCCACTTGGCACCGTCTCCATCGTTCGAAAAGGATCAGTTCCTATGTCGACTCTCTGCCCTCCTCGGGCACAGCCCCCCAGACTGCCTTCCCCCTTCGCAGCCCCTCACACACATCTCAACCGCAGCACTTACTCCCTAGCGGCGCGCTGCTCCTGGGGGGGCGCCCCCTCCCTGAGACGGGGACCACCTTGTCAGCGCATAGAGGTGACATCTGGAGACAGTGTTTCAGAAACAACTGCAGATAACTTCCACTGATGACCAGAGATGCAAAGAATACAGATAAACTATGAGCCAAACACATCAGTATCACAGAACTGCTCACCATGACCGAGAACTGTTTATCCTCCGATGGCTCACACCAGGAAACCTATCAGCCTAACTCACCACAGCACTTCAAAGGGGAGAAAAATCAGGATTATGTTAATAAATGCCAAAAGTGATTTCACAGAAAAGATTGAGAAGACCTCTCCCCAAATAAACAGTTCTTGAAATAGAAGAAAACTAAATTATAAGCACTATTTTTAAAGAAAATATTTTACATATTCAAATATATATACGTATATGAATTTTTTATATTTGTAATTAGAATGTAACTTTTAACCGGACAAAAATGTCCTTCTAATTCATACAACTAAGAAAAATATAAAAGAAGAATAGCAAAAGAAGCAGGGGGCTTGCTTTGCCAGATGTTAAGACTCAATCTAAAGGGCATGGTTTGAGTGCAGAAGCAGACAAATGTTTTCAACATCACAGATCAAAGAATCCAGAAGTAGATCCATGTTTACACGGGAACTAAATATATTACATAAATGGCATGCTAATTCAGAGGAGAAAGTGTGGTTTTCAAAATAAATTGGCTCTGGCATAACTGACTGAACATCTCTAGGACGACAGGCCAGGATCCACCTCGTTCTACGTGTGCAAATGAATTCCAGATAGATTAACGTTCTAAATGAAGAAAGAAATGAAAACAACACGGATAAAATAGGAAGTGGGGGAGACATTCCTCAGGGGACACTGAACTGCAGGAAAACGAAGGGACTCTTTATGGCGAAGGCACAAAGCCACAGGAAACGAGAGACAGGAAGATGTACCCACAGCTTGTTCAGCAGACAGTCGGCTCTTCTGCCCAGGTTACAACTTCCCACAGGTGGGTGAGAAAAAGACACAGCGTCTCCCAGGAGGATGGGCAGAGGGTGCACCAGGGGATTCCAGGGGAGGGGGCTACAGGGTCAACAAACAGAGGAGATCCCCAAGCTTGCCAGCCACCAGGGAGAGGCAAACCAGAGCAACAGTGGTCTGTTTTCAGGGTGAAACAAGAGGACGCGGCCAGGTGGCTACCAACTTCCCGCAGCCAGGCCCTCTGAGGCAGGGGGCCTCGGGCACATGGAGCGTCCAGTACCCACACCGGAGAGGAGTCTAACAGAGGCAGGACCCCACGGAGGGAGTGGCATTCCCGACTCAACGGACATGAGCCTGAGCAAACTCCGGGAGACGGTGATGGAGAGGGAAGCCTGGCATGCTGCCGTCCTTGGGGTCGCGGAGTCAAACATGACTGAGCAACTGAACACCACCACTTAGGGAGAAGAGACACAGTTCATATGTATAAACATGTGTGCGTGCAGCTACACGAACCTGAGACACGCAGGATGTAAACGCGTACACCCGGGCCCCGGCACTGGGCTCCTCCTCAGAAGACAGGAATGGAGGAGGGAAGGAGGGGAATACACGCGGTGCCATTCAGCACTATTTCAGCAGTCGAAATGAACCGGGATTACTTGTCTAAGTTAAAGAATTTAATAATTGGCTTTTCAGTGCTTTCTAGACTGAAAACCAATCCCAAGGCCCATGCTTGTCATTGGTCCAAGTGTGATCACTGCCTATGGGACCCGTGAGCAGTGTGCTGAGGCTTCTGAACAGAGAGATCGAGGCTTCTCGGCAGCATCATAACCAGTAAATAGGAATTGAGAGGCAGCAGCTGGAGGCCCGCTGAGGGGCTGGCGGGAGAGGGGAGGGTAGCAGGGCCCGGATGGCCCCTGGCTTGGGGACGAGTCGCGTGGGGCCGAGCCATCAGGCTCAGGTCTGAGAGCTCCTCCCGGGCCCCCGTCAGCGCAGCTCTATCAGGGGCCTTGTGCTGCTAGAGCCGCAGGGGATGAGGGGTGGCCCACCCAGGAGACCACCCCCTCCCACTCTCCACCACACCCACACTCGCTGTGGAGGCTCTCCAGCCTGGAGCCTCTGGACAGACTGGTTCATCAACTCAACTGAAAATCCCTGCCTGGAGAGCCGGGCTGGGCCAGCCCGGTGCTGGGCCCTGGGGATGTGCCGGTGACTTCCAGCGACTCATGATCAGGCCGAGTGCTGGCCCCAAGGACACAGAGACATAGGCAGCTCCCGGGGTCAGCGACACACAGGGAGGTGGCCTCGACAGCTTCCTCAGGGCAGTCCCCCCGTGTGAAAAACAGCGGGTTGAGCCCCGGAACTCCTGTGCCCAGGGAGAACACTGGCTACAGGATCCACAGGGCAAACAGACCCAGGTCCATCCTGGTCAGAGCCTGGGGGACAGAAGGGGCCCCAGCGACCCTGCTGGGGCATCTTTACAAAGCGTTCAGTGTTTGAAGAGCTGGGCTTCCCTGGTGGCTTAGTTGATAAAGAATCCGCCTGCAGACCTGCGTTCCATCCCTGGGTTGGGAAGATCTCCTGGAGAAGGGAAAGGCCACCCACTGCAGTATTCTGGCCTGGAGAAGTCCATGGAATGGGGTCGCAAATAGCAGACTGAGTGACTTTCACTTTCAGGGGGTGTGTCCAGGGGCCACATTTCACAGGGGTATGTGATGGCCTCCCCCGTAGCGGAGGTGTGTGGAGCGGGAGCAGCAGGACAGGAAGGGCTCAGCCGTGAGCTCACCGGAAGAGGGCGGAGGAAGCCCTGGCAACAGAAACATGTACCAAGCCCTCTCCCCGCTGGCTTCGACTGCTGGGGCCACTGGTTCTGGGGCCAGGGATCCTCACCGGGGAGCCATGAGCTCAGCTCCCTGCCCACGGCACGGCTCCTCACATGCCAGATGGGCGCTTTGAACACTGGTTGTGCGGTTCTTTTCTCCTTTGCTTCTAAGCAAAACTCAGCTGTAAAGGTCCAAGTGAGGTCAAGCAGGTGGAGGAAGGATTACAAGTGTCCCCACCTGGGTCACCTGGGCTAAGCGGGGTGTGGGGGGCACCGGGATGGGTCAGTCCACGAGAAGGGACTGGGACAATGTTACTGAGGGCCCGGGTCTCCGAAGGACCAGAGGCAAGACTGTGGCCTGCCACAGCGAGGGGGCGGGGCGGGGCGCCGCTGGTGAGGGCGGCACCGAGCCCCCGGAGGCCGCTGTCCCGGCCAGCATCGCTCAGGGTGGCGCTGCTCACACGACGGCGTGGCCGTGGAGGCTGAGCAGTTGGACCCAGGAGGGGCTGCATGGGCCCCTCGGCGACTCTGACCTGAGAATCGCTGCCCCTGATCCCTATGGGATCAATTAGCGTTCCCAATAAAAACGGAGATTTCATCTCCATAGTAAGTTCTGAGGAAAAGGTCACTTCCACCCCCCAGGAGATGGAATTTCCTGGCTTGTTTTCAGCCTGGCATTCTGCAGGACAGGGCTGGCAACACAGGCCCTGTGGAGGGTCCTGGGGGGCCCCTGGCTCCTGACCCGGGCAGCTGCAGCTCCAGACAAGGAGGCGGAATCAGGTCTCCAGGCTAAAGGGCTCCGGTCACTCCCCAGCCCAAGTACCCACCATGCAAGCGCTGTGCCCGGCTTTGGAGAGGAAGGGGGGTGTAACGCAGGCCATCTGCCCGCAGAGAAGGGGGCAGTGGCTGCAGCCAGGGCGTCTGCCCTGCCGGGAGGGCAGGGACCTGGACAGGGCTGTCCCGTGCCCAGGAGGAGGGGGCAGCTGTGAGAGCTGAGGGGGCCGGACAGCAAGCCCTGGGGCAGGAGGGTGGACCTGAGGGTCAGACAGGAGGTGCATTCATTCCCGAAATACCTTCTGAGCTTCCTCTAAGGGCCAGGCACCTGCTCGGACCTGATCTTACCTGGAAGTCTCGTGGGTGTGGGAGTCAGCTGTGTGTCAGGGTGAGAAGATGATGGTGGGAGGTCTGGGGCCTGGGAGCCCAGAGAAAGGTTCCCACACACGTGGCGCGGAGGGGCTGATGATGGGGGTGGCCCAGGCTCGAGAGGGTGAGGCTCTGGGCCAAGGCCACTCCACAGGAAATGGGAAAAGGTGGCAGATGCTAGAGCGATCCCATAAGTACAATTTACAGGAAGTGATCAGAGACGGATGAAGACATGAGTCAGAAGAACCACAGGGAACGCCCAGATGTCAATGGGCTTTTTCATACTCGATCCTAACATGGGCTATAGGAAGAGGCATACGCACATGCATGCACACTCACACGTGTGCACACCACCTATAAACACACACACACAGATCACCTCAATTTGAGTGATTACCTGTAATTCTGCTCTCTATAGGGAACTGGGTAACGCTGGATTTGCGCCCACGCTCAGCCACGCCCCCTCTGGGACCCCTGCAGCCAGTGGGCACACCACGTCCCATGCCTCCCCATGCACAGCAGCCCCCACCTGTCACCCATGCCCTCACAGCAGGGATTCTCACCCACTGGGGCCCTCAGGTGACAGCCACCGGACAGGGAGCTGGCGGGACACAGGAGATGCTTTAAACAGGCTCATTTTTATGCACAGCAGCTTGCGCTGTAGTCGGCTGACTGACAGACATCACTTGCTGGGTCTTGGCACAGGCGGTGTGGCCCCGGGGCCCATGCTCAGCTCGCCGGCAGGAGCCTCTGTGACGGCTCTGCATGCTGGACAGGGTTCTGACAAAGGCCCTGGCCATCCTGGCTACACTGCCCTCTGTCCCTGGCACCCTTCTCTCAGGCTGTCCCGGGCATCCCCACCAGTAACAGGTCATAGAAGGGGTGAGGGTGGGGTCACTGGGCTCGAGACCTTCTGGGGCAAAGCTGTCGCTGCCCCGCCAGACTCCCGGTCTCTCGAGGTGGACTCTGCTGCCTCCGGGATGCATTTCCAATCTAAGTGCCGAACAGCCTCTCTCTTCTTTGGCCTTCCTGTAAAACAGCAGCATATACGTGGTACCATCCAACTGCCATCTGGCTGCAAGCCTGACGGGCATGTGCCACACAGAGAGAGGAGGCGCTCGGGATTCTGGGCCATGCCGACCCGGGGGCCACTGCTGGTCAGCTCTGGGGGCAGGGGGCCAGGCAGGGCCTGGCACTCCGACCTCACCATTTATGCCGAAATTCCTTGGTCCCTAGATTGTCGACCTGAGGTCTATGCTCAGGGTGGCCCTAATGCTCTAGGGGAAGGCTCTTGAGGCCCACCGGAGTGAGCAAAGAGGGGGTCTGTTCCCTGCTTGGAGCGCCCACCAGACTCTGTTCAGTGTTCACAACTCTGCCAAGGGCAGCCTCCTCCAGGAAGCAGGCTGACCCCCAGGTCGGATCAGCTGCCCCTCCTCCCTCCACGCCTGTATAATCTCCTCTTGCGTGTGGGTAGACCTTTGTGAACATGATGCTACCACTGCTGTGATTATGTTATGTCATCTGGTGAAAAGTGAAAGTGAAAGTCGCTCAGTCGTGTCCAACTCTTTGTAACCCCACAGACTATACAGTCCATGGAATTCTCCAAGCCAGAATACTGGAGTGGGTCTCTCCACAGGATCTTCCCAATCCAGGGACTGAACCCCGGTCTCTTACGTTGCAGCTTGATTCTTTACCAACTGAGCCATCAGGGAAGCCCCATCTGGTGAAAGGGAGACGTTCAAAGTGGGCCCGACCTAATCAGGGAACCCTTTAATGCAGACAGTTTTCTCCAGCTGTTGTCAGAAGAGGAAGTCAGAGGTTCAGAGCGTGAAAAGGATTCTCTATGCCACTGCAGGCTTGGGATGGAGGGGACACATATCAACCAATGGGGGGCAGCCTTAGGAGCTGAGTCAGCCCTGCTGACTGTCAGCAAGGAACCAGGGACCTCAGCCATAAGGACCTGAGTTCTGCCAACAGTAAGAAAGACCATGAAAGTGGACTTTTTCCAGGGCCTCCAGGGAAGCATTCCACCCAAGAAACACCCCAGTTTTAGTCTGGTGATACCCTGAGTAGAGAATCTTCTGAAAGCTCCCCTGCCCCGGCTGGCTTCTCCTTAGCTTTCAAGATTCTGCCGCTGGCGGTTACCTTCTTCAGGGAATTCTCCTTCTGCTCCTGGACAGGCAGCTGACCCCTCCCCTTCCCAGCTCAGACCTCCACCCCTCTGGCACAGAATGAGCTCCTCAACTGCAGAGGTCGGCCATGTGCACGCCCAGCAGAGCGAAGAATTCTCCTCCTAGGAAGCAGAGACCCCCGAAGAGGCATCGCTCCTCTCCCGGCACACCGGCACCTACAGGCAGAAGCCTGGGACAAGCCGTGCTGCACACTCAGATCCGGGGCATCGTCCCAGGGACAGTGCAGGGCTCCGTGGGGAGTAACTGGGCCAAGAGGCTGTGCCGAGGACCGTGTGTGCTCACTAAGCGCAGTGTGCTCGGAGCACGCGAGGGGGCTCCTTTATGAAGGCGGAGCCACATGTGGGGGCCCACCAGCCACCTGGCCAGGGCCGGGGCCCGGGGCTCTGTGGCTCTTCACCCCGGGGACCGCCGCAGGTACAACCATCGCCCCTGCCTCCAGCCGAGGGGGCGGGACCCAGAGGGGTCTGCAGGTCTGACTGACCCAGGGCTCGGGCAGAACAGCCCGAATGCGGACGCAGGTCCACAGGCTGCAGAGTGGCATGTTTCCCCACCCGTCCTTGGTGTGACCAGCTCCACACACGCAGATCCCCAGCAGTCTGTGCAACAGAAGCTCAAGATGGGTCACACCTGAGACCCACGGGCTCGGCCATGAGTGTCCCTGTCTGAAGGTGTGATGCTCTGACGAGGTCGGTCACAGGCCGCAGGAGAGGCGCCGCAGTGTGCAGCCAGCTGCACCGGGGCCCAGGCCCCCAGCCGTCCTCAAACTGGGGTGTTTCCACGCCGGGGGCTGCGGGTTCTCACTGCAGGGGCGACTCACTTGCACAGGGTGACTGAGATGCTGAGGGGAAGATTTCAAAGACGAAGGTGCCCCTGTGAGGGGGAGCCTGCCACCCAGCCGGTGGTGTTCAGGCTCTTCCGCTGCTCTGAACACGACCCATAAGCACCCGTCCCCTCTCAGAGCCCTGCACCCACTAGAGCACCAATTTTTAAAATTTATTTCTTTGGCTGCACCAAGTCTTACTTGGGGCACATGGGGGTCTAGTTCCCCGACCAGGGACCGAACTCGGGGCCCTCTGCATCAGAAGCATGGAGTTCTAGCCACTGGACCACCAGGGAAGTCCCGAGCACCAATTTTTTTTTAAACTGAGGTGGGGTGGGAGTGGGGGGCAAGACTTCACCCACCTGACCAGCCTCTCTGGCCTCCTCACAGCCTAGAACCAGAGCTTAGCTGCCTTTCATTTGTCCTATATGTTGGGCTGCAGATATGCTGCATCTGACTAATAAATTTTGAAAAGCACTGAGCAAAATCCCGCAGGCCCTTCCTAGCTCTGCACACCAAGGCTGGGCGATGCGCGTCCTTATCACGCCCTCTCTCCTGCGGGTCGATGCTTTTGGAGCGCTGTCCGTCCGTCCCTCCGTGTGTATCCACCCACTCATCCATGCGCGCATCTATTTTAGATCCATGGAGCACCCCACTTCATAGCCCCGGGGACAGCAGTGGACGCGGCAGCATGAGAGGCCAGTCCCTGCTGCTGTAACCTGATCAGGCCCCAGCTGATGGCAGATAAGAGGCACAGAGGCCAAATCTGCTGTCTTTAATTAAGGAGGAGATTGATAAGAACTGTCAGAGTGGGATGGAGAGGCTCCAAGCCGCTTAGTCTGGAAAGGCGAAGCTGAAGATTAAAAATACGATGAGAGTTTCCCTAGAAAGCCTACAGAAGCGGTGATGGGGAGGACGGGGCTCAGGGGACAGCAGAAGGAGCCTGGTGACGCTCAAGAATTAACCCCATTCCCCAAGCTCCAGCGGGGCGGCGGAGTGGCCTGATTGCCAGCCGCTTGGACAAACTGTACTAATTTTTGGAAAAATGGTACCTCTCACCAAGGGAAGGGAAGCGCTCCTGGACAAAGAATCGCTCGCCCTTCCCGGACTCTGGAGGACACCTTCTGGTGCTGACCCCTGGGCTGGCTGTGCACCTGCCCCTGGGATCCTCCCCAAGTCCAGATGCACTGGAGCCTGCGAGCCCCTCTGGGAGACAGATGTAGAGGACAGGGAGCTTGGGCCAGGCCCGGGACCCAGCCCATCTGATCCCAGAACTGTTCCACTCACTCCCGCAGGTGCAGACTGCAGGACGGACAACTCAGCTGACGACCGAAAACTCCAACTCGTCTGGACGCCGGAAGGTAAACAAGCAGGGCTTCCCGGAGGCCTGGAACATTCTGCCGAATTCCCGAGGAGAGATCAAGGCTCGGAAATCTCAGCACACGTGTGACTTGTTCTGAGAAGGAACGAATGCTCTTTGAGGAAGGGGCTTCTACGCGGAGGTGTTTTATTTTGTAAACTAGAGAATACAATCATCTAAAAACCTGAATGTTTGCTCCTGTTGTTGAGAACAGGAAGCTGTGATTGGGCCGCACCACCCAGGGAGTCAGAAAGTCTGACAGGAACGCCTTCTCCCTCTGTAATTTTTTTTTTTTCCTCTTGGAAAGAAAAACAATGATGAGGACTTGGAGCCCAGAGACCTAGGCTCAAGTCCAGGTTCAGCTGTGAGACTTGGACCAAAGAGCGAAGACACGACAGTTCATGGCGGGACCCCGAGGGTCTCCCAACAGCAGGGTTTGGATGGGGAACCAGTGAGAGAGTGAACAGAAAAAAACACAACTTAAAAGCTTTAAAGCCCAAGACCACACATATGCATAGAACAGAAAGGCTGTTCAAGCTTTGCCAGCCAGACCGTGGTCCTTATTGTCGCCATGATGGATGTGCACGGTGACGGTGGGAAGGGCCGGGTCACACATACTCCACATGCACAGAGCCTGGAGACAGCCCCCCGGTGGGCAGGGGAGGAAGGGGTCCCATCACCGTCTCCAGACGGTGGGCTGCTCCCCACGTGCAGCCACCGCACGGTGTCTGGGGCCTCGCGTCGGCTGCGCCTGCCCTCCCGTTCAGCCCTTACCTTGGTTGGCTGACATCCTATGTACCTTTTCTGCCCTGTGGGCGGGGAGGTCTGTGAGCACAGGGACCACCTCTGCCCCGCTCAGCCCCCAAACACTGGCTCAGCGGACAGGGACGGACAACTAGGCACGTGAGCACGCGGGGCAACCCTGGGGACCGAACCCGAGGGCCCGTACCGGGCGAGACGCCCTCCCGCCGGCTGCTCGGAGACGCCCCGGGAAGAGCTTCCTTTCCCTGCCGCCGCTGGACCTGGGGCCTCGGCGCCTCCCGGGGCCGGCCTCCTGGCTGGCATTATGTGAGCCTATTTCCTCCTGGGGGCTGGGGCACCCCAGAACCAGGCTGCTGGCCGTGACAACAGACACGTCCCCCTACCCTCGGCAGCCACAGCGACCTCTGCCTCAGAGGGGCTGCCCAGCTGGAGGCCGCTGAACAGTCTCGGCCCTCAAATGCACATTTACGGCTACCTCCGACGGACGGCTCCTGTGGATGAGGCTGGACGTCCAGGGGTTGCCTGGGAGCTTGACTGTCGGTTTCCGCCCTCTTTCCAGCCCTGCTAAGGGGAGCTCAGGGCCTTTGCCAGCTGGTGGGCGGGCGGGCAGCTGCAGCCCCAGGTCAGCCAGCCTTGCAGCGACAGGGAGCCGACACCAGGCTGGTGAGAATACACTCAGCCACATTCTCCGGGGGCTGCCTGACTGTAACAGAAGGACTGTGCGGTACCTTCCAAATAACACCTAATGCACCACAAGAGGGGCGGCCCACGTGGGCCTTTGTTCACATTGTTATCTTGGTCTAGAGATGCTCTGCCATCCGTGCCTGTCTGGGTCCCTGCGACACTGGCTCCTTTGTGCATCCAACAAACACAGGGTGAATGCTGTGAGCCTGATACTGCTCTTGGTGTTGGCGACATACTTAGAGGAGGTGAACGTCATGGTCCTGCCCTCGTGGGACACCGGCTGAGCAGTGGGTACAGCGAGAGCAGGGTCTGGGCGGGGCGCATCCCGTTCACCCCGGGGGCTGGCGACAGCTCTCAACAAGTGACGTCCACGCAGAGAGAGGGAACCAGACAGGCGACCACCGCAGGGGCTGACACTGGGGACAGCGGTCAGTGAGCAGACCAAGGCCCTGAGCCTACAGGAGCCTCGTGTGTGTCCACTGGACAGTGACTGTTGGAGGGAGTCTGAGCCCTTCACACGGGCCTCACCCCACACTCCTGCCATTAGCTGCACCCTAGGAGTATTCTCTCCACTCCTCATTCCGCCAGGGCACCCCTGAAATGCCACTTCCCCCAGGAAACTGCCGGCTCTGTTGGGTGTCTCCTGTTCAGTTAACACCATAAGGAGGAAGGAAGGAGTGTTCTCAAGGGAATGACGGTGCCTTCCCGAGATGAGAAGGGCCGGCCCCCGACCAGGCCTGGGGACATGGGGTAAAAACCGGTGGCCTCTCCCTCCCAGGACCCACGGCTTCCGCAGCCTGCCCTGTGCTGTCTCCAGTGGGCTCCGTTTTCTGAGACGCAGGTGCCAAAGGAAGCGGGGCTCTTAACAGTTACTGTGCCGCCCCACGGTGTCTGCTTCCCACCGAACGCAAGGGAGACGAAGCTTGACTGACCTGGCCGCCTGAGCCCCAGACACACGTGCACACGGCACGGCCCCCGGGAGTGGTCCCCAGCCCCGACCCCGCGCTGGAGAACCTCAGGCCAGAGGCCTGGAAATGCCATGGGACCCGGCACCACTATATACCCACGGCTGGGCAAAGAGCACAGATAAATATTTGCTGAGTGAATAATCGAGTGAATGTTAGTCATCCTTTACCAGGTGTTTTAACGGCGTGCGACGTGGTAGTCATGGCACTGAGGCAAACCTGAATGCAGCTTCTTACAATTGCTGGGCCAACCTGGCACAGCTCCCCAGGAATGCCAGGGGGCCCAGGTGCTGCCAGCCAACCCAGGAATCCCCGAGGGCCCTCCTGGCGCAAGAGCCTGCAGGCCCGAGGCAAGCGGGGGAGCCAGCAGGGAGCTGAAAACGACCCTTTTTTGCCGTTGGTCTTGGGCCAGAAGTGCCCTTGGGGCAGGAATTCATAGCAACCACGGTTCCTGGGTGACCTCGGCTGGGTCGTGTGGGGGTCATCTAGGCCCTCCTGACACCCTGCTTCCTGCGGAAGGACCCCTGGCCACCTCCTGCTCTGTCCAGGAGTGGAAGGAACAGGAGCCTGGGAACCAGTCTCCCTCTGGCTGCTGGCCGTGCTCCCGACAAGGCAGGTGGCCCTGGGGGCATCGCATGGCTTCTCTAGGCCTGTAGTTTGAGACAGGCCCCTGGTGAGGCTAGGGAACAGCGGTGCCTTCCTCTACCGCCCACAGTCCAAAACCCTCATCCCCTCAGCCTCTCACCCAGAGGCAAGGCTGACACGCCAGCATCCTCATCCAGTGTGGGATCCTGGGGTCACCCTGGTGAGCAGGGTGTCGTGGGTGTGCGTGCTAAGTTGCTTCAGCCGTGTCCCACTCTTTGTGACCCCATCGACTGCAGCCCACCAGGCTCCTCTGCCCATGGGATTCTCCAGGCAAGAGTACTGGAGTGAGTGGCCATGCCCTCCTCCAGGGGGATATTCCTGACCCGGGGTTGAACGCGAGTCTCTTAAGTCTCCTGCACTGGCAGGCGGGTTCTTTACCATTGGTGCCACCTGGAAAGCAGGAGAGTCAGGGAAACACAAATCAACTTCATCCAGAGCCCAGACACTCACAGATGAATTCAAATGCAACCACCACATCCTGGGGGTCTTCTAAGCCCCAAGCTCCATGCTGTGCGTTTAAAAGGCTGTCTGATACCCACGTGGCCAGGCTGCAGCCTCGCTGGACAGCTGGGGGCAGGTACTTTCCTGGCTGCTGAAATCCCACTCCTGCTTGGCCTTGGGGCTGCGCCTCCTTCTTCCTGTTAAGTGCTCCCGCCAGGGCGGGCGTCCTGCCTGGGGCAAGCTGCTTGATAGTCTGCTCCTGCCCAGCTCTGTCCTGGGAGGAGCCCTCCAGCCAGGCCTCCCTCCGCCAGCCCTGCCCACAGTGAGCAGGGGGCACTGGAGGGCAGAGCGGACCCCCGCCCCCTCCTGCCAGAGCTGGTGCCCCCCCCCCCCAAACACAACCTCACCGCAGCCCCAACAAATAAACACAATCGGCGGGCGCTCCACGGTGCTCAACGGAGCCAACGCTTTCTCTTGCTTTCTTGCCCGGGGCCATGATCACAGCTCCTGAAGCACGGGGAGGCAGGAGGAGACTGTCAGAGGAGGGCTCAGGATGCAGGGAGGGCTGACCCTGGCCAGGGGGCGGGGGGTGCAGGCTGTGTCCCACCACAGCCAGGTCCTCAGTGCACAGCACAGCAGACACCACCTCCTCCCCGCCCTGGGGGCGACAGGCTTCAGAGCGCTCGTCCCTCTGCTGGTCACCGGGCAACACTCTGCAGTCTACACTTAAGTGTCCAGGCCCCGGGACAGGTGTGTCCAATCTAACGCCCTGAAACCCAGCAGGTGAGCGTGAGCACTCCTTGTTTTACAGATGAGGACACCGAGGCCGGGAGGGGAAGACAGAGGTGTCCGGCAGGACAGGCGGGGCTGACTGTGCCAGGATGCTCCTGACCAGTCCCACCACCCCCAGCACTGAGGCTGGCAGCTGGGGGCAGGAGGGACGCTCGGACTAAACTTTGGCCAGGGGGATGTAAAGAGAGGGGGTCTGTGCAGACTCCTGGAAGCCTCCTGACGGAGGCCCGCAGTGCCTCCTCCCTCCCCTTCCTCCTTCCGTTGAAATCCTTGGCTGCAGCCAGGTGGGGGGCGGGGGCAGGGGGGTCCAGGCCCCTGGCACTGGGCACATCGCACCACCCTGGGCCTGCCTGCCACTGGCTTCCGTGGGACAGAGATGTCTCAACTTTATCTCACCCACTATTATTTTGAGGTTTCTGCTGCAGAAGCCACACCTCAGACTACAGGATATGACCTGCAGCCTCTGCCCACTGCAGACTCGGTCCCCGTGTTCGGGGGCTCACGGCCTGGCATGTGGGCAGCTGAGTCAGCCCCTGAGTCTCATCCTAGAGGAAGGAGCACTGGGACGAGGAGCACATCAAGGACAGGGGACGCGGACGGCTTCCTGGAGGCGGCAGCAGCTCAAAGAGCAAGTAGGGAAGGCAGGGAGAGGTGTGGGCAGGGTTGTGGCAGCCAGGTGCATCACCTACCTGGGACCCGGTCAACAGAGAGACCTGGAGGGAGTGGCTGGGCTGGGCCCCAAGGGTCACAAGGAGAGTCCAGGAAAGTCTGTGAAGGCCTCAAGCTGGAGGAGACCAGTGGGGGCCTTTTAATAGTCCTGATAGGAAGGGGTATGGACGTGGGCCCCTAGAGAAGCCAACCACCAACCCAAGACTGGACGGAGCTCCTAGTGTCACCCCGTGACAGCAGCCAGCTCTGTGGGAGGGTGGCGACCCGGATGCTATTCGCTTGTCTCTTCTGCCACATTTCCAACCAACGGCCCAGCTCCAGGTCCCCACGGTCCTCACCAGCCTGCAAACCTCAGGTCCCCAGGACTCTGGTGGGACAAACTGAGCCACACCCGAGATTAGCAGAGCAGGTGCAACGAAAACATCACTGTGGGAACACAGTGAAAATGAAGACATTTACAAAACACTGCAGGGAATTCACTCTTGGGGACATCCCTGGTGGTCCAGAGATTAATAATCAGCCTGCCAATGCAGGGGACATGGGTTCGATCCCTGGTCCGGGGACTAAGATCCCACATGCAGTGGAGCAACGAAACCTGTGTGCCACAACTACTGAGCCCACGTGTTTCGGAGTCTGCACCAAGAGCAGGCACCGCAAAGAGAAGGCACCGCAGTGAGGAGCCTGAGCGTCGCAACTAGAGTAGCCTGTGCTCACCACCACTAGAGAAAGCTCACACGTAGCAGCGAAGACCCAGTGCAGTCAAAAACTAACTCATTTTTAAAAAAGAAACCAACTCTCTCGCACACACACCTAACGGTCTTGGAAAGAAAATGCAACCATTTCACTGACTTCTGGTTAATCTGGGTAAGAAACAGGATTTCAGACACGCTGGAAGCCAGCTGATGCGTTCGGATGTCTGAGAACTCGAGGGGACCAAGCCTGGGGGACCGGCTCGGGGCCGCACCTGCAGGGGCACTCTCTCAGTTCTGCTGCCACTCGGCCCTCCAGGCTACCAAGGCCCACCCTGCCCGCTGGGGAGGCCAGGGGTGGGCACCACCAGTTAGAGTTCCGATCACACGGTGCGGTCTGTGAATCCAATACATCAAATCAGTACCTCTTTTTAATCAGACAGATTGATTATCCAAATTCATTAAGAAGAGACTGAAACTACCTGGTCAAGTCAATCAAAACATTCATTCTTTCAATCATCCATTCATCGATTACCCATCAAGAGGTGACTCTGTGCCAGGATCCGGCCCCACGGGGTCCCCAAACCCCGTCACTGCGGGCACACAGGAGGACGAGTCTCCCAGCAAGGAAGGACGATGCTGCCGACCTCTCAGAGCGGGCCGGGGAGGGCCCCTCAGGAGCAAACGTGCCCGTGTTCCAAAAACAAGGCCTCTGCCAAGAAAGCTGACTGCGGCTCACGGCGAACAGAAAAAAAAGCAGCAATTTCTGCGAAGGGGAAGCACATGCACTGCACACACTCTTCCGTGATCACCTGGAGTGCCGAGGCGAGGCAAGAGCAGGGCCTGTGTCCATCCTGGAGGAGAAACAGGGTCGATCGACCCAGTCCGTCCGGATGACGCACACACAGACACACGTGGACACACACACACTCACAGGGCCCTGCACCCAGCAAGCATGTCAGTCAGCCCCACATCATCCTTCAAGACAAACAGAAAAGACAGCCTTGGACTCACCCAGGGACGAAGCTGAGCATCCGTGTCCCCCTTGGAAGGCCTGGGGACAGGGTCACCTTCAAGACCCTCCAGCACAAAGGACCACCACCGACACAGCACCCACCGCCCCTCCTGACCCACAGCAGGGCCTCCTGTAGCCGAGCAGGGGCCCTGGGATGCTAGGGCCTGGACTTTGGTCTCCAGGGGCAGAGCAAGGTCCCCAATGGAGAATTTCAGACACTCTGCAGGCCCTCGCTGGGAAGTTGGTGGGCAGATCACTCAATGGAAAGTGCTTTCTCAGCAGGCTTCGAGGGAGGGAGCTGAGAACAGTGACAGGCGATAGGAATACGGCAGCTGACAGCCTCACTCAGACAGCTGGGCCCCTGGGGTATCAGGCAAACCCTGCGAGCCCACCTATCAGCAGCTCTGGGGCACCATGCGGGCATCACGGGAGGACGGGCATGGAACTCACTTCGCAAGCCACCCACCCGTCTGCCCAGGAAGCGTCGTCATCTGGCCTCCCTGACCTGAAGCCCGTGTTACATGATGACAGGAGGTGAGTGAAACACGCATGCATGTGTGCGCGCAGAGCCACGTGCACCAGAGGGCCACTGACACACGGATGGATGACCTGGTAAATAGCCTGGAGAAGAGAACCCTCCACTGATGTGAGAACCAGGACACACCGCATAGACTACACACTCAGGAACATGACCCATGCAACAGCCATGTGTGCACATGCGTCTAAAGTCGGATCTCTCTATACAAAGACAGAAATGTACAGACTCAGCCCTCTCCATATAAATATGTACGAGTGTTTCTGTATCTCCAAGGCCCCAAAATAGAGATTTGCAGGCTTGGATGAATTAGTGGGTTTCGGAGAGACTCCAGACCCAGGGGCCTGAGCTCCAGGCCAACCGTGTCCTGAGCTGTTTCCTTTTCTGAAGCAGCCTTGCCTTGGCTCAGCACGTACGTCTCCCTCTCTGACAAGGCAACTTCGGCCCCATGCAGGCTGAAGGTCCAGACTGACCATGTGCGCCAGCTGGAGGCAGGTCTGCTCAGGACAGGGTGCTCCGTGGACATCAAACACTGAACGTGATCACGCCGGATCAGGCCTCTGCTCCGTTCGTAACTCTCCATGCAGGTGACTGCAGGGCACACCTGCCCCTGCCCACTGGTCCCCAGAGCCCATCTCGGGCAGGAGATTCCTGGAGGGCCTGCTTCTCTCCTCTGCACTCGTCCAGATAGCTGAGGAAAAGACAGCCCTCCTGGGGCCCGAGACCCCACACGGAGCCCAGCGCACGTGGGAAGCGGACGCCGCCCAGCTGTGCCTAGGACGCGGCTCCCGTCATGGGCAGAGCTGCACGCTGACCAGGAGCCCGCGGCCCGGCCGGCCCTGCCTGCTTAGCTGTGGGAGAAGCGCGCCAGGGAGCAGGGAGGGGAGGGGAGGGGCACAGCGGGCCATCTCCTCGCACCCAGCTCCGATCGGGTCTGCAACTCCGTCACACTCCTCATAATCGTGAGGGAACTGCCGAGGAACTGTTCTGACTCTACAATATGGCTGCATAATTTGCCATATTAAATAGATAACACAGCCTCAGTTATACGCCGTGGTATGTGGTGTTCAAAACCTGATGAATAAGTGAGCACGATCGTGGTCATACATCTCCAGGAGGGTGAGTGCCTAGTGCCCGAGTCTCCAACAGTTTTCTCTCTGCGTCCTGGTCCTTCCCCAGCGACCCCCAGGCCCAACTCCTAGCTAGGAGCTGCTCCCAGCTAAGAGTGCTCCTGGAGGCACTGACAGTATTAATGGTGATAATTTTCAACTTTTAAACAGCCCATTAGAAACTGTATGGTTGTCCCCCATCAGGCAGCACAAACCTAAGAAAACAGCACGCCTCCTCCCCGCGGCTAAAGCGCACGCGGCTCCGCGCGGTGACACCAGTTACCACGTGCTGGCAGCCGCTCTGGCTGGCAAGTCTGTGGTTTTGATTAATGAGACGAGAAGATGAGTTCATCACCCTTCACTGAACAGGCTGGGCCACAATCCTTCAAAATACGGGTGGACCTGGCAGTGGGGCGGGGCCCCTCAGAGGCGGCGAGACACGGCTGTCCGCAGACCCCTGCCCACTCCCACCTGCCGAGCGTCTGTGCCAGCTGCTCAACAGGCCACACATGTTCTTAGCCCCAAAGCATTCTCTGCACCTTCTTTCCCGGGAATGGTTCTGATCTAGGCATCTCGTGGATGGTTCTTTTTTAAAATTTCTTTTTAATTGAAGGATAATTGCTTTGCAATATTGTGTTGGTTTCTGCCGTGAAGCCACGTGAATCAGCAGTAAGTGTACGTATGTCCCCTCCGTCTTGAAGCTCCCTCCCACCCCTGAGGTTGTCGTGGACACTCCTGAGCTGACACTCCATCCTGTCAGCACCTTGAGGTGCCACCTCCATCCTGGGAAGGCCTGCCCATCACAGCCGGTGTGGTCAGCGAGCCCCAGGCTCAGCATCTGCCAATGGTGCCCCCTGAGTGGGAATGTGGGTGTGCAGGGCCCCTCCCTGGAGACAGGAACGGGGTCTCCCGTGGGCAGACCAGGTCCCGGTGGGGTGGACAGCCAGGGGTGGTCCAGGGATCAGGGCACAGTTGCTCAGAAGCACCTTCCAGATCTCCTCCCCAAAGAGCGAGGAAGGCGTCCCCGTGATTCCCCCCTGGTATCCCCCGGGGCAGAGACTCAGGGACTCAGGCATCTGTCTGCCCCGCCTCTCAGAGAGATGGAACAAGAAGGCCGGACCCTGGTTTATGCCGAGCACAGGCAGGGGTTCATGGGCCGCTTGCTGAATCAACGAGCAAGCAAACAGATGAACGATCCGTGAGCAAGTCAACAGGGCTTCGGCCACTGTCTCTCTGAGGGTGCGAGCCGGCTCCAAAGCCACGAGGCTGTGTCTGCCTCCTTCCGGGTCAGCGATGCTCAGGACCAGGAGAGGGCAGGGCCGGCCCGGGGGAGGGGGGCACAGACCTGGAGGAAAGCCAAAGGTGGAGGGTGGGCAGGCCCCGCGCTGACCGGGAACCTGGGGACAGGCGACCCCCGTGGTTAGGGCGCGCAGGAGCAGAGTGACGGCCCCCCACAGGGGTGACCTTAAACGGGAGGCAGGGGGGACTCGCTCTGGTTTTGTTATTTCTACTTCTAAATAGATATGGGGATGTTTAATATTTTAATATTGCATATGCCACCTAATTATTGTAATTATAGGTAAACATCACATAGACTGATTACGTATAACTTACACAACAAATATACAAAATATGTAAATGTTATTTGGAGTTTTGTTTAATATTTTTGTTTAGGTTTAATTCTTAGAGCAAATGGTCTCACTGCAGTTAAAACAAGTAAACCAGGAAAATGCACACATCTGGCCACGCTGTGTCTTTGAGCATTCTGGGGAAGGAGATGCATCGCTCTCCCAGCTTGTCAGATCCTCCGAGGGTTTTGAGGCTCACTGTGCTCAGAAATCCCTGTCAACTGAGCTCTTCCAACACGTGAAAAATCTCTCCACTCCCCTGACGGCTGTGGAACATCAAGAACCAAAATCATCTCGTTCTCTTTGAGTCAGGCTCAAAGGGCCAGCTCTGCTCCCTGGAGCCTCAGGTCGCAGATGCCACCGTTCACGACGCTTCTAGTTCTGGAAAGGTGCTAAGAGCTCGGTACAGGCCTGGTTGGGGTCCTGCACGGTCTGGGCGGCGATTCTGCCCTCCATGGCCTGGCCTACACCCCGTACCTGGGCAGGGCTGCTCACAGAGGGTCTCCCTTGGTGCTGAGGCAGGTGGGAGGACGTGTGGGTGATCCGGGCACAGTGTCCACTGTCCAGCATGCCCCTGGTAAAGGGGGGCCCAGCCAGGAACCCAGAATCAAACGTGGGCACGCGGCTCTGGGGAGGGAATGTGACCTCTCTAAGCCCTGGCGGGATGAGAGTCGCAGTGAAGGCGGCAGCTCCTTCACAAGGAGGGCTCGGCTCGAGGCCTGCACACGGTCAGGTGGGAACAGGGCGGCTCTGACGATCTCCTCTGTCCATCCTCCCCTGCTCTGACCTCTCAGAACACTTGCTGGCGGGGCTGGGTCTTGATTGAGCCCCACAGAGTGGACACCAAGGACACGCTGGCACCCCCACCCCTGTAAGTCACACCGACCTGGCCCCCTCCTGCCAGCCTGAAGCCAGAGCCAGAAGGGCCCCGGGGCTCTGGGTGGGCTGCCCGCTCCTTCCGCGGGGTGATCAATCCCCTGCAGATGCAGCTGGCTCGGTGCTCCTGAGATGGGGGCATCAATTATTAAACCACTATTTGTTCACATCTCCGAGAGGCAGGAGACAGCCTCCTCCACAAGCACACCGGGAAGACGATTGGGCCTACCCAGTGACCCTGTAGCCAGGAGCTGGGCCGCAGATGGAAGGGCAAATAATCAGGCCCAAAGGTCCTGAACCAGGATGCTGAAGCCGCTCGGTACTGGCTCTCCTCTGGGCCTTCCGGCCTTCTGCTGAGAGCCTCAGGCTGTAACCCCACAGCCCTTTTGAGTCACGGGGTGCCCGGTGCTCGGCTCTGGGGCCCCGATGGCGCCCGCATCCCGGCTCCAGTGCCTCGCCAAGTCACGTCGCTTCCCTGAGCCTCGGATTCAGCAGCTTCACGTGGCAGTGGCGTCCCCAAAGCCACAGGTCGCGCGGAGACCCAGGACGGGAGGGGCAGGGCCCCAGCTCGGCTCGTGGGAATTGCGGTATTGGCCGCCTGTTAAATGTGCAGACTCGGGTCCCACTCCTGAGCCACACGTAAGGATGTGACATGTGACGGGGGCCAGCAATCCCCTCCTATAAGCTCTTCTGGTGAGTCTGAAGTGGCCAGCCTAGGGCCTGGACCCAAGAAGCTCCATCAGGTGTGGGGCATCTGGAAGCTGCCCGGAAAACAGCCGTCTCCTCCTGGAAGGCCAGACTGGCCCTGTGCCTTGGGGCCACCCTCGGATGCACAGTTTCCACAGCCTGGGAGACAGGCGAGTCCCTGAGGTGACCACCCAGCATCCCCGGCCCATTGCCAGGCCCCACCAGCGCAGCCTCCTACAGAGCCAGAGGGCTGGGAGGCCGTGAGCTCGGTGGGAGCCCGGACATGCCTCTGACCTTGACCCCGCTCCCTGAGTCCCTACTTCCTTCCACTTGCAGCGTGGACTCTCTCCCCACCTCCCTGGGTCACAGAGATGAAACAAGATCCTGGGGAGTGACAGCCCAGTGCAGGCCCCTCCCCGTCTCAGTGTGATCGGCCCACCTCACTCCAGGAGCCCTCTCCACCACACTCTCACATCGCAAGGACCCGGGCTTCCAGGGGCAGGGGGTCCGTGGGAAGTGGGGTGCAGACATCCGGTCGGGTATCTCACCCCGCGGGCAGCTATGTGCCTGGGGCCTCATCTCGACGTGCCTCTTCCAACCCCCACCCCCACCTGGGACGTCCCAGGACCAGTGCCAACTCTCCTGGGACCAGTGTCCCAGAAACGACCTCAGAGGGCCGTGGGTGCCGCCTCCCGCTGCCCCGGACCAGGAGGCGATGAGGGAACCCGCGACTCCGGATGGTGCCTGAGCTCTGGCAGGAGATGCTGTGCAGATACCACCGGCCCTCCCCAGGCTCACCTGGAACGCAGGCCAACAGCAAAGGCACCAGACGTGGTGGGGGGTGGGCGGTGGGCAAGCAACTTTTCTCAACCAACCTTTTCTCACCAACTTTTCTCAAGAGCAACAGCACTAACTATCTGAGCACTGGCTCCACTTGTAAATGAGACAGGCTTGCTTTCAGAAGCAATTTCTCCCCAAGTCACAACCTGGCACCTGCCCGAAAGGACTGCTGAGGGACAGGGAGGAGGCTAACCGGAGGGACAGGACCGGGTGGGAGGGAATGTGCGTCCACGCTCACACTCGCACGTCCGTCCATTCAGACGCCCCGCGGAAGGTGTCGGGGGCGGGGGAGTGGTCGTGGTCGTCGGGGCAGGAGAAGGCGTGGGGGTTCGTCAGGGCCGGAGAAGGTGTGGGGGTCATTGGGGCCAGAGAAGGCGTGGGGGTGGTCGCCGGGGCAGGAGAAGGTGTGGGGGGTGGTTGTCGGAGCAGAAGGCATTGAGGGGGGTGGTCGTCGGGGTCTTGGATGTGGGTCAGCACCTTGCCAGCCCCACCCTTCAGCCCTGCTCACCCCACTGTCTCCTTCTAGAAACCTCTCCCCCTGCTCTGCACGTTGCAATCCCATGGCTACTTTCAGCCTCCTCTCTCACGGAACCCAGGCAAGGCGCAGCTCCCTGTTCTCAGCACCCTGTGAGAACTTCGGGGCCCCCTGTCCTGTCCCCCAAGCACTGGCCTGAGCCACAGCCCACAGGGGACACTGACTTGAACCCAAGCCCCGGAGGCCCAGGCAGCGGTGTGGTCTGAGCCCCACGCCCAGCTCAGGGCTCACAGGGGCCTGCAACTGGCCTCTCCACGGCGTGGCGCCCATCCCATGCCCGTCTCAGGAGTAGCCGTCGGTGTTGCTCGCCTCCCTGTGACCCAGAGAGACATCTAGTGAACTTGGGGCTTTCTGGTGCTTACTAAGCAAGGCTGGATTTCTGCATAATAAAGTTCGTGCTTCCAGAAATAGAAAAGGCGTGTGGCTGACCATGCACCACAGCTTTGGAAAGCGGGGCAAATGCACGCTTCCTTCTGATGGCGGCCTGGCAGCTTCTGCGTCTGAGGAAGAGACGATGAGGGCAGTTTCGCTCCCAGCCACCGCCCAAGCCTCCCCGACTGTGAGCACCCCAACAAGGCCGTGCGACCCATCCGCGTCCTCTCCCTGGTTTCAAGGTGGCGGGGAGCAGGGAATAGAATTGGGCAAGGGTCACAGTGCCCACCCTGCCCCCCCGCCAGAAACACAGTCCAGGAAAGAGCCTCTGCTCCAGGCCCCACCTGCTCCCCGGTCCCTCCAGGCCCTGCCCACACTCTCCGGCAGCTTGGGTGGAGGGACAGAGAAGCTTCCGTCCGTCTGTCAGGCGTGGTACCTAACAGCCTCCGCTCCGGGGTGACTGCCTCCCTCCCCCTTCCCTACTTTACCTTCTGGGAACCAAATCTGCCCCTGTCTTGACCACATCCCTCCCCGCCTCCCCCTGCACTAACTCAGCATGTATCTAATGAGCTCTGACTGCAGCCAAGCTCCTTCCGTGCCCTGGACCGCAGCTACACACTTCCTTACGCCTCAGCCCTCCAGCAGCCATGGTGCCCCCAGTCCCGTGACCCGACCTCCCCTCTTGTCTCACAAAGAAAACAGGCCCACAGGTGGGGCCCCCGCGCCTTCCTGCTACAAAACGCACGCATCTGGGCTCTCTAGATGCCTCATCACCCGCTGGACCGGGGGCTTGGCCAAGGTGGGAGAAGGATAACAGTTAGCCCCGCCCCCTGCCCAGGCCACAGGAGCTGGTGCTCGCCCATCTCAGCCGCCCCTCACCGTCTGGGCTCCAGGCACTCGGCCCCATGGACAGCCCCACCCTGACACGCAGCATCCGCAGGCCCGCACTGCCCCCACCTCCTCCAGCCCCTCCCCAGGAAACCCACCCGCTACTGCCTGCCCGCCCTGCTCCCTGACTGCCCGCACCGCCTTGGTGCTGTCCCGCCGCTGAGGGGGACAAGCGATGGTGGGGCAGGGTGGGTGGTGGTAAGCGCTCCCTGAAACCAGGCTCTGAGCCTCTCTGATGCCGTGTCCCGAGCCCCGAGTACAGGGTGGTTCCAACAGTCCTCACGACACATTCAAGGTCCTCAGATAAGCCAGGACCCAGGCTTAGGACACCCAAGGCCCAGCTCCTTCCACCAGGCCAGGCTACACTGCCCTCAGCATCTCCTACCAGCCCAGCCTCCCAGACCCCCGTGCCAGTACCCGAGCTGGGTTCACGGTGAGTGCCCAGGAAGCAGGTTCTGACTGGTTTGGTCCCCGTGCCTGGGGACGGCCTCTCTCCAGGCCTCTGGCAGAGCCATGGGTTCCTGCTGTGGGGCCTGCCCCCACCGGGCCCCTGAACACAGCTGCTTCTTAACAAGAGTGAAATAAGCAGACAACGCAGCCTGCAGATCCTAGAAACCGTGTGGCCCCAGGCAAGCGGGCATCTCGCAGGCTGGCAGGAAGTGGCTCTCTGGCACCTTCCCACAGCTGTACCCCTGGACGTTCCATCAGGGCCACATACGCCGTCAGGAGGAGCGGGTTTCCACGCGTGCCCAGAGGGGCTGCTGCTGCCCATCCAAGCTAGATGGGGGGACGAGCTGGAACCTACAGGCGGGGGGATTCTGCCCAGTGCTCTGAGTCTCTGGCCCAGGTCTCCTCTGTGACAAAGCACAGCGATCATGTCTGCCTTGCCATCCCGCCCTTGGGTGCCTTGTTATGATGGAACTTTGCCCCACCCTCAAGAAACCGGAGTTCTTCCACTAGAAACAGCGCACTTTGGGTGGACAGGGGTGAAACACCTGCAGGAAGCGGTCAGCTCTCTGCAAAGGGGAACAGAGACTCAGGAGCCCTCGACACGATGGCCAAGCTCAGCCGATCTGTGAGTCTGATCAGCTCCTGCTGCTGAGAAGGTAATGTGCACCACGCACCCCAGCTAGACAGATGCCAGGAACACACTGTGTCTGTTAACCTCCCACTCAGCCCCGTAAACCGGGACCGTGGTCCATTTAGACCCAGAGACTGTGGTTCTGCAAGGAGACGCCTCAGACCCGAGGAGGAGGACCCGCGTGCACGGCTTCTGCTGTGGTTCCGGCAGACGGCGCGCTGCCCTGCATTTCTCTATTCCGCCAGGATCTGAACATCTCCCACCACCAAGGGAGGCTGGGGAAAGGCGTCTCGAGCCATGGGGCTGACCCTCTGAGAAAACTGACATCTCCGAGAGCGAAGGTCACTCGACTGGTTTTTTCCAGCTGCTGGACTCGATCAACCGTCCGGTGACGAAGCACCGGCCAAGGCCTCGGGGAGAAGGATGTTGTCAGGAGCCGCCTGGAAAAGGTCAGCAGCGGAGTCTTTGAAGCTGCCTTGTCAGGCTCAAGGTCTGGCTTCAAAGTGGCCCTGAAGCCAGCGCCTTTTAAAGGATGGCTTCCTTTGTCCATCCCTCAAATGGGAAGGAGTTATTTTTCCCCCCAAAACTCTTAGCATTGCAGCTTGAGCTGACCCACATTTGCTTCCAGACCTCCTTTCCTTCCTAAGAAATTAAACAGCTTAATTTCAAACACTCTCCTTCAAGCATCTGCTCTGTGCTTATTTAGCACATTTCAAATAACGTGGGTGAGACACAGAAATGGAGGGTGAAGTCGAGCAGAGCCAGTAGCCCTGTCTGGTGGCGGCTGAGCAAGAGGGAAGACCGCAAGGGACAGACCGCAAGAGGAAGACCGGTTCCAGTTCTGCGAACACAGGACCCTGAGGCAGGGGCCCCGTCTGCACCCATGCTCCCACAAGCTCTCCACCGAGGGTGTCTCCGCGGTCACGGCCGTGCACGTGGTCCGTCACTCCACCTGCTGTCCGCCCAAGGGAAGGACTGTTGGGAGAGGAGGGAGTGAGCACTCGGGTAGAACCATCTATTCATGGTCACTTGGGCCCACGACTGAAGCCAGAGCTTCTGCGTCCAGACACGTGCCCCTCCGAGCCTGGGCTGTGGGGGGGTTGGCTCAGACACCACCACCCATGGGCGAGTTGGACAGGAAGGAGACCCAGTCAGGCCACCCCACCTGTCGGGACCCGTCTGCTCAGCTGTTCAGAGGGGCCAGAGGGCAGCTCCGGGCAAGGCCATGGAGGCCGTCGGCGTGGGGTACCCAGCTGTCCCTGCACCAGGAAAAGGCACTTCCTCCCCACTGCTGGCTGATCACCGGGGTACAAGGAGCCCTGGGATGGTGAGACCAGGGCCCTGACCCACCCCAACTTCCAGATGCTCGATCTTGGGTGAGTGGTCAGAACTGGGAGCTGAATCTCCACCCACCAAACGGAGACACCTGTGCCCCTGAGCGCTCCTCAAAGGCCAGGCCTCAAGGGCAAGGGGAAGGCCAGTGCCTGCTCCCTCCTACCCCTGCCTCCTGGCCACCCCCGCATGAGGAAGGCCCAAGCTCTGCACAGCCCCACCACGTCCCTCAGGCCTCCTGAGACGCAAACGCATGCGCAGTGGCCCTTCCCCCTGCCCGACCTTGTGCTTAGCAGGCCTCACTCCGTCTGGCCTGGGCTGAGACACTGCTGAGCTGGGACAGGCTGCCAGGGGTCTGCCCCCACCTCCTGGAGGCCGGCGACACAGCCCCAGGGCCCCTCCTCTGATGGGGAAACCAGAAACCCCACCCAAGGCCTGGGCCTTTATCTCAGCAGACACTTCCAAAAATACAGATGGAAGGTCATCTGGCTCATCTTCTCCATGAGAAAAAGCCAACAGGAATTGGTTAAACTTAATGCCAAGTGGGAGAACAAATACATGAGACGCTTCCCAAGGCCCTTTTCGGCTCCTGCAGAGCCCGGGGCTCAGCTCAGCACCTGGAATGCTGACCAGCTCGCCGAGGACGCGGCTCCCCGTGAAGAAATGAACGGGCCCTGCGGGCAAGAGGAGGGGTGAGCGGACGGGTGAGGGGCCACCGTACGGCCCAGCTCCCGCTGCAGCCAGGGAGGGTGGGCCTCAGACGGACGGCTCCGCAGGGCTGGGAAAACAAGACCAGAGCCCGGCCCTGCCGCTCCCGGTGCGAGCAGGAGCAGCTCCCCTGCAGTCCCCTGCAGGGGTGGGGGGAGCTTCCTTCAGCAGACATCCCCCCTGCAGGAACCCGGCACAGCCCCCAGGTGCTGGCTGCGCTGTAACTGACCTGGCTCCCCTTCGGTCTCCCCAGCAGCCTCTGGGCCGCTGCGCCTGGACGCCCGGGGCCAGGCCTCCAGGCGGGCCAGATGGCCAGTGAGGCCCTTCCCTCTAGTGGTGGGGAGGGGGCTGAGCTGCTGTGCCCGTGGGCAGGGCCAGGCGCCAGCTCCCCACTCGGGCACCCTGCTGCTGCCTCACCCAAGCCTCCGGCAGGAGGCCCACACTGACCAGGCCTCCACCGGCACATCTAGAAAAGATGCTTTGGCCTTTGAGAAAGGCTGAGATGGCAGACTCGTCCACATGGGGAAGGCGAAGGCACCCCCTCCATCACCACCACCACAAGCACCCCGCACGCACCGTCTCACTGGCAGCCTTGGTCTGAATGCTGCAGCTAAAAATACGCACCCACTGGTGAGACATGGAGGGCCTGCCGGCGCGTGCAGTGAACAGCCTTCTCCCGGGGAGGTCTGCAAATAGAAGCTGGGATCTGGGGCAGCGGCGACACAACCCAGGATAGTCAGAAAGCCCAGTGGTTCCTGGCCAGGACTCAGGCATCGAGGCCCTGGGGTCAGCACCACCTGCCACAGGGGGTTCAAACGCGGGTCCCCGCCTGAGTCACCCATCCGCCCAGGCACCATCCCGTCAGGCCACACCCTGTCCCGGTATGCAGGGGTACGGGGCTGGAGTTTTAGCTACTCAGGGCAGGCCTGAGAGCCCTAAGAGACACCGTGTGGGGCCAAGGGAGGACGGCAGGCTCACATTTATTATCGGTTGGCTGCTGATCCTCACGGCCCTCTCCCAGGCCTTAGCTCAAGACAGTCACTGGGGTCATGAAGCCAGGACTCCAGCCCAGGGCACTGCCTCCCAAGTCCACACGGAAGTGGAGGTGAGGGAGCTGGAACCAAGGCCGAGGAGAGGCAGACGCCCCTGGTCTCCCCCCGCTCCCCACCAACCCCTCCCTGGCTCCGCGAAAAGACAGCTCAAGCCTCCTGACCAGCGCCTGCTCTTCTTGGGGGAACTGGGGTCCCCGCCCCGCCCCGTGCCCAGATCCTGGCAGGTGCCCCCCTGCACTCCCCGGAAGCGGCCTGCACAGCCGTCACCGGCCTGACGCCTGGGCTCCAGGTCTCAGGCAGCAGGGCAGAGAGAGTCAGAGGCCTGGACTTGATGTCCCGGGAGGGAAACCTCGGGCAAGGCCCCCTCCTGGCAGCATGCCCCCGGCTGTCCTCTGTCAGCCGGGACGACCGGGCCATCTCCCCAACAGGGCCTCTTCCAGGCTCTGAGGCCACATGGACCCGTGAGTACCTTGTGGACTGAAAACCAGGCATGCACTCTCCAGCATCTTCTCAAGTGAGGCAGGGACATGAGAGAAGCTGATCCTGTGTCTGTACTCAAAGGGCTTCCACCTCAGATGGCGAGACAGGGCAACTTAAGAAGAATATGAAGGCGCCACCGACCCGAGGGCGCGGAGCTGGGGCGGCCGACGTGTAGAGCACGGGCACCCACATGGGCTGGTGTGTGCTATGACTGTGCTGAGGATGGCCGGTGCAGGGGAGCCGACGGGGCCAGGTCCACAGGGGCCCTGGGCTTCGGAGGAGGAAAGGCAGGCAAGGCTGCTCGGATGGGCCACCAGGGAAGTGGGCACGACCCCCCAGGAGCCCCCACAGCCCCTCTGGATGGGAAGCAGCCTTCAAGGTGCTCTGCATGATACGAGGAAGCCACGTGATTGCAGGAGGAGCCTGCACCCCAAAGGCTGGCCTTCTGGCCCTGTCCCTGGTGGTAGGGGCTGGCAGGACGGACGGCCTGGGGCAGGGAGGACCACTGCTATTACGACACCTCGGGCAGCAGCACAGAAGGCAGTGACTGGAGGGGCAGCAGAAGGGGCACCGGGGGGTGGGGGAGGCTGGGCTGTCGGCAAGAGATGGAGCTGGGATGTGGGGAACCAATAGCTGAGCACCCCCGCCCCCCCGCAGGGGTAAGGGGAGCAGAGACGGGGTGGGGGCAGGCGGCGTGAGGAGCAGGGAGGGGGTCGGGGCAGGGGAATGGGGGACCAGGAGGGCGTGGAGGGCATCTGCACCCCACTGGGATCCGCCCATGCAGTGTCAAGAGGTTGAGACGCTGAGCATGGGGCAGGGCTGGGGCGGAGGTGGGAAGCTGGTCACAGCGGGGGCACTGGTGGATTGGCAGTTCCATGAGAGAATGGAAGCCAATTGCTCAACGCCAAGGAAGCGAGGGAAGGGGACGAGCCTGAAGGATCCCTGCTGCGCTGGACAGGTGAGAGGAATCAGAGTGAGCTGGTGGCCGGCAGCACAGACGGGAGGCACTGAGGGTGCGTGGGCAAGCTTGTCCTCATGTGTCCACGTACGTCCTCGGGCGCCGTGCTCCAAGAAGGCTGGAGAGTAGCAACTCCCCAGGAGGGACACCCATCCTCCCGCCTGCCTCTCGGTTTCTAAACATTGGTCCTCACTAAGGGGAACCGAGACCTCTTGAGAAAAAGGACGCTGTCAGAGCAGTACCTGACGCTGAACCTGGACCCCTGGTGCCAGGAAGCAAGGGCGCGTTCAGAGGATGATGGAGACGTGTCAACAGGCACAGAAGTCAGCCTGACGGAGCGCCCACGGGGCGTCAGAATGAACAAGCATGGTAACATGCTTAATCCACTGCGTAAAGTAGGGGAGGGTGACTCCATGCAGAGTAAAGGACAAAGAAAAGTATGATGAGTAGTTGGTGTTCACAAAGTTTCAAAGCACCTTCCCACAGAATGCTCAGTGATTATAAAGGAGCCTGACAGGAGGGAAGGCTGGCGGGCGGCGCCGTCAGGGGAGCAAGGCGGCCAGCACCTTTGTCTCCATGGGACAAACGGAGCTCACGGGCCATCTGAGAGGTGTGGCTCCTGCCAGGGACACGGGCACTGACTCTGTTCACGAGGACACATCACCCGAGTCCAGGCTGAGGGCATTCCACAAGTGGCCACATGGTAATATATGGAAGCATCAAGGTTAAAAACAAAAGCCAAAGACGGGAATTGTTCCAAACCAGTGGAGGCGAGAGACATGCTGGCTGAAGGCAGCAGCGGCTCTGAACCCCACCCAGAACCTTTAGGAACAAAGGACGCTACTGGGACAACTGGCGAAACCCGAATGAGGGCGAAACCTGAATGAGGTCTCCGCACTGGGTGGTATTGATGGAACTGACACTTCCTGATTTTGACGCCTGTGTTGCGGTGAAACAAGGGAATGTCCTCGTTTGTAGGAAATGCAGTTTGGGATGATGGCACACCAAGCCAGCTACTGACTCTCAGAATTCTAACCACGGTGCTTACAACTTTTCTGCAGGTCTGTCAATAATAACACAACTGCTTCCTCCTTTTTTTTCTTTATCCTTACATTCACTTCTAAAAGCCTGTGGAAATTCTGGTTAAAAGTCAGTAGACCCAGGCTTGAAATCCAGCTGTAGGTCACCAGCTCATCATATGATTCCGAGAGGCACAAAAATGGGGAAAGCATGGACTCTGGAGTCACAGCAGCTGATCTCCTGTCTTCACTCTGCCACTCACTGGCTGAATGACCCTGAGGATGCTTTGCATTTCTATCCCCATCCCCCTAAAGCACAAGAATGACACTACCTGCTTCTGAGATAGACTGTGAAGGTTGCATTATTAATCCCTTCAGCAAATATTTATCCAGCTGATATGTTCAGCTGTCACTGAAACGTCCCAGTAACAGTTTCAGGTTCTGAGAGTATGGCGAAGACCAGCTTCTCTCTCTGTGGAGCTTACACTCCAGCTCTATACAAGAAAAAAAAAAAAACAAACCTGCATTGGTAATGAACTTTCAGAGAATAATAAGAAAATAAGAAAAATAAGGCAGGCATAGCCTTAGAGGGGGATGGGGGAATGGGGAAACAAGAGAGCAGAGCTTAGAGAGGACGAAGAAAATAAAATCACACACAAAACAAATCCAAGAAGACACAGATCACAAAAGTCAAGAAACTGTTTTTAAAAAAGGAAAGCAAAACAGAATCTATGACAGTTAAGGCCAAACACACGTGCCATATCAAAGAATGCAGGTGGTCTAAATTCACTTATTAATGAAAAAGACACTGAAGTTAGATCACAAACAAAACTCAGCTCTATGCTTCATCTAAGAGAACCACATAGGGCGGGGAGTAATTCTCAAATGTTTAAGCCAAAACAAGAGGCAAAGATACATCAGTCAAACAAAAGGAAAGCAAGCATGGGAGTTATAGGATCAGACCAGACTGAATAAAGGGCAAAACATTAGAGGAGACAGACGAAGACACTTTTAAGTGGTAAAAGGCACAACAAAGGGAGAAGAATGAAGACATTTATGCACTAAAGCCCATCAGCCTTCACACTGCACGTATCACAGGACAGACAGTGTCACACTGATGGACAGAAGGCCGTCAGGGTGAAGATGATCCATGTTAGTAGTAATTGCAATTCACCTATCAAAGTCCAGGTGAGATCAAATAAGGAAGGATCTTAAAACCGTAAGCAAATTGGGAAGGTAGAGCCAGGTGACACCTTTCAACTCCATACACTTAAAACAAGGAATAAGCTGCCTTTTTAAATGTCCACGGAGTAGTCAGACACAAAAAATTAACCACCAAGAAATCTCAGTGAATTCTAAGAGGTAAGAATAGTACTAAACTATTAGAAAGTCATAACAAATGGGAAAACAAAAAGGCTATGTTTTAAACAACTCTTGAGATAAAGATGAAACAAGTTAAAATCACAGAATGCCTGAAAATATCTAACATGAGAAATTTTAATACCAGAATATGGTTAAAGCCATACTATAGGAAAGGGAAATGGAAATCATAGGAAAATTCATAGCCCCATAAAACTATACTAATAATAGGAAATTTTAAATGAATGATTTAAATGTCCAACCCAGTAAGTGAGGGAAAAATAATATAAACTGAAATCAGGCAAAAAGAAAAAAAATTAATAAAGATAGAAGAATTATTGAACTAGAAAAGAGAGAGGGGATATAATTAATGAAGAAAGTATATCATGTGCTAGCTTGCTCAGTCAAGAAAAAAAAAGAAGCAAAATTATATAAAAGAGGCAAAAATGGGGGGGGCTCAAAAAGGCAGTTAAAGATCTAGAGAAGTTTTCTTTTTTAAAAAGTGAGCCATACAAGCTCTTACTGAAGTCAGAAAAATATATATGGAAGATGTTCAATGGGTATAGGGTTGATTTTACAAAACGAAAAAAATTCTACAGATCTTTGACATAATAATAAAAATAGAGTTAACACACTGAACTGCACCCTTGGTTAAGATGGCAAACTTGTATTATGTGATTTTTTACCACAATATTTAAATAAACAAAGGAACAAATGCAAGGAAAAGACACTGAAGAGGATTATCCAAGCCAATATTAAAATACACTGTACACTTACAATAAACATACGAGGATATTACTGGTTAGTGGATAGACAGATTAATGCAAGAGAATTCAAAGATTTTCCTAAGCATATGAGAAAATGGCATTGCTTATTTATGAAGACAGATTATTTATTAAGTACCTTGTGGATAAGTAGGCAGTTTTCTGGAAAAAGAAAAGGTGGATCCATGCCTCATTCCTCACACCTTAAGAAATTCCAGATAAATAAAAGATTTCAATGTTAAAACAACTGAGTCCCTGAAAATAATAGAATTTTTTAAAATGTAAGCTAAATGAGGAAAGTCTTTCCAAGTATGATATAAAAATATAAGGTGTTTTTTTTTTAAAGAGATTGCTAAATTTAAATAAGTAATTTCCAGCTTGACTCGCTCCTGGGAGCACTAGAATAAAAAGGATATTTGTTGCAACAACATATATAATAGCAAAAGATGCTAAGGGTCCATCAAAAGATAAGAGTAAATGAATTACACACATCTTACCCGGGGTTACAAAGACTGCTGCAGCTCCATATGGAGCTGTGTATCTGCACAGGAAGGAGACCCAGCCTATGTCATTAAGTGAGAAAGGAGAGTTGCAGAAAGTTCTCCCAAGATCCCCAGGGGGGGAAACACACACATTCTGCATGTTTTTTCTTCTTTTATAAATTTCCCCCCTTTTAAAATCAACTTACACATTTATATTTGGCAAAGGGGCCAAAGAGACAATGATTCAGCCCCTTGGCTTCCCTGAACCCATCACGAGGCCAGCCGGGCTTCAGACCAGACGACCACTCGCCACCACACCAGGGAGGGGTCTTCAGCCCATCAGCCTCTGCTGCTGACAAGCGCTCCGTCGTGTCTGACTCTGTGTGACCCTACGGACTGCAGACCCCCAGGCTCCTCTGCCCATGGGGTTCTCCAGGCAAGAATACTGCAGTGGGTGGTTGTTTCCTTCTCCAGGGGGATCTCCCCAACCCAAGGATCATATCTGGGTTTCTGGCGTCTGGGACTCACCAAAGTCTGGTAAACCCGGCCCCACACACCCGGCCTGGTCAGCGGGCTTGAGTGCTGACCCTCTTCCCGGGCGCAGCTGCTTGGAGACGTGGGCCGTGAGGGAGAACGCACAGCCCAGCACCATCACTAAATTAACTCAACAGGAGACGGAGGTCAGCAGGCAGCTCAGCTGCCAGGGAAGCCTGGGCCACACACAGCCGTGTGAGTCCAAAGACACAAGTGCGGTTGTTCGCCCACGAATCTCATGACATAAACAAACTGATGATCCCCCACCGAGGCCTCCAGGTACCAGCTCGATGAGAGGACGTTCTGCAGGACTTGGGGCGTGTCTCCCCGAGAGCCCTGGGAGGGCAGGAGCAGCCAGAGCTCGGGCACAGGACAGGCTGGTTGCCTGGCGCGCCTGGGTCCAGACTCCTGGGTGGAGGTGGACGATGCACAAGGGGCCACTGAGGCAGATGGAGCAACATTCAGACATGACGAACCCACAGCACCCTGCGGTGGTTCTGTCCCTGAGGAGGCCTGTGAGCCTTATCGGGGCTGTGAGCTTTGCTTCATCCCAAGCCCACCCCTTTGGACAGGTGGCTGCAGGCGTCAGGGTCCAGGGCTGCCTCTGGCCGCTGCTTCCAGGACAGCCGGCAAGCACACCAGGCTGCATGGAGATGGTCTGTTGACCAACCTGGGCTCCTCTACCTGCATCAGACCAGCAGGGATCAAGTCTAACTTACCTGAGTGCAGATAGATGGGTCCACCCATCCAGGAATCTGTGTATTCCCTGTAACTTCATGCAACAAACACCCTACAAGTCTGTTTCCTAATTTGTAACAGTTCAGTTCGGTCTCTCAGTCGTGTCCAACTCTTTGAGACCCCATGGTCTGCAGCACGCCAGGCTTCCCTGTCCATCACCAACTCCCGGAGCTTGCTCAAACTCATGTCCATTGAGTCAGTGATGTCATCCAACCACCTCATCCTCTGTCGTCCCCTTCTTCTGCCTTCAATCTTTCCCAGCCTCAGGGTCTTTTCCAATGAGTCAATTCTTTGCACCAGGTGGCCAAAGTATTGGAGTTTCAGCTTCAGTATCGGTCCTTCCAATAATATTCAGGACTGATTTCCTTCAGGATGGACTGGCTGGATATCCTTGCAGTCCAAGGGACTCTCAAGATTCTTCTCCAACACCACAATTCAAAAGCTTCAATTCTTCATTGCTCAGCTTTCTTTATGGCCCAACTCTCAAACCCATACATGACTATTGGAAAAACCATAGCTTTGACAAGACAGACCTTTGCTGGCAAAGTAATCACTCTGCTTTTTAATATGCTGTCTAGGTTGGTCATAGCTTCTCTTCCAAGGAACAAACGTCTTTTAATTTCATGGCTGCAATCACCATCTGCAGTGATTTTGGAGCCCAAGAAAATAAAGTCAGCCATTGTTTCCACTGTTTCCGCATCTATTTGGCATGAAGTGATGGGACCAGATACCATGATCTTAGTTTTCTGAATGTTGAGCTTTAAGCCAACTTTTTCACTCTCCTCTTTCACTTTCATTAAGAGGCTCTTTAGTTCTTCTTCACTTTCTGCCATAAGGGTGATGTCATCTGCATAGCTGAGGTTATTGATATTTCTCCCAACAATCTTGATTCCAGCTTGTGCTTCCTCCAACCCAGCGTTTTTCATGATGTACCCTGCATATAAGTTAAATAAGCAGGGTGACACTATACAGCCTTGACGTACTCCTTTTCCTATTTGGAACCAGTCTGTCGTTCCATGCCCAGTTCTAACTGTTCTTTCCTGACCTGCATACAGATTTCTCAAGAGGCAGGTCAGGTGGTCTGATATTCCCATCTCTTTCAGAAATTTCCACAGTTTATTGTGATCCACATAGTCAAAGGCCTTGGCATAGTCAATAAAGCAGAAATAGATGTTTTTCTGGAACTCTCTTGCTTTTCCAATGATCCAAAGAGGATGCCAGCGGATGTTGGCAATTCGATCTATGGTTCCTCTGCCTTTTCTAAAACCAGCTTGAACATCTGCAAGTTCACGGTTCATGTATTGCTGAAACCTGGCTTGGAGAATTTTGAGCATTACTTTACTAGCATGTGAGATGAGTGCAACTGTGCGGTAGTTTGAGCATTCTTTGGCATTTCCTTTCTTTGGGATTAGAATTTGGCCTTGGAGCACAGAATGAAGCAGGGCAAAGGCTAATAAGAGTTTTGCCAAGAGAACACACTGGTCATAGCAAACACCCTCTTCCAACAACACAAGAGAAGACTCTACACATGGACATCACCCGATGGCCAACACTGAAATCAGATTGATTATATTCTTTGCAGCCAAAGATGGAGAAGCTCTATACAGTCAGCAAAACAAGACCAGGAGCTGACTGTGGCTCAGATCATGATCTCCTTATTGCCAAATTCAGACTTAAATTGAAGAAAGTGGGGAAAACCAGTAAACCATTCAGGTATGACCTAAATCAAATCCCTTATGATTATACAGTGGAAGTCACAGATAGATTTAAGGGACTAGATCTGATAAACAGAGTGCCTGATGAACAGAGGTTCGTGACATTGTACAGGAGACAGGGATCAAGACCACCCCCAGGAAAAAGAAATGCAAAAAAGCAAAATGGCTGTCTGAGGAGGCCTTACAAATAGCTCTGAAAAGAAGAGAATTTAACTCAGATGACCATTATATCTACTGTTGTGGGCAAGAATCCCTTAGAAGAAATGGAATAGACCTGATAGTCAACAAAAGAGTCTGAAATGCAGTACTTGGGTGCAGTCTCAAAAACTACAGGATGATCTCTGTCTGTTTCCAAGGCAAACCATTCAACATCACAGTAATCCAAGTCTATGCCCCGACCAGTAGTGTGGAAGAAGCTGAAGCCGAACAGTTCTATGAAGACCTTGTAAGACCTTCTAGAACTAGCACCCAATTTGTAACAGGGGGATGGTAATTATGACCTGAAGACTTGCACAGGTCAGACAGACCACATAGAGAGTTTAGGCACAGCGTCTTGCTCCCCAATGAGGGTATGCGGTTCTCTGGGGCACAGCAGTGGGCGGTGCCGCCTGGCGGCTGTCTCCCAGATGGGCATCACCCTCGTGCCCACAAGAGCTTCCTGCACATCACAGCTCGGCACTGGGGCGGGGGCTTGCTCAGCGATTATCTGGAGGATCTGAAAGCATCCCCTCTACAGTGTAGCCAACACCTGACCAGGACCCACCGGTGCAGACCAGGTGCTGGAGCATCTGAGAAGCTGTGAGGAGGACAGTGTTGTCAGCTGGGGAGGGAGACGGGCGGAGTCGTGGGACAATCAAATCAGTGTGAGAAACTGGTGGTTAGTCACCACCGCCCGGTATCCATGGAAACAACTGGAGCCAGCCCTCAACACAGACCGTCAGGAGGCTCCCACCCTCGCGGGAGCGCAGCCTCCCCCAGCCTGCAGTTCTGCTCCCAGAGAATGGAGACAGGAGGCAGCCGACTAGGGGTCCTGCCCCAGGCCCCTCCCCAGCCCTACCCTCTGTCCCGCCTTGCCCTGGGATGCTCTGCAGAAGGAACGCACACAGTCCTGGGGCCACCCCAGAATCCAGCCCAGAACCTGGCTTCCTCTACTCCGGGAGCCCCATACGACATCAGTCCCGGTGGTCTCCACTGCCCCAGGCCCAGTCCGCTCTGAGAGGGAAGGGACTGACTCTCGCCGCATCATAGGCCTCTCCTCAAACCTTGCCCTTGCACCTCCAGTTTACAAATGGGAGACCCAGACCCAGAGAAATTGCTGACTTGCCCAAGGATGGTGCCCCGTGAGGAAGCAGCAGAGACAGGACTGAGACGCGTGGTGGGTTCTGTCAGCAGGCCCCCTGTGACCAGCGATGCTAAGACGGACGCTGTGCTCTCTGGCACCAGGCCACAAAACAGGAACCATTTCAGGATCTCCCTGCAGAGGGCGTGACCCTGAGACACGGAAAAAGCTCTGTGTGCAGCCAATGCAAGTGACTCACGAAGCAACAAACACCTCCAAGAAGCAGAAACACCCAGACACCAGAACAAGCAGCAAGTCAGCCCGCAGCCACTTGATGAAATTACAACGAGGACTTAACGGCAAGTATAAGATGTGTTTATAACATGAGAAATACTTGTTTTCTCAAGTATTAAAAAAAAAAAGGACACAGAGAACAAGAACAGCATGATCATCTTGGCGAACAAAATGCAAACTGGGGGATGGCAGAAAGACTTAGAAAGGCACAAAAGTGAAATGAAACAGAGACTGGTTTTAGGGACGGAAGAGTGGAAAAAGAAAATTTTTCTCTGTCGAACTTTTCTGATTTGCCCTGCTTTTCTATAACAAGAATATATTGCTTTTGTGAAGTGAATGAATGGGAAGGTCAAGATTCCAAGGTAAGGAACCTTGCCTCTAAGACACCAGTAGGACAGCCCGAGTGATGTGGAAAGGAGCCGGTGACCCCGAGACGTCGGCTCCACGGCAGAGGTGACAGGGAGGGGGAAGGTGGCGTGCGCTGGGGCCAGGGATGAAGACCCCACCCCAATGCAGACGGGCGGTGGGCTGGGGAGGCCAGCCCCGGGCAGGAGGTGGGCAGACAAAACGCACAACCACACCTCTTTGCCCCTGCCCTGGAACTACGCTCTACAGGGTAGGAAAGTCACCTCAGAAACTCGGGCTCCCACAACGCCCACGGCACTATCAATGGTCAAAAGTCACACATCCACTCGACAAAACAGCCAAAGAGCCTTAAAAATCACACATCTTTTGACTTCATAACTCCAAAACAAGCAAGCCGAGGAAAATCAGAGAAAAATGCGTGCAGACAGATGTTCCCTGGAAACTGCCAGACATGGCGACAGTTAAACTAATCATGACACGGAACAGGGAGATATCACGTGGTGTTCCTGGGGCATGTGGACCCTCAGAGACAGGACCCGGGCTGCAGTGGATGCTGCTGGGGGCCTGGAAGTGCTGGGCAGGGCTGCCGGCCATTGTGAGTGCCGCCCACAAGCCCTCCTGGAGGAAATGCATTTGAGTCCTGGTTCTATGGTGTAACAACTCATGCATCTTCTCCAGGATAAAATCCTTAATACCAGCACTCGTGTGCATGTGACACACGACAAGGAAAACACCTGTATGGAGACCAACGCAAATCCAGCAAGGTGCCCCCACCCCCATCTCTGGGAGTCCGACCCTGCGGACCCTCTAACCTGGCCAGTGCCTTGGAGCACTCCGTTCTTTTGACTGACTCAATGCCTGAATATACACTTTGTGTCACTGTTTCCCAGGACTGGATCCCCAGGGGGCAGGAGGGCTGGGTGTCCAACCCTCCTCAGCCGTCATATCCATCTGGTGGAAGTCGCTGTCTGAGCCCAGGTCACCAAGAGACAAGGCCCTGTGAGCTAGGGAAGTGAGGGACACCCTGGGAGGTGCAAACTCGGACACGCCCTGCAGAAACACCACCCACCTGCTCTCACTTGGGCTGGACCAGCGAGGCAGGCAGATTCCGAGGACGGAGCCCCGGGTGTCACACCCACTCACAGCTGCCATGTCGGCGCCGCTCACCAGACCCCCAACAACCTTCACCCAAGAGTGGGGAGCCCAGGAGAGTGGGCAGCTCCGGGCAGCTTGAGGGGTTCTCACAAACTGAAGACCAGTGAGGGGACACCAGGGAGACAGCACTGTCTTTCTCCTCCAGCCCCTGGGGTGATTCTCCTGTGTCTCTAGAGTGCAAAAATGGGGAGGCTGAGCTAATCAGTTAACTGGAGGGAAGACCAGATACTGACTCACAACAGTCTCTGGGTTAAAGCAGAGAAAGAAGGCACATCGATGATTGTCTGCATCTGACCCGGCACAGATTACACGACGGGATCATTTCCAGAGAATAATACACACTCTCATTTCAATAACAATTCTACATTTGAGCTTGTTTCTCAACAAAATTTTTCCACTGCTATTTCGGAAGGCACAGACTGGGGTGAAAGTTCCAGGTGCGATAGGCAGTGAGTGTTCACACACCTTGTTCTAAGTGCCACCTCCCAGCACTCTCTCGGCCAAGTACCGGGGTGAGTTAAGGCGTTTACCAAACAAACTCAGAGCTCATCCAGCAGAGAGGAGGAACCACCCCTCGCTCCCTCCCACCACCCCATCACTCGAGGAGCACAAACATCTGCAGAAGCCACACCCACGCAGACACCATAAGTGTCACCACGGAGGACGCGGGTTCCGTAGCCAGAGGACCCGAGCACACGTCCGCATCGTCACCACGCCTGAGCTCAGAGGGCAGCAGCCTGGCCCCAAGGCTGTGCTGACCGGACACCCGTGGACCGAGCTTGGGAGAGACGCAGACGTCCACGCGATGGTGAGCTCTCCTCCCCGCCCGGTTCCCCAAAGACCTCGGCAAACAGCATCCGATGCGAGCCCGCGAGTTCTGAGCAGAGGCGCGCGCACCCAGAGGTGATGGGCAGTACTCACCCCACAGCAGAGGGGCCAGCTGCAGGTGCTCCAAGACCAGCTGGTTCAGGAGGCCCTCCACACTCGCCTCGCCCGTGCGCTTCAGAGATGGGTGAATGTCGTTAAGGAAAACTCCGCAATCGCCAAGGCCAGGGCCCGGAGAAGAAGTTCTAGAAGTTTCTCGACAGACAGGAAACCCTCCACAGCAGGTGAACGCCTCCCTCCTCTCAAGGGATGGTCAAATGTGTGGGAAACAGGTACGTAGACGTGTCAAGGGCCTCTCCTCTCTCCCTCCGCTCTCCACCACCAAATCTGATAAATTGAGCTGTTGTGTTAAGAAGGGAAGTCCACCTGGATAGGTTCAATCCAGCAGCTGTTCTTGCTGGGGGAAATAAAGAAGAGGGAAGGTTGTTTTTCCTAAAGAGCGTGCAAACTGTGGCTCACTGTTCAATACAGCCCAACGTGTTTCTCTACACGTGTCGGCTTCATGCTGCTTTCACGTCTGTCGCATTATACATCTTGATGTAATTACACATATTATTACGAATGGGCTCACTTAGGCAAGTTCATAATCGAGGAAGTCATACTGCCTCTCAGCAAGTATCAGTGGATGAAGAAATTGGGTTTAGAAGTGCAGAAAATAGATGTCTCCAAGGTGCTAATATTAAACAGCCTGTGTGGTCCTCAGAAACGCAGCTGTAAACTGCTTTCCCTTTTCTGACATAAATGAAAGCCCCAGCATTTAAGCCGCAATCAAAAGGGAAGACTATAGCTCCTGACACTCTCTAGTGACCGGGGAAAGTGGGGAGAATCCCATTACTTTCTTCCTTTAGCAAGTTAACTGCACTCAACAAACACAGAGTGTGTCTGAAACAAGTGAGGCGTGGTGAGAAGCACTCAGCACGCTGAAATGACCGGACATGAACCTTAAACTTGGGAGGCTCACATTCCAACAAGGATGACAATGCAGGAACAGACCATTGCCACTTGTCAAGCCTGAGGACAGCCATGTCAGGATGGAGCCAGGCAAGCAGAGCAAACGGGCCAGGGTGGGCAGCGAGGGGCGCCAAGGCCCAGAGGGAATGAAGACCAGAGTTCCGGGGTCCTTCCTGCCAGGGCCCAAGAGGGCCAGCTGACTGCACACAGCAATGGGTCTGAGACTGGAGCTTGGGCCAAGCTGCTGGCATCCAGGGCACTCAGGAGCCCCTACCTACCTACCTCTCCAGTCCTGCCGTCCCCCCGTCAAGTCCTTCTTCCCGTTTCCACTCTTCCAAAATACACGTGCCTTTGTGGAACTCCAGTCTCCACATTCGATGCTCTTTGCCTGGACACGCTTTTCCCTGCCCTCTTCTGCCTCCTCACCATACTCATCCTTTAACTCTCATCTCAGACCTCGCTCCCCCAGGAAGGCTTCCCTGAGCTGTCTCTGCTCCGAAGGCCCTCGGCTTCCCCACCAGACGTGTGTCTCCCGCTGTCTGGCTTTACCACCAGCCTGTCACTCGTGAAAGGGCAGAGCCCTCCTGGTGGCGTCTGGACCAGTGACCCAGTCCCTGTGGCTGCTCCATGAACACTGGTAACTAAATGCACGCCGGCATGAGTCAGCATCCCAGGTACGTGGTGCAGGGGCCACGTGTGGGTGAGCGTTTTCTGTCTTCCCTCCTGACCCTCTGGGGGTTATTTTCACTTACATGAAATTAAGACTTCAGAATATGGCAGATTACTGCCTCTTGTTTAAAAAAAAAAAAAAGAAAATCACGGCAGGCTTTTGAGGCTGACCACACATGGCGCTTGAAGAACAGAAATAGTGCCTGACGAACATGGCCAGGATGCAGAGCTCTGAAATGATTAGTTAGAAGGGCGAGTAAGCGAATGAGTAATTACAAAGTTGCCAAGTGGCACTGGGGCTTTGGAAGCCATTCTAATAGCATATTTCTGTATTAATTTGCTTTCGGACATGAGCCATAAAATTATACAGCTGAGCTAATAAAGCCAATTACCTGCATGGCCGTCCCCCTCCCCTTCGGCCCCATAAGCCACCAAAACAGCCTTGTGTCTGAGCCTGGACACATGAACACTGCCCTGGCTGATCAGTCAGCTACTGAGACCTTAATCAGCCACCTCACAGCCTGGGTGACGATGTTATAGTGAGGACAGTGGACGTGGCACTGGCTGCTCTTTCTTAAATACACAGACTCTGGCATTCGGGGCAAGAGGTCAATAAAGAATAATGATGATGACGATAATTCCCATCACTACTTCTGCTGCAAAGAGAGTATTTCCAAAGTGAGTCCCATGAGGGAGGCCCAGTGGATCTTCTCAGTTTAAATATACTCACTGTTTTCAAATTAAGGCTTGAGAATGTGGTGGGTATAAGACAGGGACTATTATTTCCATCTCAGAGATTAAAAAAAAAAAAAAAACCTCAGGCCCATGGGGATAAGAAGAAGAGAACACAGCTCGGAAGTGGCAGGACTGAACCCACCCCACCCTGGAGCCCATGACGCGGCTCCCACCTTCAGACACTGTGCTATGGACACTGCACTGACTCCTCACACAGACCTGGAAGCGGGGACCTGCGATTCCCCACTTGATAAACGAGGACGCTCAGCGCACAGGGCCTGGGCACGGCCAGGGCCCCGTGTGCTCCCAGCAGGAGCGTGGCCAGCCTCCTTCCGCCAACCAAGAGGGCACTGTCCGTGGTGCTGAAGAGCCTGACTTCCCTTTAAGCCATTCCTAGTCACCTCTGGCCCCCTGGTGAAGACTCTGCCTGCAGTAGAGGATACGCAGGTTCACTCCCTGGGTCGGGAAGATGCCCTGGAGAAGTGCATGGCAACCCACTGCAGCATTCTCGCCTGGAGAAGCCCACGGACGGAAGAGCCTGGCGGGCTGTGGTCCATGGGGTCACAAAAAGAGCTGGACACAACTCAGTGACTGAAACAACAGTCACCCAGGACACCGCAATTAAGATTCCAAGTCAGCCGATGTGCTCTTGTCCCCAAGATCTGCTCCTGCAGCAGGGGGACCGTGGCCCGCTGCTGATGCCAGTCAGGCTCTGCAGGTCTCCTAGGCACACCCACGAGCACAAACCCATCGACAAACCCTGGGCACCTGGGACAGAAGAACTCCCAAGCGCCCAGCTCAGTTCCCCCAGCACATGTTTGTCTGACCCCGGGGCCTCCCACAGGCCACTTCTGGCTCTGCCAAGGAGCCACACGGCCCCTTCACAGTGCCCTCTGCGCCTGCAGCCTCCTGCCTCAGCCACAGCTGAGCTCCCTGGAGCCACCTCAGCTCACACCCACCTCTCAGAGGCGGGGAGCCAAGAGGCCCAGGCTGGCCCTTGCTCAGTTTAAACTTCTGCTGCCACGCTGTGCTCAAACTGGCCAGGCTGACGAGTGGGCAGCCCCAGAGTGGCCAGCATCGAGCACCAGCAGGAGGCCCGCAGGCCACTGCTCAGCGCTGGGCTCCCTGCCTAACTCCCCGGGTAGCACCGGCCACCCCGGGCCATGGGTATTTATGGCCACGACTGTTCCTGCACAAGGCTGCGGTGAGTGCCTGGGGCCAAGGCCAGGATTCCTGTCTCCAAGTCCCTAATTCAGAGCTGCAGGGCTGGGAAGCTGCAAAAGTCAACTGAACAAGAGCTTCTCCAGGAGTGATGCAGCGGCTTTAAGTGATGACGACCCTGGGCCACAGCTTATCGACCACTCACTCCTGCTCCCTCAGGTTAGGGGCCCCGTGCTGAGCGCCCGGGCTGTGGGCGCGTGATCCCAGGCCGGGACGGCCGGCTTGCACCTTGTGCCCCTCCCCCACCAGCGAGAGGCAGAGGACACGGCTCTTTGGGGACAGAGGGGACACTGAGGTGGCAGAAGTGACGCAGCCCAGCTCTCTGACGGTAGCCTCTCTCAGTCCCTTCTTCTAGCCTAAAATCTGCTAGGAGAAAGGCTTACACGCTTCAAACCCAGGAAACGAGGAACAACAAATACACCATCACTTGGGAAGGGCTTGTTCCGCGTCCCTCACACCAGGTTCAGAGCGGGACCCCTGCACCGGTTCCCCAGTAAACCCGCAGAGCGCAGACGGGGTCAGGCAGCCCGCAGCCCAACGGGAACCCCCACACTCGTGGCTTCTCCACTTCAACTCCACACCCTTCAGAGGCCTGGCCGAGAGCCAGGGAGCAGTAGGGAGCGTGCGGGGCAGACCTGTACACCCTGGCCTCACAGGCCCTCCCGCCCCACTTCCGGGAGTGGGGGTGCGATCCGCAGAGCCAGCCAGGGACGTCGTGGACGCCCCACGCCAAACCAGGGGGCGGAGAGGGGGGCAGGTGGTCATCCCAGCCTCCTAAACCGTGTGTGATCACACTGCCCCAGCTGGAAACCCTTCAAGCGCCCTAGGGATAAAATCCCAGCTCCCTGGCAGGCTATGCAACTTCTCCGCGAGTTTTCCCAGGCTGACCTCTGCCCTGCAGACCTGGAGGCTTCGGTGTGCAGCAGCCAAGCTGAACCACTGGGACCAGTGACAACAGACAGGCTGTTTGCTGCCTCGGGGCCCTGACTCCCGCACCCCCCAGCCTGGAACCCTCTTCGGCCTTGGCCTCCTGGTGACCACCACCCATCTCAAGACTGAACTTCACTTCATCTGGGACGTCCTCTACAATCCACCCAGCAATCACCCCAGCCAGACCATTATGAATGAACCCTGTGCTTGCGTCTGGGGTGTGCATGTGCCCCCAAGAGCCTTCCTGCCAGTGGGCGGGCCTGGATCCACGCCAGCGTGTCAATACCTATGATGTGGGTTGCCGTAGCTGCTGGGGATGAAAAGACTGACCAAGGTGAGGTCCTCCCTACTTTAAGAAGCCCCATCTATCATGCAAGGATCATATCAGGATTATCAGTGACCCATCATTGTTAATTACACCTAGTCAATATCTGTGCAGAGTTTACGAATGTCCCCACACATGTCGTCTTGGTTAATCATCTGTGTATCATGGGGGCCATGGATGTGTGTGTCTGTGTGTCACTAAGTCCTGTCTGACTCTGCGACCCCATGGACTGTTGCCCACCAGGCTCCTCTGTCCATGGGAGTTTTCCAGGCAAGAATATTGGGGGCGGGGGTGTGGGGGTGTGGGGGTGCCACTTCCTTCTTTAGGGGATCTTCCCAATCCAAGGACTGAACTTGTGTCTCCTGCATCTCCTGCATCAGCAAGCGGATTCTTCACCTCGGAGCCACCAGGGAAGCCCGGGGAAAATGGATATTTGCGTCCAAATCTTGGAAAAACAGCTCCAGAGGCAAGGGAGGTGCAGAAACTTAATAAAATATCCTCCCTCTTATTTTCTGCCAGCCCATTAGCAGTGAAACATTCGGTCACGGGCTGCAGTCAAAGGACCCCTCAAAACCACAGAGCAGTTTTTGAGATCCTGCCTGTGTGTATGGGACTGAAGTTTACCATGAGCCAGTCCGACGCTCTAGAAAAATGACTGTTCGTTCCATCAGCTCCTCCCGTGGGGAAGATACAGCCAGTGGGTGGAAGCCTGGGTCTCTCCCAAGAGAGGGAAGCACCGGACTCTGAACACCTGGCTGTCACACATGGTCCACGGAGACCAGCCCTCGAGAGCAGCTGACGCAGGCGTCTCCACACGGCTCTGAGATGAGGATCCCGGAGTGGGGAGCCCCGTGGGAGGCAGGCCTGAACCTCGCCCCCCCCCCAAGAAGACATGCTGCCTGTGCCCCACGCACCTGCTCTGGAAAGACACCCACAGGTGCAGGGGCTTAGCCCGCCACACTTCAGCTCCGATGAATTAGCAAATTGTCGTAACTAGGGATTACGCTAATGGAAAGACTGCTCTAGGTGATTAATGAGACTCTTTCCCACAACATTGTTTTCCGATTTGCATCGTGAACTTTGAGAATGCCGATGCTGGGTGTTCTCGTCCCAGCAGGGGTGCTGGTGGCATCTGGGCTCAGCTCCCTGGATGGCCCATGAACTGCCGGGGAAAGTCTGCAAGTGATTCAGGGCCGCGGTCTTGCTGGGTGAAGAGAGGGGAGTCTCAGGGTAGAGGGCTGGTGAAAATGAGGGAGCCCTGCAGTCAGCAGCATGCCCAAGGGATGCTTGTCTCTCCGGCTTCATCTGGAAGACAGGGACAAACGGAGGCCGTCATGGCAGAGACCAGGCACCTTCTGTTCTTCCTCCCAGCACAGAGCTGGCAAGAGTGCAGACTTCGGAGCCAGACAGCCAGGACCAAGTCCCAGCTCCACCACTTACGAGCTGGGTGACCTAGTGCAAGGTAGGTCATCTCACAGGACCGAGGTTCTCTCTTCTGTGGAATGTGGATAAAGACAGCTTCACTGGGTTTTTGTAAAAATTGAGTAAATCGATGTAAAATGCGCAGAACGGTACTGGCATCTAGTAAGGGCTATACACAGTAAGGGTGTTAGCTATTACTTAAGCCCCATAAGTAATTTTATGCTATTAGATGCTCACAATCATTGTCACGCCACAAGCACATAGAATGTGTACAAGCCCAACAGGTGACCAATCACACGAGCACAGGGTGTGTGGATTCACGTGCCTGCTCACACGCACATGGGGAACTCTTCTGTCCACTCTAGGGCAGGAGCCCTTCTCCACCCTCCCGGGCCGGCCAAAGCTCACATCTGTGCGCTCTCTCCCTGCACCAAACCCTGGTCCCTTTCAAAGTAACTTCAAGGCATGCATATCCGGATTGGAGGTGGGGGGTGTCAAGGATCAAACATGCATCCCTGCCACATCCCTCCCACCGTCTGCTGAAGGCTAAGCAGCCAGGGCAACTTTACAGTCTCAAAAGAAGGTCAGGAGCGGTGCTTCTCTTTGACTGGCCCGGCACCCCCACAACAAGGATCAAGCCTCTGAAGCCATGATCGCCCACAGCCATAAACACCGATTCCCTAAGGACAGAGATACGATGCGAGCCCGCACTTGACTGAAGACGATCAAGGAATCAGCTGTGCTGAGGACAGGAGCTGCCTGTTTTAGAATCCATTTAGATGAAACTGTCTCTCCTAACGTGACTAGTAGGAAAACCTAATGCACTGTTTTAAAGGAGTCTTCTCTAAAAATACCTAATTTCTCCTGGGCGATGAGAAGACAGAGCTTCGATAAAAGCGTCTGTGAGAGTTAGCTGGGAGCCAATTAGGGAGGCGGAGGGGCTATCTCAGGCAAACCAGCACAAACAGCTTAACCTTCCTGTGTCTTTATTTTTCATAAATACTTGTTATTTATTTGGCTGCACTAGGTCTTAGTTGCAGCATGCGAGATCTTCAGTTGCATCATGTGGGATCTAGTTCCCTGAGCAGGGATTGAACCTGGGCCCCTTGCTTTGGGAATTCAGAGTCTTAGCCGCTGGACCACCAGGGGAGTCTCATCTGCCTCTGCCTTTAAGGGAAGGAGGGCTCAGCTACTGACAAGTTTTCCTCACTGGTGGGAACAACTGTCTTGGAAGTTGAGAAGCTGGGTGTAGCTGTTTGCCAGGTCACCTGTCCTGGTCATGCCCAACTACACTGAAGACGTCGTGCTCAGAGTCGTAAAGGGTTGTGATTAGTGTTCAGTCGCTAAGTCAGGTCCGACTCTTCGACCATGAACTGCAGCACACCAGGCTCCTCTCTCCTCCACTATCTCCTGGAGCTTGCTCAAACTCATGTCCATCTAGTCGGTGATGCCATCCAACCATCTCATCCTCTGTCGTCCCCTTCTCCTCCTGCTTTCAATCTTTCCCAGCATCAGGGTCTTTTCAAATGAGTCGGCTTTTCACATCAGGTGGCCAAAGTATTGGAGCTTCAACATCAGTCCTTGCAATGAATATTCAGGATTAATTTCCTTTAGGACAGACTAGTAAAAACTGATGACAAATGTCAAAGCCACTGTTGAACTTCTGGAATTTATAGAGGGTGACCAAACATGGCCACCATCAGTGGCATGGCCTGGGGCCAGCCCCAAGGAGACAGCCCCTCTGGGCGCATGACCCTGCTCCATACACCTCTGGTTCCCATTACTTAAGTCTGCGTGCTCTGAGAATCCCAGAGGCATTCCAGCACCCCCATCTGCTACTGATTCTTAGGCACCTAAAGCCCAGTTTGCCACTGGGCTCCTTGAGCCTCTACCTCGCCCTCAAGCAGTCAGATGGCTACAAATAACCTCCAGACAGAAGGCGGGAGACAGTGCTTATCAGCCCATCTGGCGGAGACCCAGCCCAGATGGTCCAGGCCGCGGCCTCGTGGGGATCAGTGGAGCGGGCACCCAGGTCTTGTCAGAAAACCTACCCAGGGTTGGATTCTGCTAGGTCAGTAGGCATCTCACCAACCCTGAAATACTCTCTGAAGGGAGGTTTGCAATAAAAACAAGAAAATGAGAAGGGGTACTATGAAGCTCGCTCCAAGCGCCTCCCGCAGCTGCTTCCCTCGAAGACTGTCTATGCAGCGCTGCCCCCTGGAAAGGGAGCCAGGCTTCAGCTAGATAAGCCACGCTGGCTGCAAACTCCCTTCCTATGTTCACGGCACTCAGCGTCATGCAAGCAAGCTGGTGACCATTCAGCTGCATCAATGAAACGGAAACCATCCATTCACCAAATGGTTTCCATCCCTCCGTGCTAAGGATTACACGTGGCACCAGGGTGGGCAAGGGAGCGCATGCCTGGGCTCCACTGGGCAGAGTCCACTCCAGGCTGAGCTCTTGCTCACTGTAGTGTCCCAGCACTTGGCACAAACCCCAGCATGCACAGGTCATCAGGGGACAGCTGCTGACAGGACCTGACCTCAAGAACAGCACAGCCGGGCCAGGGAGACAGTCTTGGGAGGAAAGACTTTCCCATGCTCTGGAAGCACTATCCCAAACAGGAGTTGAGCCTGAGGGTTGCAGGGGCCCACAGCGGGGCACGGTTCCAGCTGGAGACTGATGGGGAGGTTGCAGAGAGGGCTCCAGAGAAGAGCGGACACGGGAGGCCAGTCATAAAGGGTGACCCACACCTGCGCCCGCCTGATGCTTGCCTCGCCTCCTCTGAATGCCACGTGGAGAGCGAAAGAAGATGCGGTCAGCTTCCAACGTTCCAAACCAGACGCTCCGGGGGACCCAGGCCCCATTCAGGCACCCCTGGCAGACGTGGAGGCAAGGACGCCAGGGGCCGGCTGTGGGGGAGGCCTGGCCCAGCATCCTCCATCTGGAAGGGGCCTCACCTGGGGCCGGGCCCCCGGAGGAGAGTGGGAAGAGGGGGCTCAGCTGTGCTGACACCTTTGGGGGTCAGAAAGCGTGGCTGTGCCTCGAGGGTGGGGCATCACTCCAGGCTGACCTCAGTCAACAGGAAAGAATGTGAGGTCTCGGATCCTGGCCGTCCAGCTCCAGCCACATGTCAGGAGAGTTACTCAACTTCCAGAATTTGTGTATTTGTTTTTTAAAAGGGGTAGGTACTACCCAGCTTGTAGGTTTTAAGAAAAATGCTAGTATCCTGTCCAGCACCAGGTAGGGATTAGGTCTGGCTGCTATGCAGGAGACCCGGGTTCAATCCTTGGATCAAGAAGAACCCCTGGAGAAGGAAATGGCAACCCACTCCAGTATTCTTGCCTGGAGCATTCCATGGACAGAGGAGCCTGGCAGGCTACAGTCCATGGGGTCGCAGAGAAATCAGACGCAACTGAGGGACCACACTTTTACTTTCCCAAGGGATCAGAAGGGCGGGTATAATGGTTAGGACTGATCCCAACAGCGGCCCCAGAGCACGTGTCCCCCCGGGCTGCCATCACCACCCTCACGGGACGAGGTGGAACGGGGAGCAGAGAGGTTAGGCGGAGGCCCGGGGAGGGGGTGGGCCAGGTGGGACGGGAGCACCCGCTGCCCGGCGTCCCTTCCCCAGCCCCGTGGACAGCTCACCGAGCGACTCGGCACACGGGAGCCACGCGCGTGGTGGTTTCACAGCAGTGGTGACAACAGAAATGATACACAGGCTTCAGAAAAGAGAGAGGGATCATAACCCTAAAAGAGCAGTATTCAATATGTCAGCTCACTTGCCCGGGCCCACAGCCAGCATGTGAACCGCTGAGCCAGTGAGCTTCAGGGCTGAAAACACCATGAGGGCCCTGGTGCTCATGGCCCCCCAACCCCTGCTCCACATGAGGCCACCCTCATCCAGCAGAGGGCGGTCTCCCGACGACGCCCCAGGCAGCCTGCAAGGACCCTGGAGCTGTGCTGGCTCTTGGCCAGTTAGCAGGCTCCAGGCTTTGAGCAGGAAAGCCTGCCCTGGACCTGTGGCAGCCAAGGGGGAGGGGAGGGGAGAGGGATGGAGTCTGGGGCTGGAAGATGCAAACTGTCATACAGAGGGTGGATAAACAAGAAGGTCCTCCTGTCCAGCACAGGGAACTGTATGCGGTGTCCTGGGATAAGCCAGAATTGAAAAGATACAAGAAAAAACGTATATATGGATAGACCTGCGTCGCTCTGCTCTACCGTAAAGTGCTTGAAAGACTAATCTACAGAGATTAAATGTGACATCCTAGATCAACTAGACTTCAACAACAAACAAACAAACAAAGAAAATAAGCACTGATGCCTGCCCTGCATGTTTCACAGAGCAGGGGTGTGGTCAGACGAAGCACGGCTGGGGTTTCCTGGGTGGGATGGCCAATGCCTCCTCTCCACCGCCCACCCAGGCTGGGGGCCTGCAGGAGCCCAGGCTCTCAGGCTGCTGGGGGCACGACACAGAGGAGGCGGCCCCAGAGCTTGACCTTTGCCTTTGGGAGTGGGGAGGGGAGTAGGGGAGGGGGAGAAAGGCAGGCAGGCAGGCCAGCACGACTCCTCAGCACCTCCTGGGAGACCCGCTGCCCCAGCCTCGGGCCCATAGTGCATGTCGGGTCTGGAACACCCAGGCAGGTCAGTTTCCACCGCAGGAAAGCTCCGTCTTACCCCATGAGGGCTGCACCGTGAGCATCCACCTCTGCGTCTGCCCGCCCTCAAGCCGGGGGCACCTCCAGGGCTCAGGGCGTGGAAACAAGGCACACAGACGATGAGCCGGGTACAGAGATCGAGCTCCCGGCGTCCCCTCGGCTCTTCTGGATGCAGCAGGTATTCCCTAGACAGGTGTGCACACACCTACTGCGAGAGCCACAGTTTCCTTTAAAACGCATCTATCCAGCCGTACATGCTTACATATGGACCATTTTTATTACCGTGGATGGGTGTCAAATTAGGCTCGACTTTTTTATGAAGTCTAAATATTGAGAAAATATCAAAATGCATAATGAAATAATTAGGCAATTCCATCTTTGGTCTTTCCATCTGCTTGGATTTAGGTTTACAATAGCAAAAGTCTGCTCTTCGTCCCATGCCAGATGTCATTACCAGACAGAAAAGGAGCGGGGAGGGAAGAGATGTCCACAATGTTAATTCTCTTCACTCGAATTCGCCTATGGGGACGGCCTTCCAATCAGTAAAGCTAGGAGACAGGTGTGCCTGGCACCTGGTAGGCATCCAATAAGGATTTGCTTGCATGAATTATCAATCGAAATGCAAAATAGGGAAGTCAGCTTCTTTGAAGAATCAAGGCCGAAAGGAGAGAAACCCCAAAGCATTTCAGTACGTTTTCAATAACAATTTTCAAAGGACGTTGAGCGTTTTGGTGATCACCATAATCCTACTAGGAGGCAAGGGCCACGGGCTCAAGCGGGGCTGATGGTTCATTACCAGCTCCCCACATTTCTCCGCAGGAACACAGAGGTAGCTGCATCAGCAAGATGGGCAAAAGGCGCCCTGGGAGCTGGGGGGGCGGGCGCCCAGGACCAGGTGGGCCCCCCCCGGGGGGGGGGGGGGGGGGGCAGCGCCCAGGAAGCCACGCTTGCAGGTGCTGCTGTGCGTACTGGCTCCCAGCGAGGCCCAGTCTCTGTGGGTCCCATGATGAGACCCCCTTCCCTCTGGGTCCCCCAAGCACACTGAGCCCTCCTCCCCAGGTGTGGGCTGGATCACCCCAGCCCAGTGGGCCCGGCTCTGCAGGAGCTCCTGGGGGAAGCTAAGGCTCTGAGAAGGGGCAGGGACCCCATGAGGACCCCACAGAGGAGGTGCGGAGCCTCCACAACCCAGGGGGATCTCTCCTGGCTCCAGCATCAGGACGCAGACGCCAGGGCTGAGCACTGACTGCCTGCTTCCTCTCCGCACCTCCATCCCCTCAAGGGGTCAGGAGCACTTTCAGGCCCCCCCACCCCATGGGGGCCGGGACCGGCAGGTGAGCACTACGCTGGCCACCCCACCCGAGCGGGTCCTCGGCCAGACTCAGGCTGAGTCGGCCCTGCTCACTCAAACACACCAGCTGGCTGGACCGTGACTCTGTGCTGAGATGTAGGGCACCTCGGGAAGGGCAACTCCATGGTCCCCGCTGTTTTACTTCTCTCTGCATAGGAGACAAATGCCTAACCCCACGACATGCACCTGGCCGGCTCCCTCCATGAGTTCCCTGACGCTCTATTTTTAGCGTCTGGTTCCCAAGCCTTCCGTCTACAGTGCTTTTTCACAAGCTCCTTGAAGACAGGTGTCTGGTCTCCTAAGCCCAAATTCACGTGAGCTGGCATGAAGAAAGTGGCCTCAGTCCTGGAAACCGTGCCTCCTGCAGCCCTCAGATGTTTCCAGAAACCAGGAAGACGGTCTGGAATGATCTGAGACCACATGACAGGCTGCGGCCATGCCATTTCCACAGAATCAGTGTGTGAGCGAGATACCAATAAATAACAGTCTCCTCAGAGGTGCCTCTTCCTGGGAGACGCTCTCGCACCCTGAGCACTGTAGGGCGCTTCCCACCCTTGTCCCCTTGACAAGCTTCTACTTATCCTTAAAAAGCCCACGCTAATGTCACCTCCTCTGGGAAGCCTTCCCTGATTGCCCTGCCGCAGCAGCTTCATCCTCTGATGAAGCACTTGGCCCAGTGTGCGGTTCCTGTTGTTACCGCTTAGCCCCTAAGCCGTGTCCAGCTCTCGCGACCCCATGGACAGCAGCGCACCAGGCTCCTCTGTCCGTGGGATTTGCCCTGAGTCCAATTCTCAGATGATTTCCACCCCTTTCAAGACCACGCAGCCAGGTGAGGCCTCATCTCTGCATCTCTGCCTCTCAGGTGGCTCACCGTACCCCCGACCCAAAGCAGGCACTCGGTGCAGACTGCTGAAGAGACACAGGACCAGGGGAACCTGGGGCTTCTCCAGATTCCCACTCACCTGAGTGTCGACCATGAGCCAAGCATTGCTCCGAAGCTCAGGGCAGGGCCAGCTGTTTTATGAAACTGACCTTTATAACGCGATCCTCCTAAACTGCTCCCATCCCAGGTTTTTCAAAATGGCATCTCTGTGCCTTGCTAAGCTGTTCAACCCAATTTCAGTTTCCCTGACAACCACATCCTGCATTCAACCATCAGTGAGTGGAAGCCCTCCAGCCCAGCCATGACAGGTAGCCATGAGTACTTGTCACTAAAACAGATCTGAATGCTGACAAGAAACAGGCAACCAAGACAAGCGCAGCCCCACCCCAAGCAGGCCCTTCCCTCATCTTCCCTCCTGGGGCCCTGGACCCGGTGAGAGGTGAGAAAATGTCTGCTCTCTGTCCGGATCTCCCTGCCAGGCCATTCCTGAGTCACCTGTGCCCAGCGTTCACTAGCTGACCCCTCTGGGCTCCTCAGGTCTGGGAAAAGGATATGATGGTCCAGTGGATGTCCAGCTTGCTGTTGATCTCCAGGCCTCGGGCTTCCTGCCTCTCCTCCTCCAGTTGCTTGGAATTTGCAAACTGCCCCTTATCCGCCGGGGATTCTGGGAAGCTCTCGAAGTTGAACCTGTCCACTTGAATGGCCATTCTAAGAGAAGGGGAAACACAGCAGAGGATGAATCAAGAGGGCAGTTTCTTCTGCGGGCTCTTGGGGAATCAGCACATGCCAGCGTGAGACAGGAGAATGAATCATTATCGTTAGTAATTCATAACGGATTCGCTCCAAGAAAATGAAATAATTGACTCCCAGGGTAGCATTGGCTTCAGAGCTGGTTCAACACAGTTTAGCACCAAAGACAGAGTCAGAGAGTGCCCAGAAAGAAATCTGGATTCTGAAACAGGATAAAGCGGACAGGAACCAAAGGGAAAATTGCAGAGGGCTGGCAATTACTCAGCCCCGAGGCCCCAAGAGCCCAGTGGGAACTGCAGACTCAACACAGAGCCCTGCCTGTCACCTCAAACTTCATCCTCCGCCACACTGGCTTGTTCACACATGCCGCGCCCAGCCAGCCAAATGCTGCGCCCTGCCAGCCACAGGGCACTCACCAGCTGCATAGCACCCCGCCTGTCCACTTGCAGCCCCCGTGCCCAGGACCCTCCCACCCCACCTTCAGGTTTCTGCCCAAGTCTCACACCCTCAGGCGATTTCCATCCTGCGACTCAGCCGCTGTGCCCACGGCTCCCCACATGGTAATGCTCTTGGCCTGACCCGTGGCATGGCTGGAGTCTTTCTTCCTTTAGATCAGAGCTTCAGAAAGGCCTTCCTAGACCACCTCTCCGCAGCAGCTTTCTCTCTCACCCACCCTCGCCTTCTCCGAGGCGGTATTCAATCTATTTCTGCTACACCATGTACCACAAGCTGCAAATATTTACTTCTGGATTTGTGAGCTGTCTATCAATCCTATCAGAATTCAGCCCCCTGAGGGCAGAGATCCTTTTGTCTTGTTTAGCAGTGTTTCCCAGGCCCAGAGTTGTTCCTGCCTGGCACACTGCAGGAACCAGTTCAAAGAAGAAATGAACAGTGAATTGAGATCCTTCCCTAATACCCTAAAGGAAATCAACTCTGAATATGCATTGGAAGGACTGATGCTGAACCTGAAACTCCAATACTTTGGCCACCTGATGCAAAGAGCCGACTCACTGGAAAAGACCTTGACGCTTGGCAAGACTGAGGGCAGGAGAAGGGGGCTACAGAGGATGAGATGGCTGGATGGCATCATCGACTCAATGGACATGAGTGAGCAAACTCCGGGAGATGGTGAAGGACAGGGTGGCCTGTTGTGCTGCAGTTCATAGAGTGACAGTCAGACAGGGCTCAGCGAATAAACAGCAGCACCCGAGGCCACTGCTGCCCGCCCCCACGCTTGCATCCACATTCAGCTGTGTCTCCCGGTGAGACGGCACCCGGTCTGCAGGAGGCGGTCAGGCTCTAACCGCCCGCTGCCTCCCCTGCCGTGCCCGTGGTCCTGACATGCACACAGCCGGGAGCTGGCTGGGTCTCACTACTGTTTGAAACCCTACCTGTTGGCACAAAGTCAGGCACAGAGTAGGTACTCAACAAAAATGTGCTACATGGAGGGATGCAGAGAGAAGGGGAGAAAGGAGGCTCCTTCATGTCAGGCCCCCAAGATGACTGCCAGTCAACAGATCACAGTAGGCATTTTCTTTTCATCCATAGTCTGTGCTGTGGCCAAAATATTCCCCTGAACCCCAGCAGGCACTAATGGGCCTTTGGAGATTTCTGTCTTTAACAAGCAGGAGCTGGTATTCAGGGCATATAAACAGCAAAGTAAACCTAAGGAAGAGGCCTTGAGAGCTTGGAAAGAACTACTGCGATGTTGGTCAATGTGCAGCATTTGGCTGAGAGCGTGACAGTTAAGTGTCGGCCACCCCAGAGTTAGAGGCACTTCAGTTTAACCACAGAAACAGTGCACTTCAGGGCAAAGACCATGTTCAAAAAATTACCTTTTTACCATTCTTTTCTGATTACAACAGCAGATAGGCTTACTGTAAAAAAGCTAGAAAACAGAGACCGCATACAAAAGAAAAAGTACTCAAATTCTTATACTCTTATGGTTGATATATTGATTCTATAGTCTTTTTTCCTAAGTGTTCGTATTTTAATGTAACAAATCATGATATAAGTGTATGTGTAAGTCATAAAAGTGTTAAATATATGCATACACACATACATATACACATAATTTTAAGACTTGCTTTATTCTTTTAATATGAGATGAACAACAGACTGGTTTGAAATAGGAAAAGGAGCATGTCAAGGCTGTGTATTGCCACCCTGCTTATTTAACTTATATGCAGAGTACATCATGAGAAACGCTGGGCTGGAGGAAGCACAAGCTGGAATCAAGATTGCTGGGAGAAATATCAATAACCTCAGATAGGCAGATGACACCACCCTTATGGCAGAAAGTGAAGAGGAACTGAAGAGCCTCTTGATGAAAGTGAAAGAGTAGAGTGAAAAATTTGGCTTAAAGCTCAACATTCAGAAAACTAAGATCATGGCATCCAGTCCCATCACTTCATGGGAAATAGATGGGGAAGCAGTGGAAGCAGTGTCAGACTTTATTCTTTTGGGCTCCAAAATCACTTCCAATGGTGACTGCAGCCATGAAATTAAAAGACGCTTCATTGTTGGAAGGAAAGTTATGACCAACCTAGACAGCATATTAAAAAGCAGAGACGTTACTTTGCCAACAAAGGTCCGTCTAGTTAAGGCTATGGTTTGTCCAGTGATCATGTATGGATGTGAGAGTTGGACTATAAAGAAAGCTGAGCGCCGAAGAATTAATGCTTTTGAACTATGGTGTTGGAGAAGGCTCTTGAGAGTCCCTTGGACTGCAAGGAGATCCAACCAGTCCATCCTAAAGGAGATCAGTCCTGGGTGTTCATTGGAAGGACTGATGCTGAAGCTGAAACTCCAATACTTTGGCCACCTCATGCGAAGAGCTGAATCATTTGAAAAGACCCTGATGCTGGGAGGGATTGGGGGCAGGAGGAGAAGGGAACGACAGTGGATGAGATGGTTGGATGGCATCACCGACTCGATGGACATGGGTTTGGGTGGACTCCGGGAGTTGGTGATGGACAGGGAGGCCTGGCATGCTGAGGTTCATGGGGTCACAAAGAGTTGGACACGACTGAGCGACTGACCTGAACTGAACAATTTCACATCATTAAAGATTAGTCTGCAGAATATTCTATCATATGGCTGTATCATAATTTTAACAGTTCCCCTATTTTTCATACTCTCAGGTATTTTGCATTCTTTAAAAAAAGATATTGGTGAAAAAAACCCATAACCACCATCTTTGTGCTTAAATTTCCTCTCTGCATTTATGGCTGTCTGTGAGATTCCATTTCTCGAGGTGGGATTACTGATGTGGGGGTATGAAAGCCTTTTAGGCTCGGAGGCAGCGAACAAGTCCCTTCTCAGAAGGTCCTCCCTGAGCACATGCCCCCGACAGAGCGGGGGGCCCCTCTCTGCACACTGGCCAATACTGATAATGATCGATTTTCAAATCTATGCCAGTAAGAGGCAAACTGCTGCTTCACTGATGTTTCAGTCTGCAGGTCTGAACTACTCCTGAGGCTGATCGCTTCTTCAGGAGTTGCCCAGTCATCTCTTTCTTCCCTGTGGGTATAGCTGGAGTGCCTCAAATTCTCACTGAGCGTAACTGTTTCCTACTCCCTCACTTCCAAGGTGGCCTGAAGCAAACTAGTGCTCTCTTCAAACCTAAGTATCACTAAAGGGGCCAAACTCAGTCTCATCATCTGGTAACTCAAAAGGATCCAGTAACTGTCACCTGGCAGGCGGGTGTGGACACGTCCCGACACCAGGCTCTCTTCTGGCCAAATGCAAAGTTGGGAGGGAGGCCCGCTCTCAGAAGACTTGTGATCAGAACAGATCAGAATGCACACTGACCACTGGGATTGTATTTGTGTGACTGCCTGGGCTGGCTGGGCGGGAGGGGTAGGGTGGGGAGGCTCTTTCAAACAATTTCTGAGTCTAAGCATCACATTACATCACCCACCTACACCCTTAAGAAATGCACAGCCAGGTGTGCCCACAAAACAGGAGAGGGGAAAATGAAATGCAACAAACGCTTATCACATGCCCAGCCTGGGCTAGGTGTTTTAAATACACATTCACCTTTTTATGACGGCGGCCTAAGGATGCTTGATGTGCTTCCTTTCAGAGATGCGATGAAGCTCTGTGAGCGAAAGCCACCTGCCCAAAGGCACAGAGCTGGCAGCCCCACTGGAAGCCTGCGCTCAGACAGGGCCGCCCTGATTTTTGCTTTCTCTGGCTCTCCCTGGCTTAGGCCGAGGACCTAAAAGGAAATGATCTTTGCTCCTCTGGTTTTCAGAGCTGGTGGAGGACACAGACCTGGTGACTGCAGAGCCTGCCAGCCACACGACCCACCCCACTCCCCAAATTTACAACATCGCTCCCCCTCCAGCAGCCGCAGGGCACACCATGCAGCAAATGTCTCAAAGGCAGCACCCTCCTTCTGCACGGATGATGGAACTGAGGTGCCAGAAGTTGAGTGACTCGCCTAGGGGGCACCCAGCCTAGAATCCTGGAGCCAGGACGGCAACTCTGGGACCCGAGGACTACTCTACATCTCTGTCGACCAGCCCTGAGCCTCACCACCCTCCTCCTTCATGCCCTCCAGGAAGGGCCTGGAAGCCAGGCCCGGGCACACACAGTATCCCATACGTGGAGGCGGGGAGGCTGAGGGGCCGGGCAGTTAAGGAAGTGACCCGAGCTGCTCACGCAAGAGCTTCAGACCCGACTGCGGTTCTGACACTGACCCAGCATCTCAGCGCATTTGCAGCGCGTTCTCCAGACAGTCCCCACTGCTACTCGATTCTGTTCATCTCTGCCGAGTTGGAGAGAAATAAAACTAATACTACTACGGAATGCCAATTTTCATGTTTAATTTTATGGGCAAATGTGACAATAATAGTTAAGAGTTGGCACTAAAAAAAGGTGCTGTGATTTCTGAACAGTCTATAAAAAAAGCGGTGGTATTTTTTTTTAAAAATACCATATCATATGATTCAGCCTTTGAACAGCTGATAACCTCGCCAGGGAAGTCATAATGATGACATTTAAATACAAATCAAGGAGTCGGATTTAGAAGGACTATCCATGTATAATTAAATTGAACTTTCATTGGGAGATAATTGATAGTTATAAGACGGTATTCTAAATTTATGTAGTGCATCCTTCGGGAGTCTGTTTGACTATGCAGAACACCAGTCTGGTCTCTGGTTTATAATGAAGTACTAGCCAAGTGGAAGGGAGGAGGCCGGCCTTCCGGAGTCATTCATCCTCAATGAGAAGAACTTGGGGCAGACAGGAACACGGCATCAATACTGACTCCTGGCTCACACCCAAGACGATCATTTTCTCGTTAAGCCTTGTAGATCAGTTACAGTTTCAAAGAAAGCTTCCTTGTTATCATCTTTAATTGAAGAGAAGAGAAACCATATTACAAGAACCAAAGCCCCATCGGGGATCGCACCAAACACGAGACGGCAGCACGCACGGGCACCCGGCACCTGCCTCACCGCCCCATCTCCCTCCTTCCTCAGGGCTGCCTGTGGGCTCACACCCACCACCCGCCCAAGGCCGCAGGGAGCGCAGACAGGGCAGAGGACTCCTAACCCAGCCTGGGGGGCCCGCGGCAGGCGAGGATGGAGGTGGGGGTCCGCAGGGGCGCCCCTGCCCCCAAGCTCCAGGCACACACCTGGCAGATGCAGCTAAGTGCCAGGCACTGGACGGGGTCAGGGCAGCTCGGACACGGCGGGCGCCCGGGCTCCCCCTCTCGCTGCCCCCACACAGGCTGGGATCCACTTGGAGGGGGAAGGCTGAGCCGACGCCGGCGTCTGACAGGTCCCAGCCCCCTTCGCCCTGTCTCGAGGTATTCCGTTGGTCCGGGTCTCCAGTTCCTCACCTGTGGGCTGGAGGTGGTTGAGAGCCCGCCCACCTCTTGATGGGCTTTCTGTGAGTTCAGCCAAGGCAAGGGTGGGGGCCGGAGGGGCTGCCAGGCAACCCCGGCCTCTTGCTGCAGAGACAGCTTCTCCGAAGAGTGACCGCTTGGTGTGATCACGGCGCGAGGCCAGCAGGTTCTGCAGGAGGACAGGACCAGAGGTCCACGCAGCGCCCCCGTCACACTCCCCCTGCGCACGTTCTCCCTGGCCGTCCACGCGGGGACCCCAGGGCCCGGCCCCCCGCTTCCAGAGGCGTGAGCTGAGGGAGAACAGACCTCTTACCCGCAAGGACCTGCTCTCCCAGGGCCCTCACCCGAAAGGCTGCCCTGGCCAGTTCTCACGACTTCCTCCACGGCACCCCCAAGACAGAGTCTCTCTGCCTCCCACCCGCCTTCCAGGCTGGCTGGGGCACCTCCCTCTGTCACTCTGCCCCGATATCCCCAGTGCCCCGTCCACCTCCTCCCCGGACTCCACTGACCCCTCTCCAGCCCATGGCTGCTTCCACCACAGCTGGACATGCAGCCTCCGGGTCCCTCCGTGAACCCAGCACCTCCTGCATAAAACTGATGTGTTTATCCTGTATTAGAGGACCACAAACGAAGCGACATGTCTCATGTCCAGAGACGCCAGCTCTCAAGCGTCAGCAGCGTCTCCTTCCATCTCAGCCAACGTTTTGGTGGAAGCACAACCCCCCTTCCCTGCATTTCTGCAGATGAACGACTACTCGGGGGCTTGTAAGCAGTGTCCTCCACACAGAAGACAGTGCTTAATAAAATGAGATTTACTCTTAATGCCATCGAGCTGCCGGCTGCCCCCCACAACCTGCGGGAAGCAGAGTGAGGGCTGGATCCCTGCTTCCTGGGGTCACCTTTAATTGATTTCTCTCTGCTCGGCCTCCTGCAGGAGCAGCCTCCATCTAAGCAGGGCTGGCTGGCCTGCCGGACCCCTGCCACGCGGCGGGAAGGGGTGGGATGAACTCCCTGGTGGGCGGGGAGTTCAAGCCTGACTCTGCTCTTGACGGGACGTGGGGCCCGGGGTGGGTCCCTGACTGAAGCGTCTCCTCCAGGACAGAGGAGGATGGAGGAGCAGGACTCTGCTGCCAGCCAGACCTGGATTCTAAACCCGCCTTGGTCACCTGCGAGCTTGGCGGCCAGAGGCAGGTTAGGCAGGTGTCTCCAGGCCTCCGCTTCTTCACGTGTGGAATGAGCACGTGAGGCTGGGGTCAGTCAGGACTGTGGGGACCCTGGACCACCTGGCATATCATTAATGCTCAAAATTATAGCAATTACTTTCGGGGGGTGGGGTTAAAAAAATGTTGCTAGAATGGATTGAGGTCAAAACAGGAAAGCATTTATAAAAACATTTTATAAAGAATAAGATGTCAGATAAATGCTAGATGCTGGTATTTTATTTATTCTTTTTACTCTCCTGCAATCACAAAGAACATTCCCCCGAGACCAATGTGCAAGCAGGCCGCTGCATCCTCAGCCCGCGTCCTCCAAGGCCCCCCACTCCCGGAGGCCCCCCAGTGCTGGCCTGGCCTCACTCACTTCCTTTCTCCCGCTCCTCGCACAGTCCTGCTCACAGAGCCCACCCCGCCCCCGGATCCATGCGAGCTCACCCCAGTCAGGGCCCCCTCTCTACTGAGCACCAGGAACCATGCCAGCAGTCCCCTGGACCGCTGGGTCTCTAAGGGCGAGCCTGGGGATTCCTCCAGCGCTCCTCGCTGCCGGCTCTGGGGAAGTCTATACTGAGATCAAAAGACCAATCAGATGCCTTCCCAGAAATCTGAAAGGCCTGGTCTCTGCCCAGCTCTGCCTTCTGCACCAGGGCTCCTGTGACGGGTCACCCACCGGGAGCCCCCACCCTGGGCAGCCGTGCGGAGGCCTGGGGCTTCCTGGGAGCGGACACGCATTAACCCTGGTGAGGACCTGGCTGCAGGGCACCTTCAGGGTCTGTGCCCGCCCGCTGCCAACTGGAACAGGAAACGAGCTGCTTACAAGTCCCTGCTTCTCCCCGCGGCCTGTGCCCAGCTCCGGGTGGGCTGGGAAAACCCCGCGGAGCTGGATTAGGGCGGCAGCCTCTGTGGGCTCAGCCGGCCACGGCCGCCATGTGGCATTAAGGGAAAAGCAGGCATGCTGACACCCTCCCGGGCTCCTCTGAGTCCTTGGGAGTGACGCGCTGGCCGGGGAGGGACTGCCGAGGCGGCAACGCCCTCATCGGGTGCCCACTTCTCTCCCATCACCCGTGCAGAGGACGTGCCCGCACCCAAGGGCAAGGGTACCGGCGGGGTCCCAGCCGGCAGCCCCGTCATCCCGACCACGTTGGGGTCCTGCACGGCTGCCGCGGGTCAGCATCTGCGCCCAAGGGACACGCGCTGACAGGACACTCGCTGTTGTCCCCTTGTCGCCTTACCCCGCAGCCTCCCCAGGGTGCAAGGACAGGACATGCTGAGGGCCACCTTGGGGTTCATTCAGCGGGGCGCTGCCCGGGTCAGACTGAGGGCGGATGTGCAACCAGCTACGCCGGGACGACGGTGCTCAGAGAGCGGCCAGCACATCGCAGGCCCCATGCCCTGCTCGGCGTGCAGGGAGCTGGGCAAACATGAAGCAGGGCCCCGCCCCAGGAGCTGCGGGATCCCGGGGGAGAATGGACCAGGGGAGATGGGCTGGGAGGGCTGCGGTGAGTGTGCCAAGGGCTAGGACCTGAGGACCTCGGTGCAGCGCGGTCTAGAGAGGGGGCGCTCAGTGCTGCCCACGTCCCTGAGGCTGCTCAGGCTGGGAGTCGGGGGGAGGTAAGGAGGGAGCCTCCCGGGTCCTCGGACTGTCACATGTGGCACAGGGCGTGACGTGGTAGAGTGTGAACCCTGCCAGCTCCGTGCCCTGGATACCTGGCCAGCTGCTCCAGGGCAGGCACTGGGCCGGCTGCTCCAGGGGCCTGGGAGGGACGCGGCCGGAGGGGTAAGCAGAGCCATCCCACGGAGGCTCACAGGGGACATACCCTGCGCTCCGCTGGCAAGTGGACCCATGCAGAAAGGGAGGTCAGAGTGTGTTTTAAGAAGAGAGGGACATTTTTTTAAAATAGCACAGAGAGGAGGCACCAGAGGAGGCAGAGAAGACGAAGCCCCAGAGGGAGAACTTTACTGAGAGCCTGCCCTTGGCACACATGCCACCCTTCCAGCGGCCTCACTGCCTTCACAGGGCAGATGGGGACCCGAGGCAGAGTGGCGGGCCTGGCGGCCAGGGGCCCCTATGTGTGCAGAGCATCTGCAGGGGAAGCGCCGCACCTCCCACCCAGGCGACACCTGCCAGGGATGCCTCCTGGAAGCGAAAGCCCAGGGCCTGGGTCCAAGGGCCCGAAAGGGGAAGGCAGGCTTCCCCGGGGCCTCACGCAGGTCGGACAAGGTGTGCGGGCTACGGCAGAGGCGGGGGGTGGTCGAAACCCACTTGGCCAACAGCAGTGTAGAGCTCGCAGGCCCAGCCCCAGCTCCAGGGAGGTGAAGAGCAAGAGGGAAACAAACCCATCTCTGGCAGATTTTTCCCCTGGCATGCTGCTGAAGAAAGAATTCAGGAGAAACCCGTGGAAGTGTTTTGACATCTGGATTTAAGGCAGACCACGGCAGTTTCCCTCATCAAGCTAATCAGAAGCACAAGAACCAACAGAGTTAAAGAACCCTAAAATAGCTTCTGTCGGACGGTTACAGATGGATCGGACAGTTATAGCCACAAGAACGCAGTGCAAGGATCCTGGTACGCTGCCAGTCTCAAAGGTAAATGAAAATATACTGTGTTTGCTGAAGGCCAACAGTCTTCAATTAGCCTCCGGGGAAATTAAAGTTCCCTTTGATAAAAATGCCCCTGTTGAGTGGAGCTGAACCCACAAGACCATATGGAATCACTGTGGACCAGGAATCCTTCTACGTCGGGATGCAGATACCCTGCCTTCTACAGGACGTGTGCCTGCCCTTCCCTAACCTGGGGAACACGGAAGCGAGGGGCTCAGGGTGGGGCGGGGCATCCGGGTTGCATGCGCACCTGGGGCGGGTCCCCTCACCACTGAGACCTTCCTGAGGGCCAGGCTCTCTGCGGGGTTCTCAACAATCACCTCTAATTCTCACAACCACCCTGCTGATGAATGTTATCACTGTCAGCGTCTGAATCCTACAGAAGAGGAACCTGGGGCTCCCTCGGCGGTGCATATGCTCTTAGAGGACGGAGGGGCAGGCACTCTGGGAGGCAGGGGGACGCGGCCCCATGCCCTTGGAGCCCAGCCTCCTCCCCTCACATCCCGTCCAGGAAGGCTCACGGGCAACAGGCAGACACCAACCAGTCCCCAGGGTGGGGCCCCGATGGCCGTGAGTCTCCCCTGCTGGGCTCTGCTCTCTGGCCGGCAGATAGGGCAGCCCCCGGGGAGTGTCCTGAGTGCTGTAACCCTCTGGATTGTCACCTGTATGGCGGGCACGTGACTAAGCTACAAGAGGTGATCAATCTGGACAGTGCACTCCTCATGAGAAAGTCTTTCAGAAATCCTGGTTCTTGCGTCACTATTATTACATGAGTCCTTCCCCCGGGCACCCCAAACCAGAAGCGGGCCACCTCCCAGCTGCTCCCCTCCAGCATGTCTCACTCCCCGTCTCCCCACACGCTGGGCCCGTGACCCCTTCCTCTGTCCTCCAGGCCTGGGCAGCAGGCTGTGTGGACCGACTCTGCCCCCTCGCTGGCTCTAGTTTTGGCGACCTGATGACATCACTCTACCCCGGCCCCCCCCCAGCCCCCCGCACCCTATGCTCAGGACCTGGATCTCTACCCCAGCCCCCTCTCGGCTCCCCATACCCCACGCGCAGGACCCGGATCTCTACCCCGGCCCCCTTTAGCCCCCCGCACCCCGTGCTCAGGACCTGGATCTCTACCCCAGCCCCCGCTCAGCTCCCCACACCCCACGCGCAGGACCCGGATCTCTACCCCGGCCCCCCCTCAGCCCCCCGCACCCTATGCTCAGGACCCGGATCTCTACCCCGACCCGCCCTCAGCCCCCCGCACCCCATGCTCAGGACCCGGATCTCTACCCCGGCCCCCCTTGGCCCCCTGCACCCCACGCGCAGGACCCGGATCTCGGTGTATGTCCGTGGCCGTGGTTCTGAAGGGCTGCTGCGTATCCGGAGAACAGAACTGGAAGTGGGGGGTGAGCGCTGACGAGGCCAAGAAAAGTGGACGCAACACATCCTGGTGTCCTGCCTAGTGGTTTCCTAGAGCTTCCAGAGACTTCTTTAGACAAAGGGGCCCAGGAGGTTTACCAGAAGGAAGGCAGCAGCCAAGGGAGGGGAGGGAGGGGGCGGTGCTGGAGACAGGGAAGAGACCTGACCGGAGGCTAGTGCGGGGGCCCCAGTCCAAACCACACTTGCCATCAGAAAAGCGGAATGTCCAAGGCACAGAGTTCACAGGGGATTTACACGCTGGAAACTGCCCAGTTATCATGTGTGCAAGTAGCGCCAACTAACAGTGCACATACACAACGTATGTACAAACACTGAGATGATGTCAGGGGAGACTCCTTGACAAAGCAAAAATTGGGGCACATCTCCAGAAGGTCAGCATTCTTTCAGTGGCCGCGGTGCTGGGAGCAATCCTTACCACGCACTGGCCCTCTCCCCGGGCTGGGCGCTACACTCAGGCCGCCTGCTGAGCAGAGCTGAGCCCTCATTCCCACTTGACCCCACGCAGCCCCCGAGCGCAGCGCTGTCGTTCCTGTCTGTGCTGGTGGGGAAACTGAGGCTCCCCAGCCGCCCCCGGGCTCATGAGGGATGCCGCGGGCAGGGGGCGAGGGTGGCAGCCCATGAGCTGCAGCCCAGTGGAGGTCGGGTGATGCTGGAGCAGGAAGGAAGCGGGGCCTGGGCCTTCACTCCAGAGGCACCCACATGAGCCCTCATTAGGTCAACAGCCAGCTCTTCTGATTAACCTCTTCATGTGACTGTGCCAGAGCCGACACCAAGACAGCGGCCCCTGCCCAACACCACGGAAAGGCCTCGGCGTGGATTTCTCTGTGGCCCGTCTGGGCGCTGCGGACCACACCGGTCTCTGTGACCTGCTCTCGCAGGGACTCCACGCACCTCCTGCCGCCGGCACCATGAAGATCTCACTGTCCCCACGCTGTGCCCACACTACACAGTGCACTCTGCACCCCTGCCCGCCCCCCGGGCAAGCTCACCCTTGGCCCGCCTCCCCTGGAGTCCCTGTGCCCCCCACAGCCACCCTAGAAAAGAGGACCCCCCCCCACCAGACAGTGCTCGGGGGGCACACACAGCCTGCCTGTCCTCACCCCCCTGGAAGAAAATGCAGGCAGAGCCAGGAGTCACCCCAAAAGCCTTTCGTGGGGCTGAAGCACTGCCTCCCCAAGGGCGCCAGGAGCTGACTGATTTCAAGGCAGCGAAACACCTCCATGTTCTTAACAAAGTGCCTCAATCATTACTAAGTCAGCTGCCACTAGTTAAAAGGTGCTTTTACATCTAAAGACACATGTCATCACTCCTGATCTAAACTAGACTCAAGGAGGAAAGCAAACAGGAAAGGAAGGAGTTCAGATTTCCGTGTGTGTGTCCAGCTTGGGAAAGGCACCAGGGGATGGCCAGCCTCTCGCCCCCGAGTCAGTGCAGGCGGCCGACAGGGCTCAAGGGCCTCGGAGACACAGAGAACCGGGCTCGCGTCCCCGCTCTGCCCACGTCGGGGCCATCCCACCAGGAAGTCATCTGGCCTTTCGCAGCCTTTGCTTGCTGTAAAAATGAGGACACAGAGGCCAACATCAGGGTGCAGTCATTGAGGTTTAAAAGGTCTCAGGCCTTGTGCTGAGCAGCCAGGACGCTCTCCAGGCAGGCGGGGGCTTCCTGGAGACACAGCCTGCAAGCGACGGCACCCCCTGCCCCGCCCCAGTGCTGATCGGGCCACAGGGAGCAGAGGGAACCGGGAGGGCACAGAGCACGCGAACTCCTCAGGAAGGCGTGCAGAGCCCCACGGTCCGGGCCCACGCACCGCCGGGCCTCAGCTGACTCACCGACGTACCCCCTGCCCCCTGCCGCCAGTCTGACTACTGGGCCACGGCCCACCGCCCAGGGCTCAGCTCTGTGCAGCCCACTCTGACCTGTTCCCCCTCCTCCCCACGGGAAGTGCACCTTCCCTACCCTGCTATTTAACAGATGGTTAAGTACACTCACAACCCTGCTTAGTTCACATGCCTGTTTTACACACACACACATGCCTGTTACACACATGCGCAAGCCTGTTACACACACCTGTTACACACACACCTGCTACATACACACACGCCTGTTACATGCACAGACCTGTTACACACACCTGTTACACACACATGCCTGCTACATACACACCTGTTACACATATGCACAGACCTCTTACACACACCTGTTACACATACATGCCTGCTACATACACACACGCCTGTTACATATATGCCTGCTACATACACGCCTGTTACACACATGCACAGACCTGTTACACACACATGCCTGCTACATACACACACACCTGTCACACACACATGTCTGCTACATACACGCCTGTTACACATATGCACAGACCTCTTACACACACCTGTTACACATGCCGCTACATACACACACGCCTGTTACACACATGCACAAGCCTGTTACACAACCTGTTACACATGCCTGCTACATACACGCCTGTTACACACATGCACAGACCTGTTACACACACCTGTTACACACACATGCCTGCTACATACACACACACCTGTCACACACACATGCCTGCTACATACACGCCTGTTACACACATGCACAGACCTGTTACATACACACCTGTTACACACCTGTCACACATACACATGCCTGCTACATACACACATGCCTGTTACACACATGCACAGGCCTGTTACACACACACCTGTTACACACACATGCCTGCTACATACACACACCTGTTACACACACATGCCTGCTACACACACACACACACCTGTTACACACATGCACAGACCTGTTACACACACGCCTGTTACACACACATGCCTGCCACATACATGCCTGTTACACACATGCACAGACCTGTTACACACACCTGTTACACACACATGCCTGCTACATACACACACACCTGTCACACACACATGTCTGCTACATACACACACACATGTTACACACACATGCCTGCTACATACACACACGCCTGTTACATACATGCCTGCTACATACACGCCTGTTACACACATGCACAGACCTGTTACACACATGCCTGCTACATACACACACACCTGTCACACACACATGCCTGCTACATACACGCCTGTTACACACATGCACAGACCTGTTACACACACCTGTTACACACACATGCCTGCTACATACACACACACCTGTTACACACACATGCCCGCTACATACACACATGCCTGTTACACACATGCACAGGCCTGTTACACACACACCTGCTACATATGCACATGCCTGTTACACATACTTCTGTTACATATACACATGCCTGTAACACACATGCCTGTTACACACACCTGTTACACACACACGCATGCCTGTTACACACACACCTGCTACATATGCACACGTCTGTTACACACACACCTGTTACCTGCGCGCACACGCCTGTTACACACATACCCCACCATGAATTCACAGAGGGAGGAAGTTGTCTCACCCATCTCTCGCAGACCTAGAACTTAGGTGCTCCACAAGTGTTTGCTGAGTGTTACTGAAAACTGCCTCTGAGAACCTGAACGATGTGATGAGGATGGGGAGCCCCGGGGGGTGAGACCGAGGGGCTGGAGTCACACCCAGCCCTGTGGACCCTCGCATGCCAGCCAGCCCGGCCCACTGACTACAAGGAGAAGTCTGGATGGGCACGGGGGCGGCCCCCGAGCACCCCGTGGGGGGAGCATGGCGGGGGGGCCGTGGGGCAGGGCAGGACCGCGCGTGGTGGGCCTCCACGTCCCGCATCCTGTCCAAAGCGGCCTCGGGCCCCGGCACAGACCACCAGCCGGCAGCATCGCGGGCTGCACCTCTGATGCGATCGTCAGCTCTCGGTGCAGGAAACGGGGTCCCCGGAGGAGGCAGAGTGTATGTGGGGGTGGCCAGGGAATGCCACCCCCAGCTCAACAGAGCAGGGGCTTCAAGAGCAGAACTGGGACCTGAGCCCCCAGTGCCTACACCTGAGTCTCAGATTCTGCTCGGCCCCGAGCCGAGGCCATACAGGACACCACGGGCCGCCAGGGGGGAGGCCAGGCTGCCTGGCCGGGGTTCTGAGCACAGACACAAGCATCTCAGCCTGACCCTGAGGGGGCCCAGGGGGATTGCTGGCCGCGCTGCTCAGCCCCGTGTCCCCTGAGGTCACGCTGGGAGCTGGAACCTGGCCACGGGGGAGGTGTTTGCAGCAGAGAAGTTGGCGAGCGCTACCGCCCTGGTGCACTGCTAACGGCTTAGCAGGTCACACTGGACAGACCCAGGCCAGTGGAGCACAGGCGTGGGGGGCCAAGCTGGAGGAACAGGGAGCTCAGCGCCCAGCCCAGGGAGGCGAGGCGGGGTTCACACACAGGGAGCCTCGCTGGACAGGCTGCCTGCCAGAACAAACCGTCAGCTCTCTCCAGAGGCCCATGAAGAAGAGAGTCAGAGTCTGCAGTGTCCAAAACAACGTCACACCTGCTGTGCAAGAGAGCGGGAAAAGGTGACCCAGTCTCAGAACAAGTGGTGACAAGCCCTGGCCCATTCGCACACCGAAACCACCCTCCAGGAGTAACCGAGCTTAAAACCTAGAGCCCCCAGGACACAGCAGGACATCGGAGGGACGTGAGCTGAGATGGGGGGGCCTCTAAGTAACTTGATGACACGGCCACTCTCAGACCCGGGGCTGGTCTCACGATTGAGGGAAAACCGAACAAAGAAAGGCCGCTCGGCCCTCCCCACGCCTCCAGCAGCCCCTGGCTTCTCTCTTTGCAGAGTATCAGGCTGCCTGCTTCTCTTCCAGATTTGTGGGTCCCCACGGACCCGCATAATTCTGCTCCTCTTCTGCAACTGGGCTTCGGCAGGTGGCCTGGAACTCTGGGAACACAAAGCCAGAGCCTGGCACCCGGGTGTGGGAGGCGGAGGGGCATCTCGCTGTAACCACGGCCCCGGCCAGGCTGCATGGTTCAGCAGGGCATGTCTGCAAGCAGCTGAGCCAGGGAGCGGGCTCTGGGACCCCCTCACTGCCTTCCCAGCCTCGTCCCCAGCCCACGCGCTCCAACCTCCTCAAGGGTCCAAACCTCGGCACGCTCACCTGTGAAACGGGGTAACCACCACCTCCTAGTGGGTGAGGCTTCCCCAGCCCTGGGACAGTCCTCGATTCAGTCGTGGATGTGAATGCTGCCGTGAGCGGGCCCTGGGTATCCACGCACGCCTCTCCAGGATGCACGGGTGACAGAAACAAACACTTAGGGTGGGGTGACAGGTAAGGGGTACATCTTCGCTTCCCTTATTTCTGGGATCACCTGGACAATGTAGATGTGGGGGGGAGGGTCGTGCTCACGGGGGGCTGGCTGCACAGAGTCAGCTGCCCTCCGGAGTTTGCCCTCTGCTTCAACCCCCGGGGACGGGCCAGGGCAGCAGCTGCCCCAGAGCCAGCGTTAACGAGTGCAGGACTCGGCTAGTCGCACTTCCCCCCAGCAGCCTCGGCCACGGCAGACCGGGTGGATGCTGGCAGGGGTCACAGTGGGGAACAGGCAGCTAGTGGCTAGACCGAAGCTTTGGAAACAGCTCCCGCTTTGCATTCAAGCGGCAAATGCAGCACAGGCCTTTAAGGCAATGGATGAGAGCTATTTATAACCTCCCTCTTCCAGTCAAGACGTCAAAAGGACAAAAAGGTAACGGTGCCGAGATGAACATTCAAAGGTGATTTCAGCCCCTCCAGACCCATCAGGTCCAGGGAGAGGCCCTCCCACATTAGGCCCCACGGAGGAGGGAACTTGGGCTTCCTTTCCGACCGACCTGGGCGACTGGCTGTCCCTAGGAGACCCCAACCTACTCAGGGAGGCCCGCACAAGGAGGAGGAGCGGGGGGTGCCGCACGGGGTTATGCTAGAAGAAACCATCGTGGACACGGCAGCAACCCCCGCCGCCTCACCGACACGCCCCTTTCACAGATGCAGAAGCCAAGGCTCGGGTGGGATCAGCCCGTGCTCCCTCCACGGCTCCGCTGCCCCACACAGCAAGCGAGCCTGCGGCCCTGCCCCTCACGTGCACCAGCCGGGGGTGAGGGCAAGAGCTGGGAGGCAACTCCAACCCCACGTCTACGATTTCAAGCGCAGGGTGGCGGGAGGCCACCGCAACTTCAAGGGCTCGGCCTTCCAACCCGAAGGCAAGGATTTCAGACGTAACTGCCACGTACCGGCCGCCAGTCACACCGGGACAGCTTTGCCTCCAACACATCCCACTCCACAGGGCAGGAGACGGAGGGGCACGGGGCAGGGCAGGGGAATGGCTGGGCTAACAGACACAACTGCAGCTCCCAAACACTGTTCCCACATGGAGCCCCGGAAGGAAGGATGGCTGCTCCTCCAAGGGTCTGGCTCGCACCCGCGGCTCACACAGCGGCCCCCCCAGACCCCGCCTTCAGCCTGGCACAGCCAGAAGGGAACAAGCGCACCCTCCTCTCTGCACAGACTAAACACCCCTGAACCCCAGCTTCCACGAGGCTGCACAGAGCCCGGCCTGAGCCTCGGGGCCCGGGTCTGGGTGGTGCCCTCGGCCCGAACCTGCTCATCCCGGTGGGATCGGGATGGTCCCGTTGGCGGCAAAACCAGAATTGCCTCTGACAGCCCCGGGCCAGGCTGCCGCTCGTCCACCCACACTGATAAGACTGAGGTTCCGACCATCGCCTCTCGTCACGGAGTCATTAAGAATGACAAGTCCCAGGAAGTGGAGGAGGAGGGGAAATGCGAACGCGAGGATGAAGAATTAAACCTGCCTCCCCCTGGAAACATGACTGTGATTTACAGCTCCACAGCAGACGACGAGGGCCCAACAGAGAAACCCTGCTGAAAACGAAGGAGGAAAAAACCACCCGGAGTTGTTTTGCCTCCCATCCAAATTAGAAAATGCTACTCTCCGGATGATTTATGCTGCAATTTTTTCCCTTTATTCACAGAGAATCTGTCAAGCGTCACAGGAGCACCTAAGAGCGGCGATATGATTCAGAAGGAAAGAAAAGGCTGGGGACGGCTGAGCACACAGCCTGGGTCTGAGGCGACCCCAGAGCCAGGGCCCTGGACATGTGAGGGCGCGGGAGCTGGGGAGCTGCTCCAAGGGCAGCCCTGGGCCTTCACAGGGGGCCTTGCACACCAGCAGGCCCGGCCACGAGGCCTGTGCACAGTGAAACCCCCATGCCAGGACAGGGGCTTCCAGGACCACTGCGTGGCTGGCTGGTCCTCTTTCCCGGACACGAGTACAGGCGAGGCTGGCCACCCTGACCCCTGCAGTAGTAAAGGCCTGCGGCAGCACCCTGGGGACTCGGCCAACCTCTCCGCCACCGTAGGGTGTGAGCACGACTGGCAAGCCCGGCTCTGATTCCCTGACACTTGGGGCAGTTTTTTACAAGCATAACCATTGAGAGATGACCAGCTGATCTCCCTGGGACGCCCGTGCAGTCTCCCATAGCGGTCGAATGCTGAGCTTCAGGCCCGGTGCCAAGGCTGCCGCTCCCCGAAGCCTTTCCTGATCCCCAGCCATGGGCTGTCTCTCTCCTCTCAAGGCTCCCAGCCCCTGGTCGGCCACCCAGAAGGTGCCTCCGCAGGAGCACGCCCCTCAGACGGGCATCTGGCCCCTCGGGGTGCTGGATGGCGGGTTGTCTGGAGGCAGGTTGTCTCTTCCGTCAGGCACATGCTCCCTGGGCAGTGCGTCCTTGCAGAGGGGTGTGGACGCGTCCTCAGGGGGCAACAACAGGCCCCCTCCAGCCCCTCCCTTTCCTGAAGGTGTGTCCGTGTGCGGAGCGGCGGCTCCGGTTTAGAACCGCATCTGTGGCCGTGTGCACTGGCCCTCTTTGCAGGCGTGGGCTCCTCAGAACCCATGTGTCTCTGGCACACGTCCCTTTCCTTCTGAAGGACTGAACTAAAAACTGTGAGGTGCTGGGTGCGATCGGGTGTCAGACACTTATCAGGAGCTGGCCCAGCCCCTGAAAAGCCTGTGTCTAGGAGACAACACAAGACACGGCAGCAGAGAGGCTGACAGCTACCTGGACACAGGTGTCGGCGGGGACGCTGGGCTCCGGGAGAGAGCCCCGTGGGGGCACCTGCGTGCAGACTCCCGCAGTGGCCAGGTTTCACATGTGGAGACGACCGGAAAACACAGAGGAGAGGCGCTGAGGTTAAAGCAGATGGGAACCTTTAGCTGCAGGACTCCATGCGTGCTGCAAAGACACACTCACGCTGGCTCAAGAAGTATGAGGTTGGGGGCTTCCCTGGCTGTGCAGTGGTGAGGACCCTGTGCATACACTGCAGGGGGCACGGGTTAAAGCCCTGGTCAGGGAACGAAAATACCACATGTCCAGTGTTGTGGCCAAAAAAAGTATGAGGTTTACAGTCAGGAAAAGGGTTGTCATGAGGAGGCTTCTGGAGCCTGGGAGGCATGGGGGCCTGCGACAGCCCCTCTCCCCCTGCCTCGGGCACCCCAGCCTGGCTGCCTTCTTCACACCTGCTCTGTTCTCCCTGCACTGGGTCCCTGTCCACCTGCGGCTCCTTCTTTGACCCCCACTCTGGCCTGAGGAGAGCTGTGGCCGCCACGGGCCCACTCTGGCCCCGCCAGGGCGTCCATCCAACCCAGCGGAGCTGGAAAATTGGGGAAAATGACAGGTTTGGTTGAGAAAACAGGTCCCTTTGACTGGAACACAGGGCCTTTGGAGGGGACAGCTGGAGGCAATGGGCTGGGACAGCTGGCGGGGGCCCTGGGCACCCTCTGTCTGCAGAGACTTCAGCCCGTGAGGAGCGGAGAGGTGTGCAGGGACAGTTCGGCCTTGAGAGCGAGCGAGGGGGCCGCCTGGCCGGGACTGAGCTGCTCTGCAGAGAGGCTGCCGGCCCGGCTTCCTCGTCCCCCTGAGCGGGATCCCCGAGCCCACGTGTGCAGACCCCGGATGGGCGCAGCCCTCAGGCATACTCCGCCTGTTTGCTCCTGAGGAACCGTGGCAGGGTCCGCGCGGTCGCTGTCGGGGGGTCACTGTGAGGCCATGACCCCGGCTGCCAGCCTCCAGGGGTCCCTTGCCTGCCTCCCGCCATCTCCTCACTCGGTTCGACAGGGACAGGCTGATCTAGAGGCTGAAGCATTAGGTGGACACTGTTGACCTGGGGCAGGGGTCTGGCGGAAGCACCCGTCAGACAGCCTTCGTCCCCTCCTGCCCCCGAGTCCGCCCCCTGGATGGCCCCGTCCCTGGGGACCTCACAGGTGGAGGGGCCCAGCCTTCCCTGTCCACTCACGTCCTGAGCTGTGCTGTCTCTATGGCAACTCTGGCTCCTGCGGACAGAGGTGTTGGCTGCTGTCGGGACTAACTGCCTGGGCTGTTTTTAGCTCCTGGGGGGACCCTGTTGACTGAGCGAAGTTACAGGACAGCGTGTGTCTGGAGCACAGCGGCACCCTGGGCTGGGGCGAGTCTGTCTCCGAGGGGGCGGGCTCGTGTCGCCACCTCCCCTCGCCCTCAGAGGGGCCCTCCAGAAGTGTCCCTGCATCCCCCTGACCCCCCCTTCTCTGGCCCTCTTAGCTCTGAAGCCCCCCACACCTTTATTGGGCTGCTTAGAAGACGAGATGACTCTGGAGTGATGTGGTACACCTTGCCCGCCCGGCCCGTGCCAGCCTGAAGGCGAGGCGATCTCCTCCTGGGGTGGGGGGCCCACGCCCCGGCCCCCCGAGGCCGCACCTCTGAGCCAGACCAGCCTGCAGGTTCCAGTGTGGGGACACCGGGGCCCTGGGGGTCCCACACGATCTGTCCTGGCCCCGCGACAGACAGCAGGCCTCACCTGCCCTCTCCAGCGCCTTCCCTGGTGCCAGGCAGCGGGAGAAGCGAGGGGGGAGTCAGGAGGCCTCAGACCCACCCTCGACTCCAGGTGCTCAATGAGGGGATGGGGGAACATGTGGGGGACCAGCCTGGGGGATCACCCACAGGGAAGAAGTGGGCCCTCTGAGCCTTCCGCTTCCACATCCGAAGTGTGGTTAACAACACAGTGTTGTCAGGGCCGCCAACACTGCTCTTCTATCCGATGCTCTTAGCACGGGGCCTGGTTCACGGGAAATGCTCAGTTAGTAGCAAAGGTGGTGCTCTTAACTGTCGCCATCACGCTGCATGTCCACTGTCTCAGCGGCCCTCCGTGCCTGTCCAGTGTCCTGGCCTGCCCTGTCCTCGGTGCAGGCACCCCCGAACGTTCACGACTCTCTATTTCCTCTTGCTCCATTTTCCTGGCACATTGCTCCCCCCGCCCCTGCTGTGCTTCCTTGGCACGCTCTCAGTTCTCTGCTTCTAGAGAGAGGCCTCACGTAAGCCCGCTGCTGGGCGCCTGTGAGAGCTCATCGTGTTGGGTCTGGTTGTGCTTCCTCGACTTGGGCCTTCCATGCTTTTGTCACTTACGTTTGGCGTGGTACGTCACTTCAACCCCCCGAGGTGCTGCTGCTTCTGCAGCAGGAAGAAAAGAATGACCTCGTGGGATTTGGGTGAAGAAGACAGGGTGGGACGCTGGGTGCAAAGCCCCTGGCGCAGATCTGATCTGGAGAGTAACACAGAGCAGGGCTTTAGCCCCAGGGATGTGAAATGAAGAACAGGAGCCATCCAAGCCTGAAGTCAGTACCAGCTGAAGTTGTGAACGAGAGAGGAAGCATCGTGTGTCCTCAGACTCTGAGCTTGAAGGCACGGCTCAGTTCCTGCTTCCCACTCCTCAGAGAGAAGGAAATTAGGAGAGAAGGTCCGTCCTTTGTTAAAGCGCAGTTTGGGGCGAGCCTGATGAAGGAATTCTTGCAGTGGGGCCACTGACTGGTGCGATCAGCTCCCTCCCTGATGGCTTAATAGGTGCAACAACAGGGACGCAGGTTGTCTCTTGCTATTCGGCCTGAAGAGCTCCCAGGACGCGTTTCTGTCCAATTGCATTGCAGTTGAAAGGACTGATGAGTTGGTATTAATGCTCTGGGCTTTCGATGATCTACCTCTGCCCTGCTTCTGCGCTGTCAGAGCCCTTTGGTGCAGACTTGGCGTGTGACCATGGAGCCAGCCACCGCATGGTGAAAACAGCCTCCCTGGGCTTGCAGCCAGCTGTTAACTGTTGGCCCCAGACCTTGGCCTGCTGACTATCTTGGGAAGCTACCTGTCTTTAAGCAGTACAATTGGTTTCAGTCCTACTTTCCAGCTGTGAAACTAGCAATCCCACTCTGGACACGTCCCTCACCACACTGGACCCTTCAGCTGGGGTGGGGGGCTAATCATCAACTGACAAGACTCAGCTTGTTCTTCTTCCCTTTGCCCTTTTCTCCCTCCCACCTTTGCAGAGGCAGCAGACGAAGATCTCCTGGAGGAGGAGATGGCAACCCACTCCAGTATTCTTGCCTGGAGAATCCCAGGGACAGAGGAGCCTGGTGGGTTACAGTCCATGGGGTCACAAGGAGTCAGACATGAGTCAGCACGCACGCGTGCGCGCGCACACACACACACACACACACACACACACACATTACTTAAGCAGAACTAACAAGTAAAAGCTGTATCTATGTAAAGTGTACAGTGGGAAGTTTTGATACATGGATACACTGCGGAATGATTGCTACAATCAAGTTACTCCATGTCCATCTCTTCCCACGGGTTTTTTTCTCTTTTGGAATCTAAATAATGGTTTAATAAATATTTTTTAATATATTTCTAATTTTTTTTATTGGAGGATATTTGCCTTACAATATTGTGTTGGTCTGTGCTTTTTTTTTTTTTTTTTTGGTGTAACGAGACTATTTCAGACCTGCTCTCTCAGCAGACCTCAAGTGTGTGATGAGTACTCATCATTGTGGTCACTGTGCTGAAATCTGAGCCCCAGAACCTACTCATTTCGTTGGTGAAACGTTGTATCCTTTGAGGAAGGTTTTTAAGGGGAATCATCAGCACTTTATTCTTTTTCAAGAAGCACAAGACAAAACGTAGTTTAAAGTGAGAGAGGTTTGGGGTGTTTTATCCTGGTTGCTTTGCAGTTCTCATAGCCTCGGCCCCCACCCCAGGCTGAGAAACACCTGTCGTGGCTTTGCCTGGTGCCTTTCATGGCGTCAGATCCACGTCATCACCTGGTACACGTTACCTGGTGGTACTGACAGACGTGAGTATGTGGTGTTTTATGAAAATGGTGGTATCCCCTTTAACTCAGTCCGAAGCGTTAGAATATTTGGGGCAACCTGAGTGTGCACACAGTTCATCTCCTCTGGGGCCCGTGGTACCAACATTTCAGTAATGACGCCAACACCCTGCAACACACTGGCCAGTGAGGTGCCAAGGGGGGCTTGGAAAGCCTGCAATCTAATCACAAACTCATTTCTGTCCATTTGCCCATACGGTGTGTGAAAACCCTTCTCTGCCAGGCCTTGCAAGATACTATAGGCTCTCCCACAGCAAAGGCTAGCCCACATACCCACCTCTCCGCTTATGCTGGAACCACTCCTGTTGACACGGAAACTGCCTGGCCGTTGGGACCCTGAAATGCACTGAGAAATGCTCACGGTTCCACATTATTACAAACAGTTCTGCCAAAGACAGGGTTAAGAGGCAAAGTTACAGACATGTCACTCCTGGCTCAAGAAGGAAAAGGAGATACTCACTAGTAACTATCAACTGCCTACAAAATCCCAGACACTGAGGGAGGTTTTCCACATCTCTGGTCCCACTTAATCCCCAAATAATCTCTCAAACAGATGCAACTATCGGCCCCATTTTACAGGTGCTGAAACCTGAAAGATACAGGAATTGCACCGTGAGGAGTCAAAGAAATTAGAATAAAGGTCTTATTGTGTTGTAGCTGTTGTTTAGTCGTCCAGTCGTGTCTGACTCTTTCGCAACTCCATGGACTGTAGCCTGCCAGGCTCCTCTGTCCACGGAATTCCCCAGGCAAAAATACTGGAGTGGGGTCCCATTTCCTTCTCTGGGGGATCTTCCCGACCCAGGGACTGAACTCACGTCTCCTGCATTGGCAGGCCAGGTCTTTACCACTGAGCCACCTGGGATCAGGTCTATCTGATACAAATTTTGGTTGGGTCTATTCTGCTATACCAGTAGAATCTTTGGATTCCTGTTTCCTTGAGATCTTCCTTAAAATGGGTGGGGGGAGGGGGTCCTGAGATGGATAAATTGGGGAAATACTATTGAATACATAGCCAAATCCCCCTCTAAGATATTTACAATGTACAGTAGTGTCCTAAGTATTCTGAGACTTCCATTTAAAAAATAATTGAATTTTTCCCACTGTTTCTATTTTCAAACATATAGCAAAGTTAAAAAATTTTACAATGAGGACTAGTAAACCCACCACCTAGATTCTATCATTAATAGTTTGCTATACTTGTTTTATTGCATATCTTTAACACATTTATCTCTTTACCCATCTATTAATTCATGTTCTGTTCATGCATTTTAAAGTAAATTGCAAACATCAGTATACTTTCCCCTAAAAACCTTGGCACATTAACTAGAGTTTAATACACACAGCTTCTCTGTGATTTCACTCATTGCAAATATACCATGACCTGCTTCTGTGGCCCAACATACAGTTCACCTTGGTGAACGCAGTTGTACGCTTGGAAAGGATGTGTGTGCGGAAGCTGCTGCGGCAGTGTCCTCTAAATCCAGTGAGGTGGTGGAGAGCACTGTGCAACTCACTTCTTCACTAAATTTCTTTGTTTTTTGGTCTAATAGTTTCATCACTTCTGAAAGATCTTAAAATGCCTGGTTATGACTGTGGAATTGTCTGTAACCCCTTTGTTTTGTGTGTGCTTCGAAGCTCTGTTATCATACACCCGCACACTTACGATGACGATGCCCTGCTCATGGATTGACTGCTTTGTCATCACGGGCTTGTTTCTTTATCTCCGGTAATACTCTGTCTTAAAGTGTATTTAGTGATAGTGATACAACCACTCCACTATGGTAATGTAACCGCACTGTTTGTAGGGGGAGGCTTTTCAGTTCATTTACTTGAACCCACCTAAGTAAACTGCATCCCTTCTAGACAAAATACACTTGAATTTTGCTTTTCTGTCCTTGTAACAGTCACTATTTGGAGAAGGCAATGGCACCCCGCTCCAGTACTCTTGCCTGGAAAATCCCATGGATGGAGGAGCCTGGTAGGCTACAGTCCACGGGGTTGCTAAGAGTCAGAGATGACTGAGCGACTTCACTTTCACTTTTCACTTTCATGCACTGGAGAAGGAAATGGCAACCCACTCCAGTGTTCTTGCCTGGAGAATCCCAGGGACGGGGGAGCCTGGTGGGCTGCCGTCTATGGGGTTGCACAGAGTCAGACACGACTGAAGTGACTTAGCAGCAGCAGCAACAGGTCTCTGTTATCTTTCCCTTATGCGTTCTGTCTCTCTCTCTATATATATATATATGCACACACATATGTAAGTTAAATTGATCTGTTGACATTTTACCTACACTTCTTTACATTTTTTACTATAACCTAAGGGATTAAAATATAATTTTTTATCATCTACTTAAAAGATCGTATCATTTCATATAAAATGAACTCACATGGGTTCCTTTGCCCCACCTCTATCCTTTCTGCTATCCTTGTCATACATATTAAACTCACATACATTGTTAACCACATATTTAAAAAAATTTTTTTAAAGAAGTCCTATGTATTTAAAAGAAAGAAGAGAAAAAGTATGTGACATTTGCCTAAGTGTTTAGGATTTCTGGTGGTGCTCACTTTTACCTGAATAACCAGTTCTACCTGGCCCTGTCTCCCTTTAACCTGAAGAACTTGCTGAAGCATTTCTTACAGAAGAAGTGGCAGTTTCTTAGTTTTCCTTCATCGATAATGTTTTTATTTTGCCTTCATCCTGAAGGATGTTTTCACTGGCTATAAGGACATCAGCCGACAGCTCCTCCCTGTCTGTACTTCAGAAGTATTGCTCAGCACAGGGTTCTGGCCTCCACAGTTTATGATGAGAAACAAGTAGTGATTTACATGGGTATTTCTCTGTAGTCTTTGGTTGTGGCTTGCTGAGTGTACCACAAACCCATGCCCTGAGCCCAGGTGGGGCAGAGACTCCCGGGCCCCGAGCCCAGGTGGGGGGGCAGAGACACCCGGCCCCGAGCCCAGGTGGGGCAGAGACTCCCAGCCCCGAGCCCAGGTGGGGCAGAGACTCCCGGGCCCCGAGCCCACGTGGGGCAGAGACTCCCGGGCCCTGACTCCAAGTGGCCAGAGTCAAGCCTGGCACTGCAGAGCCGCATTCTGCCCACGCCTGCCATCTGCCTGGCTGCTCTGCCCCGTGACCATCGCTGAAGTGGTCCTAGTCGGCCATAGCTGGGACTACCAGCCTGATGACCTTCACCTGCCAGGGTTTCTATCCCTGGGGTCCCATCACGGGGGGATCCCAGGCGTGCCCTGCCTCAGCTGGCAGCCCTAAGCAGGGCTGAGGAACACGGGGATGTCCCGCCCCTCCCTAGGGACACACTGCTAGCACACGCCACCCCACCCCATCCCAGGCACTGTGCTGGCCCCTACCCTGCTTCACCGCCCCTGGGGGGGGGCCCAGATGGATGTTCTCATTAGCTGTTCCCCTGCCAAGTGGGCTGGGCCTGCCAGAAAGCCAGTGATGGGAGGCCCGTGTCTGTCATCTTCTGGTGAGGACAGGGATGGGAAGTGCCACCCCAGGGCCCCTTCACTTGCCATGATCACCCTGTGGTGTGTGCGTGGGGGCAGCCACAGCCTTGGCCCCATCCCCAAATCCTTTGGCCTGACTCCTCTGCTGGGAGGCAGCCTCCGGGGATGTGGCTCAGGAGTGAGTGCCTGGAGCACCCCATGGCCTGGAGGGACAGGCTCCCTGGAGCACCCCACGGCCTGGAGGGACAGGCTCCCTGGAGCTGTGAGCCTGGAGGGACAGGCTCCCTGGAGCTGTGAGCCTGGAGGGACAGGCTCCCTGGAGCACCCCACGGCCTGGAGGGACAGGCTCCCTGGAGCACCCCACAGCCTGGAGGGACAGGCTCCCTGGAGCTGTGAGGCTGGGGCGGGAAGGGGGCCTTGCCAAGGTGCCCACAACCCCTCTGGGCAGCGTGGCCTCCTGGGCAACAGGGGAGCTGCGTCCCCTGCCCTGGACATGGGGGGGCCTGGATGGAGTGTGGTCCTGCCACATCCCCACCGGCCACGTGCCATGGCACAGCTGGGCACAGCTCCCCAGCTCGCCTAAACACAGGCCCACAGTTCCTCTGAGTCCAGGCTCTCCTTGGGCATCGTCTGATTCATTCGCATTTTTATTTTTTCCCCCATTTCATCATGATGCTTCATTTCCTTCCATCTGGCACTATGAGATTTGCACGGTATGAAACTGTAAAAGGAAGATGATGAAGATGATAATGGTGGTTGGAGGGGATAATGGCAGAAGTTCCCCAATTAAAATAAATCTTAGCTTCAGTTTTCTTTCCCATTTCACTGTCCAATAATTTGTGTCGATGCAGAGAGAGGTGGCAGAGGAGATGAGTTAAGAAAAGCCCGGCTGGAAGAGCTGTTCAGATGAGAGGCTTCCAGTCAGGAGCGGGCCCCGGTGCCAGGGTGGATCCACCAAGGAGGTCGCCTGCCAGCCAAGGGGCGTGCCTGGGAGTCCGAGTGGAGGGCTGGCCAGCCTCGCCCAGCTCACAGATACCTCTGGCCTGCCTCCTCTTAAAAAATCTCAAGTCACTGTTTTAAACACAGGAACGTTTTGGATATTCAGTCAAGTTTCCGATTCTCTCAACAAGTCAGGTGATCACGCAGCACGAGCCACGTCCTGCAGGCCCCCATGGGCCAGCGGCAGATGGCCGGCCCCCTCCTGCCTCCTCCCAGCTCCTCACAGAGGTGGTGTCCATGCAGTGGCCACCACCCACAGCCCACCCCTCGCTGTGACCCTGCCTCCTGGGGCATCGTTGTCACCGCTCTGAACGTAAGAGGTTTCTTCACGGTCCTAGGCTTTAGGATGTACCACATGAACAGCTGTTAGATGTGATCAGACTGATGCGGAATCAGAACGCGTGAGCACTGGCTGGCCTGGGCCGCCCCACAGGGTTGGGGTGACGTGGGACGGACGGACGGACGGCCGCGGGCGTGCACGCCAGCCCCAGAGCAGGGGCCTCTGTCCCCACCCCACCTGCAGGCCCCGGGGGGACAGGGCAGGCCTGCCCAGCACAGGGCCTGGGAGGCTGGGTGAGGGTCCTGGCTGGCGCGCTTTGTCCCCGCAGCCCTGCCAGGCATCCTGCTTGGCCCCCTGCTCGTCTGGCTGCTCCTGCCTGGCCCCCAGCACATCCCTCCCCCCTGCCCACCAAGCTCCACTCAGCTGTGGACCATCCATGCCAGTGCCCAGCCCCGGCATCACGTCTGCCAGGCCTCCTTCCAGGCTGAGCTCATTCTCCAGCTTCCAGGACATGTCCCTCAGACAGAGCAGTTAGCACAGGGTGGCATGGTCGCCTGCCCACCTGCCCATCTCTCTCTCCCAGTCCTCTGAGTGTAGAGACCATGTTTTATTGACCTTTGTCCTGGGACCCTGAGAAAAGGGGATTCTCCTCCTCACCTGTATCCAGAGGCTGTAGGTTGCCAAGGGCAGGGGGCAGGGAAGGGAGGAAGCTTGAGATAAGCAGATGCAAGCTATTATACACAGGATGGATAAACAAGGCCCGACTGCACAGCATGGGGAACTATAGTCAGTGCTCTGTGATAAACCTGATGGAAGAGAATACAGAAGAATGCACACTGTGTGAAGTCAGAGAGGGAAGGAGAAGTACCACACGACATCCCTCATACGTGCAACCTAAAAAGAAAGGGTCCGAGGGAACTTACAAAACAGAAAGAGACTGACAGACTCCAGAGAACGAACTTGCAGTTCCGGGGGTGAGGGGAGAAGGGTGAGGGGAAGGACAGTGAGGGAGTCTGGGATGAACATGTACACAGCATGACATTTAAAATGGACAGCCGCTAAGGTCCTACTGGAGAGCAGAGGGGACTCTGCTCAATACTGTCTGGCAGCCTGGATAGGAGGGGAGTCGGGGAGAATGGATGCACAGTCATGCATGGCTGAGTCTCTCTGTTGTTCACTTGAAACTATCACATTGTTGTTAACTGGCTATACTCCAATATGAAATCCAAAGTTTTTAAAAAGAGGCTGGAGGGAGGGAGGAGAGGTCAGTCTGGGAGACATATTTTGCTCAACTGTTTTATCTCTCCTTTGGCTCCAAAAAAGTACTGTGAGGTAACACTACATACCTCAAGTGATCAAGGGCTTTCCACTGGATCAAGGGGTGTGGGGGGGGGCAGCTTTGCTCTGCCTGTAGGTAGTATGAGGTGGGGGACTGGCTCCTGCTTTATCATTTTCTTTCTGGAATTTCTTTGTTGCGCGTAATTGCCAATTCCACATTGTTAAGGACTTTTTCCTTCTCATATTTTAATGGTTATGGCATTTTCAACACGAAGCCAGGCTCCCTGAAAGATTTTTCTAGCTGAATCGATCTTCTGCAAGGTTGAATTCTGTTTTCAAATCCCCAAAGACCCACAGGAGTTCAGGAAGCCCACCTCTCTTCCTGTCTTTTCAACGTATTTTCCCCTTGTCTGCTTTCTGAGCCGCGCAGGCACTGCGGGGCTACCGCAGCGCTGGCTCTGTCTACCTGTGGTCAGAGGCTCCAGGGCCCCACTCCACGGTCAGCCAAGGGCAGTGGCAGCGGAAATAACACATGACATTTACGTTCGCATTTCCACTTCACACTCTGCCTTCCGAGCATTTGCATCCACGGCCCTTCCCACCTGGCAGGTTCTCCTCTTCCAGCCAGCCCAACAAGGAACCAATCAAGGAAGACAATGTGAGAGACAGCCGGGGGACCCTTCCACCCCGTCACCCACCTCTACTAGCCAGAGAACTCTCAAGGAGCAGAAACGGGGTCTTCACCTTCTCTACACGTGTCTGAGGAACAGACAGCAGGAAGGAAGGAAGGTGGAGAGTCTGTGAGCACACAAAGGTGTTTAGACTTCCCTGCATAGGAGGAGAGGCTTGCTTCAAGTATTTCAAGTGGGAAACCAATGACATATCTACATGATGATCCTGAAATGGGAGGGCAGACTGCGTGGAGGAGTGCCCTGTGAAGTCAACAGAAGGAAGGAGCCTAAAGATGAGCACACTGTCTGGGAAGACAGCTGGAGACAGAGGATAACCCGAAGGCCAGTGTGGCAGCGAAAGGTGAGGCAGGGTGCCAGCCACCAGCTGGAGGGCTGCCTAGAGACCACTGAAGAAAGCTACCTACATGCCCCAAGGGGGCTGCTGGGAGCCGCCCATCGGCTAACCCATCCTCATCGCCTCAGGAGATGACACATGGAAAGCTAGTCAACACTCTTACTGGGATGCTGAAGGCGGTTTCAGTGGCTGAGCAAAAGTAACTGAAAAGGACTCTATAGCTGCCAAGAGGGAATAAGTGGAGTGAAAAAGCGAGATCAACAGCTGCACCCAGTGATCATCTCAGCACTGCAGCCTCCCCTCAAGGGAGCACTGACCCCAAAGATGCTTCTCCAAACACACCTGATTTTCTTTTGTGGTCGGGAACAGGCCGTCTGAATCTCTAAAAAAGACTCCCACAGTACGGGGGCCCTGGTGGGACAGCAAACTCTGGGAGGTGCCCAGGCCGGCAACGGGAGATGAGGTGAGGGTGCCCATTGTCAAGTCCAAATCCACCCCAGACAGATGAAGCCTCCAAGTCCCCAGAGATGACACTGCACTCCTGGTGGACAAACAGCACATCCAAATGGATACACAGAACCAGAAAAACAGACAGGCGAACATCACGGCTTCGGAAAACTGAAACGCACCTGGTCGTGAAATGTAGAGAGGTTTTTTCTTTTTAAAAAAAAACCTGTACGTGTTTAAAATAATACTACTACATGCACTAAAAACAAAAACGCAGAAGAGAAGATTCCCGGTGACTTCCTGTGAACACTGTAGCAGCATTTCCCTCCAGTCACGTGACCTTACGTGCCGGTCTCTCTTATGTCAGTTGATTTGAATGCACCGTGTGTCACGTTACAGATCCCAGCTTACGCCCCACCACCTCCACCTGTGAAGCAGTGGACACTGTCCGCATGGCAGGACTGGGCCTGGAGGGGCTGGTGCTCGGTCCTAATCCTGGGTCGTGGACTCCAGATCCTCCCAGCCTCTGGAAGCATCGGTAGGTGTCCACCACGTGGTGAGCAGGCAGACACAGAGCCAGCCGGTCAGGTACAGGGACCGGCGCCGGCGGGTCCACAGCCCCAGATGGCTGTGAGCTGTGGCTGGTCCCAGAGCCTTGGCAAGAACCCAGCCCGGGTCTCAGCGACAGCTCAGGGACGTCCCAGCCCCGCAGAGCCAGGCCCCGGGGCCTCCCACTCCAGGCAGGGCGCTACCTTCACGCTCATCGAGGGAGCCTGTCTCCCCAGCCCGAGTCTGCTGGCATCAGAACCCTCGCTGTGCAACGAAGCTCGGCGTTACAAACTCTACAGAAACACAGTGTCTGACGGCTGCGTAACAGTCAGTTACACAAAGGCACTGTAATTCACGGATCATGCCCTACTGTCGGACATTTCGGTTTCTAAAAATAACACAGACATAAGCACCCTTGTGCTCACCCTCGCTCTGCAGTTGAGATTTATTTTCATCCGGACAGTGAGTGCCAAGGAGGCACTCTCTCACTGGCTAGGAAGCTTTCAGGGCTCTTTGTTACAGGATCTCAACCGGCCCTGCATTAAGGCTGCAGCACATGTGCCTGTATGTTCATGGACACCCTGGCACTTCAGGGCAGAAGATCCAGACACGGAAGGGAGGGGACACCCAGAGGAGCGGGACCCGCTCCTTGAGCCCTGTGGGCCACGGGGAGTTCTGCCCTCCCAGGGCCAAGGGAGACATGGGACAGAAGCTGCCTCTGACCAGTGCCCCCAGAGCCAACTTGGTAAGGCACTCCCTCCAGCAATGTGAGGGCCGACAGGAGCACCTGGATGCTCTAGGTGCAGGGCAAGGGCAAGCCTCCGAGGCACAGGCGCCGGGGTGCGAACCCCATGCCCAGACCAACAGCTGAGCTCAGACTGCAGCCTCCAGGACTACGAGAAAGAAATTTCTGTCGTTTCCGAGGCCGCCGGCCTGCTGTACTTCATTATGGAGGCCCAAAGACAAGGAGGTCACCTCCCCATCTCAAGGTCTTTAATGTGACCACATCCGCAGAGTTCCTTCCGCCACATAAGCGAACACGTGTCCAGGTCCCAGGGACTGGAACACAGACATCTCTGCCTCCCACCCTTGTTAACCACCTGGTCCTGCACTGGGCCCTGGGGGAGAGGAACAACAAGGAAGGCGTGGCCCCCAGAGTCACCACCTGCTGGGAAGAGACACCCGTGGAGAGTGGCCTCTAACAGCCACCCGGTGCGGAAACCGCGGGACATGGAGGAGGAAGCGTCTTGGGGGTCGGGCAGTCTCCAGCAGAGAGGACGTCTGGACGGGCCTGGGAGGGCAGACACGCCCCCCAGGAGGACAGGAGGGAGAAATCCATCCCCCAGGGAGAGGGCAGAGCACCAGCCACACCGACTCTGCAGGCTCGCTCTCTGTCAGACACCCCAGCTCCACGCCCGACAGGAGCCCGGGGCCCTGGGACCTAGAGGCAGGAGCCCGGGCTCGCTCTCCCTGCGGGTGGCGGTGAGACCGCGGCGCCTCCTCGGAGGCCTCCCGGTCCCCGCCTGCGTGGAGGGGCCAGGGCTCTGAAGATCTGAGTGCCCCCTCCAACTTCCAGCTTCCAAAGTTTGTTAAGAGGTATTTTTCACCACAGTCATTACAAATACTCAGAAGAACTGCATCTCCAAAAGAATACTAAGAGTATTTAAGAAAACACTAAGAGATCAAATAAGGGGAAAAAAAACAAACAAACATGGCAAGACTGTGTAATTTCAGGCATTCAGCAAATTCTTGGGAAAAACAATGTTTGACAGAGGCTTGATTTTTAATTTCCCTAAAATACTTAAACACTTCTGCCAAGGAACTCTGACCCTAGTGCTATTAATAGGCACACTTGAGAAGATGATTCAGAGAAGGAGGCAGAGGAAAGCCATCCATGACACTATCCAAACAGGGACGGACTTCCTCCCCAGGACAGAGCACAGAGGAAGCTTCGGGTTACGCTGATCCAATGAAAGCCAGGAGGTGGTTGAGGGGGGCACTCACAGCCTCTGCTCCACACCCCCCAACCCCAGGCTGCATCTACGCTGAACTGCCCAGGCAGACAGGAACTGTCAGTCTGTCTGTCTTTGTTCCCTGCAGGGCTCCCCCTCCTGCACCCCCGTGACTCCAGCATAGAGCATATGGCTTATTCGTCTGCAGACCCTCGGCACCAGGCACAGGGCCTGTAGAAGGGTGGTTAAGAACACTCCCGCATGGTCTGAAACACGCCTTCTACAGCTGCCAATGCTAGCCTGTTCTGCTCCCTGAGTTTGCAGATTCTCCCCCATGTGATACCCTGGAAAACTGCTTTTCTTGGGCAAAAACCTGGAGAGACATCAGGTCCTCCCTGCCCCGTCTCCTCTGAACAGACCAGGACAGGCACATGCCTCTCGGGTCCAGAGCTGCGGAACGTGGGCTGACAAGGTGGGCCTCGGGTCCCATTTAGCAGAGACAGTGCCTCCACGGATTTTTGATTGTCAGAACTACTTATCAAGAACAAAGGTTCCCAGAGCAAAGCAGCTTGGCCTCTTGGTCTCCAGAAGCCAACCCCCCTGCCCCCAAGGTGTCCATTAGCATTCAGCAACCAGAACCTCTTCTCCCTCTTCTAGAAGCATCTCCAAAACACACAGTGCAAACACAAACAATGCAATTACTTATAGAAAAGAGAGAAGAGCCCAGGGGAGCGAGGCAGCCACGTGCTAAGCAGGGAGCCTGCTGCGTGCTGAATGCAGAGCAGGTTCATGGGGAATGATTAATTGGAAATGAAAGAATTTCCTCTAACCTAACCACCATCACACAGCCACTAAGGAAGCAAGGCCGCCCAGCATCCTGGGGCCCGAGCAGCCTCCAACACGAGGCTTCCCAGCACAACAGCCCGAGTTCTTCTGGAGGGACGTTTTTAAAGAGAAAAAGGTCCCTGGAACATATCAATTCTGGGAGGAAAAAAAAAACCCAACGAACTTTAAACAGGATGTTAATAGGAGGCTGACTCTGGCCAATACCCAGGACCACTCCCTCCAGGCCAGGCTCTGCGTTAAGAGGCGAGGGCTCCAGGGCAGAGGGACGAAGCCCCTGGCTTGACCTTCTCATCCTAGAGGGGAGCTGGACACAGGGCGAGGTCGCGCCAGGGGGCCCCGGGGCAGCACCAGACACCAGGTGCCCTGAATCCAGCCCTCATTGGACTCCTGCACACGTGGGGCGGCACATGCGAGGACTCTGGCCCCACCTGCCCGAGCCTCTCCGACGAGGGACAGGGCAGCCACGGTCCCAGTCCCCTCTTTATCAGATGACTCGGGCTGCCCTCACTGTAGGCTGCTGCGGCTCAATAAGCAAGTTTGTGAGGCTGCCAGTGTGATGCCCAGCGCCCACCAGGTGTCACACACCCACCCCTTTCCGGCCCCCGTGTTCCCTAAGCCTGAGCACAGAGGCTGGGCTCTCAGCCAGCGGCCTGAGTCTGACCACAGCTGCCCAGCGAACCCCAACTGAGACAACCAGGGGTTCATTTCCACGCCGAGCACACATGTGCATCACACCATGTGGCGTGGGCATGTCTGTGTGCCCTTTCCCGCGTGGCACCAGTGTGGCACTTAGGACATGACGGGGATTCTGGTAACACCTTCTGAAATGATTTGGAGCACAAAAGAATGAAGGGTCAACTGTCACCTTATATGAACAATATGGGACAAAAGCAACCATTCTCTAAAGACAGCAAAAATGAAAGATGAAGACACAGAAGCATGGCCATTCCCTTTAGACACAAAGGACATACTTGGAGTGCAGCCCCATCCACATCTCAGCGCCCTTCCTGCAGGACTGCCCACCGACCCCTCTTTGACCCCAGGCTGTCCTGTGACTCGTTTGACCAACACAGTGTGCAGAAGTGACACGGGCCACATCCAAGCAGAGACTTCCCCAGCTGCCGTGAGGCCTGTCCCTTTCCCTATTCCTCTCCCCAAACCAGCATAAGGGTCACGAAAGAAAGCAAAAAGGAGCAGAGCTAAACCGTGGTGCTCACAGAACGTGAACAAGAAACAAACCTTTGTGTTTACTAAACAACTAAGATTCGAGGTCTTTTGTTACTGCAGAGAAACAGCCTAAACTGAATGATACAGAAAGTGATTCAATTCGGTTCCTAGGCCCTAGGCAGGGAGCCAGCAGGGCAACAGTGAGAACGTGACCCCCGCCCAGAGGTGGCTCCCATGGCAGAGACAGACGTGCCAGGGTCACAGCAGGAGATGCAGAGGATGCGTGGAGAAGCGGCAGGAGGAGCAGGGAAGCCTGAAGCTCCCGGGATGAGGAGCGGATGCGCAGGCTGGGTCCAGCAGGGCCCTCCCAAACACAGCACGGAGCCCGGAGACCCCCCCCCCCCCCCAGGCACTGTACTGTTTCACTCCAGCGCTTTCTTTCTCTTTTTTTCCCTTCTGCTATGGAACAATTGGGCACTGGGTGATGAAAGAGGCAGGAAGGGGTACTTTGTTTTTGGCTTTTAAAAATGCATGATGATTCTGGCAAAAATAAACAAACTCTTAACCATATATGCTCATCAGTCATGCTTCTTGGTATCAAGGAGCTGAAAACTTATGTCCACACTGAACCCTGCTCATGGACACTCAGTGCTAAAAAGAGATCAGCTATCAAGTCATGAAAAGACATGGAGGAAGAACCTTCAGCGCGTTGTCACTAACAACAGAAGAGAGCCTGAAAAGGCTACATCCTGTATACTCCCCACTCTGTGACCTTCTGGGAAAGGCAAAACTAAGGAGGCAGGAAGAAGACCAGTGGTTACCAGGGGTCAGCGGGGAGGGAGGGATCAACAGGGGAGCCCAGGGGACTTTGCAGTGATGGATACAGGTCCTTCTACCTTGATCCACACCCACAGAATACACAAGTGCAAGCATGAGACAAACAAAACACATCGCCGGTCTGGGGGGTGGGGGCATAGAACGGCGTGCGCACTCGCTCTCCTCTATAACCTGAACTGAGAGACTCGCAGCTCTGCCCTGTGACCCGACTGCCCCGCACCTCTCGGGTGCCCGTTTGCTGCTCTGGCCCTCCTCTGGTGCCCCCGCTGCACTGGTCTAGCATTCAGCCTTGCCCTTGACCTACGTGATTGTCCAGTCACTGGCTGGCCTTTCCCTCCCAACACCCTCTGGGTCCTCTGAGCCACTGTCCTGTAACACCTGCATCTCCAGTGCCTGGAAAGGACGGAAGCTCTCGACTCACAGGCAGAACCACCCATGGAGCCAGCAGTGGGGGTCAGGGGTGGGGGCTGCTCACTGCAGCAGGCCTCCTATGACCTGGTGCGAACCCCAGCTCGGACACCTGCCCACACCCAGGCTCTCACCAGCCATCACCCCTTCCAGACACTTCCTGAAAGGTCAACCTGACACTCTCTGGCGTTGAACTCTCTTGTGACCATCCCTTCCCCTCCAAGGACAGACGTGGCTTTATCGTGGCTTGCATAGGAAGATTTCAAGCCGGCAGTAAAGCTGTCATTTGTCCTGCAGGTTAAAACTGGAAAACCCAAATGACAAAGGCATCTTCAAATGTGTCCATCGTTAAAAATGTACTAAGACTCATTTCCTTCCACCCTGGCATCCAAGGTCCACTAAGTTCCGGCCCAGACGAGTCCACTCCCACCTCCTCCCGCAGTCAGGCACAGGAAACACCCACCTCTCCCATCCTAAGCTCCAGTGAGCTGTTATTCAGGGAAAAACAACCCTTGCCCTGGAAAAGCACAAACAGTGACCAGCTTCCGTTGCTTTTGGAGGGGGCAGCATAACATAGAGCAAACACACACAGATGCTGCTCCCCTGATCCAGACCCTCTCCACTCCCGTCAGCTCCCGTGGACATCCAGGATGCCGCCTCACCCCTGGGGGCCGCAGCCTGGTCCTGCCAGACCCCGAGCCACTCAGCTCCAGGGCCGCGCCAGCTCCCAGAGGCAGCGGCAAGGCTTCCCCATCCCACCGGGTCTCTGAGAGCCCCAAACAGCACCAGCATTCCCCTGATGTCTCTGCCTGAGCAGCTGCAGAGCCTTAATTATCCGACGAGTGGGGTAACTTAGAGCACAGAGACGCAGACGCAGAAAATGGCTGCACTTCTTCATCTGGTCATTTTTCAAACCCCAAACACAGCATGCTTATTATGCGTTTCATCCTCAGCTTATGAAAGAGTCAGTGAGTTTTCTTAATGTTGACTGATCCGCTGGGGATGAAAAGGCATGCGTGTGGGGTGCAAGGTTAGATAAGAGGAAAAGATCTAATAACAATGATTCCATCACAGAAAGCAGATAAGCCAGACACCAATGCCTTCTGATGGAGATTCTTTGCAAAAGAAAAAAAAAATCACGGAATATGACGAAGCCTCTAGAGCTTACTACCGATTTAATGAGGAATAAAGAAAATGAAGTCAGTCACAATAGCAAGGTCACTACCACCAGAGGCACCCAACTGGCCAAGTCCCCACTGGGGGCCCTGATGTGGTCCATGGACAGTTGTGAGAGAGATGTACAGGGAACCTACAGATTCAAAGCGGACAGGATGCTAATCGACCTCGTGAGTTCTGGTTGCAAACAGTGTTTAAAAAACAAACATCACCAAGGTCACTGGAAATGTATACACTCATATGAAGGAGCTGTTCGCTTTAAAACACGGTACGGCACTGCAGTTAGGTTTTTAACAAGGCTCCCATGTGGACGATTAAAATGTTTACAGATGAAATAAGAGGTCGCCTTGAATCTTCAAAATTACACAAGGACATGGGGAAGCTGGTGAGGGAGAGATGGAAAAGACTGGCCATGAATCACTAGGGGTAGAAGCTGGGTGAGAAGTCCTCTTATGGGCACCTTCTGCACGTGTTTGAAGTGTCCACAGGAAAGTTTCCCAGTAAAAGGAAGAATAAGGACACGCCCCTTCCCTGCAGCTCCATCACTGAAGTGGCCGAGGGGACCCTGCTGGGCTTCTTCCGCCCCTTTGGCAGGAAAGCCGCTCTAGGACCCACGTGTGTGCTGTCCGGACACGTGACGGGCTCATCTATTCCCAGAGACCCAGTGGGGCCCCCAGGGAGGCGACACCCGGACCAGACAATGCCGGGCCACAGAGTGGGTGGGGGTTCCCTGCGAGGGAGGGCAGGACAAGGCAACATCTGCCACGGAAAATAGATTTATGAGTAAATAAGGGTCTTCGTGAAATTTAATTTTAACGGTTTGATAATTAAGCAAAAACACAACAATTATCATATCTTAATTTTTCCAGTAAATTTGCTGCTGGGGACACTGTATTTTCTTAAGGAAGTTTACGATGTTTCACTCAGAAAGCGTTCTACGGTTTCTGGCCATCTTTTGAAACTGGAGGCGGAGGGACGCCCGGGCCTGGGGACACAGCCTCAAGAGCAGTAGGTGACTCCCGAGGAGAGGTGTAGGGGCCACAGGGCAGCCCTGGGCTCCAACTTCCACCAACAGCATGGCCTCAGCCTCGCTCGCAGGAGGCAAAGACGGGCACAGTGCCCATACCCTGAGGATGAGGACTAAAGGCGAGAGTGCCTGTGAAAATGGGATCCTCTTTCCAACACCCCTCAGGTAAAAGTGAACATTACTACAGGCACCTACCTAGCTTCAAGTCCCAAGGACATTCTCAATGTCATGACCGATGGCATGCAGCCCCAGGAAATGTCATCGGGGGAGACCAAGCATCACAAATCGTGTCAGGCGGAAGTGAGGTGAGCAAACGGCCCTTAATTACAGAATTAATGTGTCAGCCAGGCCACAGAGACGGAGATGAGTCACTCACGTCCAAAGGGCCTGTGACAGGAAGAGATGGGAAGGTGAAAGGTACTTGCTCCGTCCGTTTGCTGAGATACTTTTAAATTATAAGATGAAAAGAGATCTCTCTAAGAAATATGGGGATTAAGAGTGTTATTTCCAGTTTGGAAGCTCGAATATTCAGCCTATGAGGCAGTCCCTCATGCCTCTCACCGGACACTCAGCAAACGCTTGAATCCCTGAACACCCTGGAAGTTGGAGCCCAGCCGGCCCCTCCGCTGCCCCTCCGCCCAGCCTGGATGGGTGACAGTGGATTAGTGCTGCTCGCGGCTTGCCTAAGGCTGCACAGAGAGGAGGAGGAAACAGGGACAAAACCCGCTCCCCCACTGCTGCAGCCATCCTAACGCTCAGCTACGGGGTCTGGCAGACCCGAGTCCCCACCAAGGGCCTCCGATCTGACTCAGTCTGCCTGTCTGTAACCCATGGATAGACGTTCTTGTGCGGGGGTGCTAGGAGGACAGACTGCCGAAACCGTTCCTAACACCTGGGGCTCAGATACTGAGACTCTGCACTCCAGAGGATGTGTCACTCTTATCCTGGGCACACTTTCCTACCCGGAAGGAGTCGGGGAGAGACGCAGGCACCCCACAGCCCAAATGGAACTGGTCCCTCCCCTGTCCAATGCCTGGTGCCCCAGGATGCCAGGGCTCCACCAAGGGCAGAATCACAGCTACACAGCTTTCAGTGACAGCTTTTCGCTGAAGGGGAGGCTGTGCCACACTAGACGATCACACCAGAGTCTGAGGACTGCTCCACTGCAGGGGGGCCCACCCCAGGGTGGCCAAGCCTGTCCAAGGGTGGCCCACATCAGTGTCGGGGAGGCTGAGGTGCGGTGGCTGGCTCTGCACAGCGCGGGAAGAGCCTGGCGGGGGTTGAGCTCAGGGCTCCAGGGGATGGGGGGAGTACGGGGCCCCGCGGAGACACACCCTGGCGGGACGAGGACCACAGCCCAGTCTCGGGACGTCCCATGGCTGCCGGGCAAGGTCCACCCACCACAGCTCCATCAGACCAAAGGCCCAGGACCCCTCCACGGAGACAGAGCACATGTCAGAACCAGGAAGGCTGGAGAGGTCTAGAGGTGGGCACAGGGACTCCTGCGTCCCGCAAACACAGCACGCCCGTGGGCTGGTGGGGCCAGGGGAGCAGCACCAAGCTGACTGCCCAGACAGATGGAGCATCGTGACCTTGGCTGTACTCCCCCGCCCCCCCCCACCAACCCGTGCCACGTGATCATCACTCCCTGGCCAGGGAGGGTCCAGACTTGCTCATCCTGACGCAGGCTCCATGGGGCATGTTCTGGAAGCATCAATATTTATTGAATGAATATTTTATGAATGAATAAAGAATGTGTGAGTTAGGAGCATTGAGAAATGAGGACTTAAGCACAAAGCTTAACAAGGAAGAAGCCGGAAGCACAAAAACGAACTGTGCTGGTTTGTGAATGGGCTCGTTAACATTGCTGAGACTTCCGGCACCGCCAGGAGTGAGTCAACCTTAGAACAGGCTCGGCGATCTGTATATTTTTTAAAAGCAGGTTTTATTATTGGTGCCATGAGACGACCTGAATGGTGCCCTCTGGGATCTCAGGTTGCATCTAAACACCTAGACAAGGCAGATGGTCTCCTGCCCAACTTGGAGACCAGCACATGGCCCAGGCGGCTGCTGGTGGCCTTGACCCCAAGGATGGGGCAGCGCCCCAGGCAAGAGCTGTGCTTACGCCCCAGACCCAGAGCATTCAACGCCACTGCCACGGCCTCCACAGGGCAGCACCTGGTCCCCGCAAGCAGCCACACCCCGAGAACCCTCAAGAACAAGGAGTTGTCAGGCGGGGTGGGTCCTTCCTCTCGCGGGTTAGGCCGTACAGCCCTCCCGACTACCAGCCCCAGACGGCGAGCATGACCAGGCACTCCTGGGTCACCACTGATGGGGGCGTTAGACGGCCGCACCCCGGGAGCGACCTCGTGTGGATCAGCACGAGATGGGTGAGCGGGCGCACGCGGGAGCCAGGCACAAGGCGCCGTCGGAGGCCGAAACCTGACCACATCCAGCTCCAAAGCATCGCACTGACTGAGAGTGACTGAAGGACACAGAGACACACGGCGCGGAGCCACGTACGCCGTCGAGCAAACACCCTGGAAACAGTGCTTACTGCGGCCGCAAACAAACGCGATGACGCACTGGTGCAGTGTGGAGTGATGACGCCACGTCCTGAGACACAGAGATGCCCAGAGGAGGAAGAGGAAGGGAGGTGGCGGAGGGAGTCAGGCTTGCTGCTCGCCATTTGCTCATTTCTTCCCAGTGTCTTCTTATGAGCTGAAAGAATTCCTCAGAGAACATTTTCCACCCATTGTATGAAATATCCCGAAACTAACACTTTACTCTGTTTGATCAGCTCACTCCATCCGCCTTCCCAGCCTCCTGCCAGGAATCTAACTTTTTAGGCATTCCCGAGACTAGCGCAGCTATCACAAGACACCACCCCCAAGTCCTCCAAGAGGCAGAGTTTCATGTGTGCTGACAGTTTTCCTTTTGATACAAAATCGATTTAACAGTGGGATGCACAAATCTTAAGGGCACATTGGCTAAATCTTAACAATGGCAAAACACCTGTGTAACCCACACCCAAATATTGAGTCACACAACATGACCATCACCTGGAACATGCTCTGTGCCCCTTCCTGGTCAAAGCCCACCCGTCCTCTCCAGAAGCAATGCTCTGCTTTTAGCATCGTCGCAGCAGAGTCTTGCTGGTCCTGGGGTCTCAGATGCCTGGAACCATGCTGGGTCAGGCACCTGCACTCAGCGGGAGCTTCCTGACCCCACCCACGGTGCTGTTTTAGGAGTTTGCTAGTTTTGCCTGCTGAGTAATATTGCACTAGGGAAATGCCACCATTGGGTAGTTCCGCTCCCGTGATGGACACCCAAGCTCTTTCTAGCTTTTGACTTGGGATGTTCTTTACAGGTCTTTTGTAAACATTTTTTTTTTCAACTTTACTTGAACAACTAGCATTGGGATAGCTGGGTGGAGTATGTGTACGTTTACTTTTGTAAGAAACTGGCCTCCATGGGCTGAGCTTGAGTGACGGTGCCCCTCTCTCAAAGGCCTGAGCCTGGCTTGGCTGCTGCAGCATTAACTCCTCCAAGGATCTTCCCACTGATGCTGATTTACGCCCCTCAGATAGATACCCAGTGCCCCAACACAGCTTTCCTACGGATTTGAAAGTGAAAGGTCTCGCCCAGAGGTTTGGGTGTCCTTCGGCATGGTGCTTGACGGACATCGGCCGGCTCTCCCTTGACCTGAAGACCACTCCCATCACTTTCACTGAGCCTGAATAAGGGCCGCAGTGTCTCTGAGAGGGGGGCCTGACTGCCCAGCCCCCAAGGTCTCAGGGGCCGGCCTGGCCCGGCCCCCCGTGGGTGGCGACAGCAGGGCCAGGGGCCCGCGGGGACACACTTACCGCTGGCACTCGCCTGCGTGCAGGACGAGCTCCTCGTCGCTCCGGGCGCGGACACTCAGCTCGTGCTCCGTGGAGTTGAAGACGTCCAGGAGCAGGTGGCTCTGCCGGGTGCTGCGGTGAAAGACAGAGCCTGTCAGCATCTTCTGACAAAGAGGAGAGTGACCCTGCCTCCCCTCCCCGAAGATCTGACGGTCCTGGGCACGTCAGAGATGCGGTTTATCAAAACGTCATGCCCCCCAGACACAAAGGCTTATGGAGAAGACTCATCCTGAACCGACTGTGAATTCTACACAGTGGGTTTGCACAGGAGGCCTCCTTGATCCTGGGGCACATACTTATAACCCACCTGCGCCCTTTACATGGGTGACCTTGGGAAGGGACCTTGAGTTCTCCAAGCCTCACACATGACCACCAGGACGCCTGACTCAGCAGGAAAGCACTCGGCATATGGTGTTGTTCAATAAATGACCACAGCATTATGGTCTGGGATTTCTGTGGGTGCCAGGCTGGGTGCTGAGCAGGGGTACACAGAGAGCCGTGTCCACGCTGCATGCACATTCACCGAGATTCCTCATGGAGACCGCCCCTCAGTCCCTCCAGAACTGTGGGCAGCACCATGAGGTCACTCACCACCCACCTGAAACCTCATCTTCCTGCTTTCACTACTGCAGATGGTAAAGCTACAGAAACCAGGTGCCCACCACCCCAGGCCCCGAGGGGGGTGGCCACTGGACGAAGGTCCACCAAGTAATCAGCTTCCAGAGACCTCCCACCCCAAATAAGATGACGAGCCCTCGAAGGGACTATGTCTCCCTTCCGTCTCCCGACTCCCTTCCTCCCCACTAAGTAGCAGTAGGACCCAGAAAGCTCAGGGCTTTCGGGGGCGATGGGGACAATCACCATGGTGTGGGGGGTTGGGGGGGCCTGGGGGGTCTGGGAAACGATAGTACATGCTCACTAGCTACATGCGTAAAAGAGAAGTCCAGCCACGCATGCTGAGGTTTGTGTTGGCTTCCATTTGTTAGGTCCCCATTACAGTCGAATGCTTGCCTAAAACTAACATGGCATCTCAAATGCCAAGTGTCACAGCTGGCGCATGACAACTGATCGAGAAGCATCCGCTCATGGAAACCGGGATACCCGGGCCCAAGACAGGAGCAGACAGGGTAGCCAGCCATTCTCCCTCTAGGAGGAAAAGGGTAGCTAGATTTTCATAGAAAGAAAAAAAGAGAAGACTCAGAAAAGCATCTGTGCTCTGGGTCATTTTCAGCTGAGCGTTTCTTCAAAATGTGACCTTCCAAAGGGCGTCGGAACTCTCAGAGGTGCTTCTCCAAGTGTGGTGATGTAAGGTTTTGCTGCTGGTTAAGCGAGGGGGAGAGGGGACGCACACCCACACGTGCCTGGCTGCCCGCAGGTGGTTAATTCATACAAGAGCCCAGGGAGGTCGTCCTCCCGAGACTCACTGAGGGCAGAGGAGAGGGCAGCTCAGGAGACTGCGAAAGATGCTGGCGGATGGCTGAGACCGTCCACACCTGGAGCTGGAAATCCTGCAGAGCTCACAGGGGACGAAGACGCGTGTTCCAGTCCAGACCGCGACCTCCGTCCTTCCCAGAGAAGGGAACTGAGGTGGAGAGGGCGCCATGACTTGCCCAGGGGTTCACACACACACACACACGCGTGCGCGCACGCACATACATGCATACACACAGAGACTGGCATCACCTAAAGGCCACCTGGCACGTGTGAAATACCACATTTTCAAAACACGCACCTACTGCATGCACCTACTCTCACGGGAGGAAGGGCGGCAGCGGCTGGATCGTCTGGCCGTGCACCGGGAGATGTCACCCAACGTGTCTGCGGTTGGTTGTAGGTTCTGTGGGTGGGGGTGTCCTCCCAGAGGTGCAGCACTTGGGAAAACATTTACGAGCTCTGACAGCTGCCTACGAGAGGGCTCTTCACTCAGCCCACAGGAAGATGAGCTTTCGAGAATGAAGACCTATTCCACCCTTGTCATAACTTCATGAAATCTTTAATCACAGCAAAATCTTTCATCAGGAAGGGGAATTCATAAAGCATTTATCAGAGGTGGAAAACTGAAGTGATTTTTTTAAAGTAGAAAAGACAAGACTCAAATCGGTGTTGTTTTCACTTGTGGAATATAGGTGTTAGATATAACTGCACAGAAAAGATGGATGTTGGAATATACTTTTTTGGCTTCTATTTTTTTCTGACTCACTGTCTGATTGCGGAGGCAGCTTTAACCAGGGTTTCTGTTCCTCCTAACTGCTGGCAGCATGAGATGTTGGTGGATCTTCACTTTCTATCTTTTATTCATAAATTAATTCCCTTTCCCAAACTGCTGCAGTACCATGTGCCACCATCATTTCACTTACCCTGTGTATCTTTCTATATCACTTTGGATAATTCTCTTAAGCTTTAACCTGGGGCTTGAGCATATAATTCACATATAATTCTTGTGTGCTTTTTGGTTTTATTTTTGTTTGTTTGCTGTTTGTTTTTCTGGATCCAGCTTTTTGGAGTGCAGGGAAGCCCAGGAAAGCTACCTGGAAGAACTGAGATCACAGCAAAGCTTTAGATACACCTGCTTGGTCAGGGCTGGCAGCAAAGTCCCAGCCGCTGAGAGGAGCCTGGCGTGCAGTCGGGGGGCCAGATGAGGCTGCCAGGCGGAGAGGAACAGCACGGTCCACACAAAGAACGACGCGTGTGAGGCCACGCACCGTTTACTCGGTCCACAGTCAGGACAGTTTTATTTTTTAATTCATATAAATATCTACTGAGTCCCTGTCGTGTGCCAGGTACTGTTCCAAGCACTTGGGATATGGAAATACACAAGAGAAACAGGGTCTCTGCTTCCACGGACCCCAAATTCTTGTGAGGGGAGTGAGCCAGGAAAGATAAGGTGAATTAAAAGTAAAAAAAAAATATAAATCATATTTCGTAAAATAAAGAAAAATGGATTCAAAAAGGTTGCTGAATACAGAGTTAAGACATACATCCACACACAAAATAACAACATTCCTATATATCAACTAAAAACAATGCTAGAATAATAATTTTTTAAAATATATCTACAATAGCAATGCACCTAGGAATAAATCTAACAAAATGTATACAAGACATTTATGGAAAAAATTCTAAACTTTTATGGAATGATATTAAAGGTGATGAATAAATACAGAGATGTTTTATGTTCCAGGATAGGAAAACTTGGTATTTTTAAATGACTCATTTCTTTTCCACTCCAATAGTCTTGCCTGGAAAATCCCATGGATGGCATAGATTGGCAGGCTACAGTTCACAGGGTCACAAAGAATCAGACACGACTGAAGCAACTTAGCACGCATGCAATTCTTTCCTGGTTTATATAAATTTAATGTAACTCAATAAAAAAAATCTCAACAGAGTTCTGGTTTTGGTCAAACTTGATACACTAATTCTAAAATTCATATATAAGATCAAAGGACAAGAACATGTGAAACAATAACGAGAAAGGTCTTTGGAAGGGATTTGACCAACCAGATATCAAGAATTGCTATAAAGCTGTAATAATGAAGGCCCACAGTAGTGGCGGAGTGATAAACACATCAGAGAAGGAAAAAACAACCCAGAAGCAGACCCATGAATGTAAAGTAATAGTAACTAAATCTGTAATAGTCATACACCGGAAGCATATATATATATATATATATATATATATATATACACATATACATATACATATTTAAGCAAAGATGAATTAAGAACTCCAGACCTCACTGCAGGCTAAGTCTCACATTAACAAGGCTGAGCGAACAGCGCATGGCAGGAGGTTATTACAGTATCATTTCTATCAAGTTTAAAATACTTTAAATTACTCTGCATTGCTGATAATAGTCAACTGAAGGGTAGTAGTCACTCTCAGTGAGGGGGAAAGAGAATAGGGTCACAGAGGAGCACGCACAGCTTTAAGAGCTTCATTTTTCTTTCTTTAAGTTAGAAAAACAGGAGCAAATGCAGCAAAGTGTAAAGCTCTGACAAACCTGTGTGGTTGGTGATTATCAGTAGCTAAGTCATGTCTGACTGCGACCCCATGGACTGCAGCACGCCAGGCTTCCCTGTCCTTCACCATCTCCCGGAGTTTGCTCAAACTCAGGCCCACTGAGTCAGTGATGTCATCCAATCTTCTCATCCTCTGTCACCCTCGTCCCCTCTTGCCCTCCATCTTTCCCAGCATCGGGGTCTTTTCCATTGAGTCAGCTCTTTGCATCAGGTGGCCAAAGTATTGGAGCTTCAGCATCAGTCCTTCCAATGAGTATTCAGGACTGATTTCCTTAGCACTGACTGGTTGGATCTTCTTGCAGTCCAAGGGACTCTCAAGAGTCTTCTTCTCCAGCACCAAAGTTTGAAAACATCAATTCTTCGGTGCTTAGCTTTCTTTATGGTCCAACTCTCATATCCACACATGACTACTGGAAAAACCATAGCTTTGACCAGACAGACCTTTGTTGGCAAAGTGATGTCTCTGCTTTAGCCTTTCTGTACATGTTACTTACACTTAACATGTTTTTTAATAGATCTTTTTAAAGTCACTTAGGATGTTGCCTTAGCCTGGGCCCCCACCCCTCAGGAAGCTGAGACTGAGAAGAGGGCTGGGGTGGGAGTGGGCATCTGGGGAGGGGACGCTGAAGGGAGCAGGTTGAGCTGTAGGCTGCGCCTCAAGTTTGCCCTCAGGCGGAGGACAGGGGATTACTTGTCAAGCAGCCCCCACCACCCAGCTCAAGCTTCCCTGCAAAGAGTCAACGCCCCACACTCACTGCAGGCCCTGTGCAGGGTGAGCACCTGTGCTTCAGCCTCAGAGAAGACCCTCAGAACATTCCAGAAATCGAGAGCTACCCAGCGAAGTGGAGCTGAGGTGCCATCAAGTCACCCTTCGTAAATCTGGCTGCCACAGAGATGGCTAGTGTGAGACATGGGCTAGGACTTGAGGCAGAGAACAAGACGTGCATGATAATTTTTTTTTTCTTAATTAAGTGCATCTCCTGAAATCATGGGCTTCCCAGGTGGCTCAGTGCTAGAGAACCTGCATGCCAATGCAGGAAATGTGTGTTCAATCCCTGGGTCAGGAAGGTCCCCTGGAGAAGGAAATGACAATTCACTCCAGTACTGTGCCGTGTGTGTGCTTAGTCGCTTAGTCATGTCCGACTCTTGCAACCCCATAGACTGTAGTCTGCCAGGCTTCTCTGTCCATGGAAGCCTCCAGGCAAGAATACTGGAGTGGGTTGCCATTTCCTTCTCCAGTGGATCTTCCCGACCCAGGAATTGAACCTGGGTCTCCTGCATTGCCAGCAGACTCTTTACCGACTGAGCTACAAAGAGTACTCTTGCCTGGGAAATCCCATGGACAGAGGAGATTGGCAGGCTAGAGCCCGCGGGGTCACAAAAGAGTCAGACACGACACAGCAACTGAACAACAACCTGAAATCATAGAGATAACAACTGACTTCAGATGTAATGGCAAAGGAGGGCCTCTCTGATGAAATGGCATTTCATTTCAGACCCACACGATAAGAAGGCAATCGTATGAAGGCCTTGGAGGAGTGCTTTCCAGAGAAGGCAATTAAGGCCAAATCTTAGAGCAGGGTGGAATCAAGGGACAGAATGAGCCAAGAGCAGAGAGGAGCAAAATTAATGACAGAGTAAAGGTCGTGCAAAAAGTTCAGATTTTATTCTAAGGATGATGGGAAGCTATCTTTAGAGTCTTGAGCAGATGACTGACATGAATTGGTTTATGCTTTTTAAAAACATGAGGAGTTTTTATTCTGGAAAAGATGGAGTAAGCACAAATAACCCATCCCCTGTCACCCCTACTGAAGCCAACTATAAATCCTACATACAATGCAGGCAGCAGCTATCTGATGGTCTGAAAAGTAAATTATAGAAGGTGGACTTGGGAAGGTGATCTGAAATCCAAGTTCCTCTGAACATCATGAAAGGGTGGGAGAGGGGGTCCTCTGGGCTTGTTCTTTTTTCTCCTCTCTTTCTCCAGTCCCCAGACCCCAGGCAGTACCTCTATGAAACAGCACCATGATGGCAGTCACTCAAGACCAGGACACCAAGGGACCCAGGTGACCAGTCCCACAACCACAGGGCCAGTCCCCATCGTTTGATTTCCCCTCGCCGTCCTCTGGCCAATGAGTCCCACACACAGGCACGCAGCAGGGCACTCAAACCTTGGCTCTGCTGTGGAGAGACAGGGAAGGGAGGCCCCTGGACAGTGCTGGGGAGAATGTGGAAAGGACAGAGGTGAGGACAGTGGTTTGCTAAAGTGGTACCTGACCTGGGCTCACTGTGGAGCGAGCATGAGGAGACGGATCCTGAGCGGCAAGCCATGGGCTCCAGTAACTGAGCTCCAAGAAGGCACCCAAGGGACCAGACCAGGGAGAACTGCAGACCCGGAAACCAGAGCAGCCTGGCCCACAGAAGCCACGCAGAGCTGTGGTACAGACCACCCAGCGAGACAGAAACACCCATGCTCCCTTCAGGATGCAAGCAAGGCCCCGCATCTCACGGCACTGCGTGTGCAGTGTCCGTAACCTAGGTCTATAAGCACAGAGCATAGGAAGGACCCAGGAAAAAGCTGATTTGCAATGGAAAATAAAAATCAATAGACCACAACTTCAAGATGATAGTCTTATCCCAGAAAGACTTTAAACATGTTCTGCAAAGTAAGGGCAAACACACTTGAAACAAATGAGAAGATAAAATCTCAGCAAAGAAATAGAAGATGTAAAGAAAAAGCAAAGAGAAACTTCAGGAAAAAACTGAAAATTTCACCAGGTGGTGAATTATCTAAGTAACTGAGGGGATGAGTTGCTATAACATCAGAAAGCATACAGAATAAACACCACCACTGACCAACTAAGAACCTGACACTGAGCGAACATTCCGCCATCAAAATGGCAGGATATCCACCGTTCTCAGGCTATACACAACATTTACCAAAGTAAACCGTTTTTAGGCCATGGGGGGAAATAACCTCTAGCAACTTTAAAGGATAAAAATCACACAAATATTTTTTTGAATCACAAAGGAATTAAGCATATTTGAAAACAGATTAATAATATATCCAACGGAAACAGTGGAGAGGAAGAAAAGGGGGGGGGATAAAAACAGTCCTATGAGACAGGAAAAGGAGTCATAGGAGTTTGAGAAGAAACAAAACAAAACGCACACAGTTTTTGAAGAAATATGGCTGAAAATTCCCCAAATTTGGCAAACATACACACACATACACATAAATGTACAGATTCAGGAAGCTCAACAAACCCCGAGCCATATAAATTTTTTAAAATCTATGCCCAGAAACATCCTAATCAAGCTAAACTTTAAAAAGCAAAAGGAAAGAAGTCATTTAAGTAAGTCATTTAATTTCTCTGAACCTCGGTTTCCTCAGTGAAGACAAGAATGCCTATGTCATGGAATTATTAAGAGGCTCCAACAGAAAAAAAACAAAAAAAAGAAAAATGAAGGAACGTTGTAAAAGTGCAAGCAGAATAGTGCATAAACAGGGGGGTGGTGATTGTTATTAGCTTGGCTGCAGTCAGTGGGGCAGCAAGCGGAAACGCGCACAACCCTGCCAGCAAAGCAATCCCAGCTAATGATTCAACACTGACTCAGCGAAAGTGAATATGAGAAACTCCCATGCCAAGGTCTGAGTCTGTCTAAAACCATGGCACCACGCCCAGAAAGTTAAGTGGGGCTTTCTCCCCAAGTCTGGATGAATTCTTCTAGGCCTCTAGGTTCCAAACATCACCATTCCATTGATCCTAGGGGTGCAGTATGTGAGTGAAGACACAGCCAAGCTGGTAGTGATACCCATGAAGACCTTTGGCCAAACCCATGTGGACAGAGGAACCTGGCAGGAGCTGGACTCGACTGAGTGAATGACACTTTCACTTTCTCCATCCTGAAACTGGCTACTAATTTTTCAGGAAAGAAGACTGATTGATAACAGGCAGTTAGTTAGTTTAGTCACTCAGTTGTGTCTGACTCTTTGTGACCCCATGGACTGCAGCACGCCAGGCCTCCCTGTCCATCAGCAACTCTCAAAGTTTACTCAAACTCGTGTCCATTGAGTCGGTGATGCCATCTCATCCTCTGTCATCCCCTTTTCCTTCCACCTTCAATATTTCCCAGCATCAGGGTCTTTTCAAATGAGTCAGCTCTTCACATCAGGTGGCCAAAGTATTGAAGTTTCAGCTTCAACATCAGTCCTTCCAACGAATACCCAGGACTGATCTCCTTTAGGATGGACTGGTTGGATCTCCTTGCAGTCCAAGGGACTCTCAAGAGTATTCTCTAACATCACAGTTCAAAAGCATCAATTCTTCAGCGCTCAGCTTTCTTTATAGTCCAACTCTCACATCCATACATGACTACTGGAAAAACCACAGCTTTGACTAGATGGACCTTTGTTGGCAAAGTAATGTCTCTGCTTTTTAATATGCTGTCTAGGTTAGTCACAGCTTTTCTTCCAAGGAGCAAGCGTCTTTTAATTTCATGGCTGCAGTCACCATCTGCAGTGATTTTGGATCCCCAAAAAATAAGTCTGTCACTGTTTCCATTGTTTCCACATCTATTTGCCATGAAATGATGCCATGATTTTAGTTTTCTGAATGTTGAACTTTAAGCCAACTTTTTCACTCTCCTCTTTCACTTTCATCAAGAGGCTCTTTAGTTCTTCTTTGCTAGAGACCACATATGCCTGTGCTCAGTCGTGTCCAATGCTTTGTGACCCCATGGACTGTAGCCCACCGGGCTCTTCTGTCCACATGGGTGGACGGGATGGAGAGCTTTCTTGTAAGTCTTAAGAAAGCCAGGAAGCTTATTCAATCTAATGTGAAAGTCACTCAGTCATGTCCGACTCTGTGACCCCATGGAGTGTAGAGTCCATGGAATTCTCCAGGCCAGAATACTGGAGTGGGTAGCCTTTCCCTCCTCCAGGGGATCTTCTCAAACCAGGGATCAAAACCAGGTCTCCTGCATTGCAGGCGGATTCTTTACCAGCTGAGCCACAAGGGAAACCTTCAATCTAAAGTGACCCCCAAAACAGAACAAATCATCAGCATGTTCTTCTGGTGATATAATCACATCTTCACTCCTGCCACACAGATTACGGAGCTTCCAAATCTTGCTGAAGACGCTGACAGTAGATTTACCGTCCATTAGAACCAAGTTTCCCAAAGAGTGACATGAAAGGGGACTCATGGGAGGGCCCAGAGGAAGGGACAGACGCATGCCTGTGTTCTCGAACACTGCAGCATCGCCTGGAGAAAGAGCTGGAAAGGGAGAAACTGAAAGCAGAGACTCTGAAGGCTGTTGCAACGATCCCGGAAAGGGAAGAGGAGGCCGGCCTCAGGGACAAAGGTGACACGCCTGAGTCAGTCCAGGGCTACTGAAGTGGAAAGGACAGATCTGGCGACCGGTGGAAACACGGGAACATTTCCCTGTGGCCAGCTGACACGAACCCGGCCTCTGGGGAGGATCTCAGGGCTGCACGTTACTGAAGGCAGGAAGAGCCTCTGTTTCTGAGCTTTTAGTTAGTAAGTTTTAAAATGTTCCCTGTAAAAGGAAAAAATTTTGAAATGGAGAGAATCAAAAAGACACAGGATAACAAGCATCGGCAAGGATGTACAGAAAACGGCAACCTTCATACCCTGCTGGTGGGAACGTAAACTGGTACAGTCGAGATGGAAAACAGTCAGGCAACTCCCTAAATGGTTAAACAGTTACCATATGATCTGATAATTCCACTCCTAGGGATACCCAAGAGAAATGAAAACACAAGCCCACACAAAAACTGGTACATGAATGTTCGTAAAACCATTATTCCCAACAGCCAAAAGGTGGAACCGACCCATCAACTAATGAATGGATAAACAAAATGCCACATATCTGAACAATGAAATATATTCCCACATAAAAACAAATGACATACTGATGCCTGCTTGTGGGTGAACCTGGACAACATGATGCCAAGTGAAGAGAGCCAGTCACGTTTTGTATGATCCCACTTATGTGAAATTTCTAAAACAGGCAAATCTATTGAGACAGAAAGTAGACTGAGGTGGTGTGGAGGGAAACAGGAGGAACTGGTGACGGGTATGGGGCTTCTGCTGGGAGAATGAAAAGCTCTAAAATCAGATGGTGGTGATGGTTGAACAACTCTGCGACTATACCCAGAACACCGAATTACACAGTTTAAGTGGGTGAATTGTGTGGTATCCAAAGGATGCTTCCATAAAGCTCGGGGGTGCAGGCGGCAAGGGCACAGGGTGATGGAGACGGGCCCTGCAGGCTCGTGGCTCAGCCTCACGGCTGCTGCACCTCACTAGGGCCCAGCACTGGCACCGCTGTGGTCTCGACACACTCGCTATCTGTTCCATTACACTGTCTGCTGTGCATTCATGATGGACCGCAGGCACGAGAGAAGAACCACAAAGCCCACACATTAAGGGGGGCAGGAAAATGACTGAACGCTGGGACACCTGGGCCTCAAACCCAAGGTAAAAAGGTGACACAGACAGCTAGGGCACAGTCAGCCTTTCATTCTCTGGGAATGAAGACCAGGCCAACTTATAAAGGGCAGAAACATGCTTACAAGTGACAACTTGAAATCATGGTTCATGGGATCGGCATTTGACATTATGATGATTAAAACTTTGAAAATGCCAAATGCAAAAATTCCAAGTGGAAGGTCACAAACAGCTCTGGCCAGTTATCGATGACAGACAAACTACCTTTTAACATACACTCAATCCTAAGTCAGGTCTGACGTGGGCCTTTTTAATCGGTGTTTATAAATTAAACTCCTTAATATAATTAGTGTGTTCCTGCTGCTGCTCAGTTGCTAAGCTGTGGCTGACTCTCTGTGACCCCCACGGCCTGCAGCACGCCCAGGCTTCCCCGTCCTTCACCATCTCCATGAGTTTGCTCAAACTCGCGTCAATTGGTGTATGCTACTTGCTAAACAGAATCTTTAAATCTGTCTTTAAGCAACGAATATTGATAGCATTTTAAAATGAACATTGAGACATAACATTCAATAATATAATGGTTCAAAACAAAATTAAAATAATCGATAGTAATAATTTAAGAATGTATATGATTAAGACATAAAATAGGACCCTTTGAGGCACAGCTGCGAGGGGAGACAGACAACGGGAGGTGATGCATGGCCTGGGCAGCCCCTCAGGACAACACCGGGGACCAGAGGAGTCTGACTGCCACGTCAACCGAGACGACACGCCCAGCGGCTCCGCCACGGCCGGTGTCGGGGATGGGGTGGGGGTCCCAGCTCCTGCCTGTACGGGTCTACACTATTCAACGCCTGGAAAGAGGATGAGAAGTGTGCTCGTCACTTCAGTGAACACACACCAACAGGAGCAGGAGGGGACGGAGCAAATGCAGTAAGTCATTAATCTCCTTCCAACTGGAGGCTCCACGAGTGGACCAGAAGGAGAGGGTAACCCCGGGGTGGGGCGCCGGGCAAACAGCGGCCTTGGGTTTTGAGGCACAAGAGTCTTCCTGATGTTCAGTCACTTTTGTGCCCCTCTTAACATGTGGTCTTCATGGCTCTCTGCTTGTCCCCGTTACATGCACAAACCAGACAGTAAAGCACAGAGGATATGATGTGCTCGTCAAGACCACATGAAGGAACTGATGCCTAAAGAAACAGGAAATGACTTGCTCAGGACCACAGAGCAGATGAGAGGGAGAATCAAAATCTGAAATAGGAGGCTGGTACACTGGGTTCTGAATCCTGCGCTTGTTAAAACCCTAAATTCTCGTTAAATTAAAAACCCATTCAAATCAACACAGGAACCTGGAAAAGATTGACTGTGATAAAATCTAGCACTGCAAGTGCCTTTATTACATGTCTGTGAGCATGGGCCCCCCACAGCGTGGAACAATCCCACCCCACGGGAGGAAATGGGATTTTTCTAAATGGCCGGGGAGAAGCACCATGGTGTGTCAGGCAGGTTGTGTGATTTCTGTTAATAATGTAATAACTCCCACACCTTACACCCTGGCTCAGGGGAGTGCATTTCCCACAGAGCTCAGAGCAGCGATGTGTAAGATTGGATCATTTATCCTAACGGTCTAGGAAGAAATTGCTCCTGAGGAGGGGAAGGCAGGGTGGCCCCATCCATTTCAGTCTGTCCCCAACAACATTAGCAGGCGGCGTGGTGTAAAAAGTGAATCTCAAAGGTAATTGATCTCCTAAATAAAAGTCAGCTGAAAGCTAGGTACACCCCTGAAGGAGGATGGTTAAAAAAAAAAACCAAAGAGAATTCCACCTGCCATCTACGCTGTGCTTTGGCTCCGGGAAAACACTGGCCCCTCCATTGTTCAATTTGAGGGGGGCAGAGCTGGTGACCACAGCAGTGGGGACAGAGGGCTGAGGCCGGGAGAGATTCAGAGATGCTTCCACAGACAGAGCAGGTAAGGGGAGCCCAGGCCTCTGGAATCCCACTTCAGAGCACTGTGGGAGGAAGCAAGGGTTTTGCTAGACAGAAGACCAACATTCAAATGCATCTCTTTTGCTCATTAATGTACAACCCGGGGTGAGTTAACATCTGCATACAGCAACGCTGACTTAAAAGGGTTCTCTGAAGTTTAAATAGGACACTGCACAGTGGATCAAGGGCATGACTAGGAATAGGGTGGGTCCTGAATAAATGGGATTTCTCTGCCCTGACTTCTTTTCTAGAACTCTATCAGTAAAAAACTACCAATGAGAAAAAAAGGCATAAATCATCAGCACTAAAGAGAGGAACTGGTGGCTCAGCTGGTAAAGAATCTGCCTGCGATGCAGGAGATCTGAGTTCGATCCCTGGGTCAACCCACTCCAGTACTCTTGCCTGGAGAACTCCATGGACGGAGGAGCCTGGCAAGCTACCGTCTACGGGACCACAAGAGTGGGACACAACTGAGCGACTAAACCACCACGGCCAATGAGACGAGCAGATACACAAACCAGCCCAGCCCAGGCACAAGTGAGGTATTCTGGTTTCAGGACAGGGTACATGAGTCTTTTTATGCCAGCAATAAGGCTGCCTTTGGATGAATGTATGGCTTCTTTTTGCATCAAAGTCAGCTTGAATGCCCATAATGGCTCCAGCTAACATGGATTCGGTCATCTAGCTGTGAATCTGTGCTGCGGACCCCTTGCAGTCAGGGTATCTGGAAGCCAGTCTGTCACCGGCAAGCTGTGAGACTCTGGGAAAACCACAGGCCTTCTCTGGGCCTCATTTGTGACGCAAATGTGTTAAGCCTGGCCATCTCTGGGGACGCCTGACTCTAAAATGGCCCGATGCTAAAAGAAAATTCTCACCTGGGACCAAGATGAAAACCAGTGTCCACAGAAAACCATGTCATGTCAACCTGAACAGAGTATAGATAAAATGCATAATTCTGCTGTATTTCAGGCCAACAATTTATACAGGTCTCTAAGGAAACTGGGGCATAAAT